>NC_138778.1:38276790-38856279 GCF_965119305.1 Pelophylax lessonae | reverse complement strand
CCCCGCCCCCTGCGTGCCCTCACCCCTCTCTCCCCTCCCTCCCAGGGGGGGGGGGGAGAGGGGTGAGGGCACGCAGGGGGGGAGAGAGGGGTGAGGGCACGCAGGGGGGGGGGAGAGAGGGGTGAGGGCACGCAGGGGGGAGAGAGAGGGGTGAGGGCACGCAGGGGGGGGGGAGAGAGGGGTGAGGGCACGCAGGGGGGGGGGAGAGAGGGGTGAGGGCACGCAGGGGGGGGAGAGAGAGGGGTGAGGGCACGCAGGGGGGGAGAGAGAGGGGTGAGGGCACGCAGGGGGGGGGGGGGGGGAGATGAGGGCACGCAGTGGTGGGGGGGGGGAGAGGGGTCAGGATGGTGGGGGGATGATGAATAATAGAGGGGGATGGGTCAGTCTGAGGCCCGCACAGTACAGACAGGTGGTATTGTAGTGAGATTCAGGAGAAGGCCGGTTGTACCTCCTCAGACATGAGTACAGTGTCCTTGACAGGCAACATTCGGGTCACTCCGGGCTCCCCAGGCAGTGTCAGCACCTCCCCCTTACACTAAGTGACCCCCGCATCACCCGCGCGCTTGAAATGACCTCTCGGTCATGCGCCTGAGGCCGCCATCTTACCTGCGTCCTCTCCGAGACATTTCGACCGCCGGGCGGCAGTTTCGGGCGTTATTGTTATTTCCTATCTCCCGCCCGCTGCGCGCGCAGCCTCAGCCCGCCCTTTCCGGGGTAGGGGGGGACACGCCATGACATCATAGGAACAACTGCCTCCGCTACCAAGCTGGCGGGAGAGGGGGGGAGGGCTTGAGCCCAGCACACGTGCTGGCAGCCAATCAGTGACCGGGGCGGGTAATGAAGCGCGCCTTTCAGTGGGCGGAACATTCTTGGCTCTAGCAAGTCCAGCTTTTGCCTGGTAGGGGGCGCCCGAGAGTCGCTCTCCCTGAAGAAAGGTTGTGTGTGGAGAATTGGTGACTTTTTATGGCGCCTCTTGTGAGGTGTCACCTCTGTCATTGCCTCACCACCTGAAATAAACGAGTACAACCGCTGTCAGGGCTGCAGATTTGTGTGCTTCATAGTGTCTTATTTATAAATGTTTTCACCCAAGATTTACACATTTGTATAATTGGATGACATTGGGAAATGAACAAGGTCTCATTCACATGGCAAACAGCTGTCAGTGCTGAGAGCTCGCTGATTTTAAAGTTAACGATGTTTAACCACTTAAGCCCCGGAAGATTTTACCCCCTTCCTGACCAGGGCCTATTTTGCGATTCGGCACTGCGTGACTTTAACGGACAATTGCGCGGTCGTGCGACGTTGTACCCAAACTAATTTGACGTCCTTTTTTTTCCCACAAACAGAGCTTTCTTTTGGTGGTATTTGATCACCTGTGCGATTTTTTGATCATGCGCTATAAACAAAAAAAGAGCAACAATTTTGCAAAAATAACAATATTTTTCACATTTTTTTTATATGAAATTCCCCCCTAAAAAAATGTAAAAATCAAAATTTTTTAACATTTTAGGCTAATCTAATTTGTTTTATGCTACATATTTTTGTTAAAAAAAATCGCAAAAGGCGTATTTTGATTGGTTTGCGCAAAAGTTATTGCGTTTACTAAGGGAAAGATTTTTGTCATTTTTGTTGGTATTTCTTTAACGCGTAATGGCGATTTTTTTGCGGTACTGCGACATTGCGGCGGACAGATCGGACCCTTGACTGACATTTTTGACACTTTTGGGGTTATCAGTGACATTTCTACAGTAATCAGTGCTATACATATGCACTGTTACTGTAAAATGACACTGGCAGTGAAGGGGTTAACTTTTTTTGAGAGGGAGGGGCTGTGTGTGTCCCTAGGGGAGTGATTCTAACTGTGATTGGCTGTGGCTTGAGGTGTAGGAACAGTGATCAACGGTCCTACATAGTAGAACCGTATGATCACCATTCCTACACAGGGGAGAATGACAGGCGGCTTGTTTACATCAGCCGCCTGCCTTTCTCCCACTCTAACGGACGATCGCGAGTGCCCGGCGGACATTCGCGATCGCGAGTTTGGCAGCAGATTTCAGCCAATGATTTCGGCTGAAACCTGCTGAGCAGCTGTGTCCAATTACACACAGAGTTCTGTGTTTACAAACACACAGAACTCTGTACAGAGAAGAGCGATCTGGCTGTTCTTTCACCCCCTCCCTGGCCGCTCAATGCCCAAGCAGGGAGGTTTCCTGGAGAAGTGGCGAAACCCTAGACCAGGGGTCTTCAAACTATGGCCAGTGTTCAGGAACTACAATTACCATCATGTCTGTGAATGTCAGAGTTTTACAAGGCCTCATGGGATGTGTAGTTCCACAACAGCTGGAGGGCCGTAGTTTGAGGATCCCTGCCCTAGACTTTTTCTACTTGTCTGGAACCTTTCCCTGCTGCTATTACTGTTGTTGACAGACGAGTGATCAGTCCCTACACTACCTACATGCTAAATGCACCCCAAACTCAGCAGCCAGGGTCTTAAATAGAATCTGCCTGACCCAAGATGGCTACTAGAGTCACATGGGCTGTCAGCATCCAACTAGATCGCTGATCCAGGAAACCATAGAGAAACCGTGTTCCTCTTGACTTTATATCCCTTTGTACTGCTGCTACGGTTCAGCGCCACCTGCAGTAGAGAAAATAAACTGTACCTGCCTACACCCCCTCGCCCCTTTGACAGATGTTGTCCTCAGCATGACAACACAGTAACAAATAAGGAGAGAAATGCAAATGAACATAATTAACCACTTTGATACCGGGCACTTTCACCCCCTTCCTACCCAGGCCAATTTTCAGCTCCGTCGAACTTTGAATGACAATTGCTCAGTCATGCAACGCTGTACCTTTATGACATTTTATTTAGACAAATAGAGCATATTTAATTGCCACTGAATTTTTTATTTTTTGCTGAACAAACAATAAAAGACTGTAAAGTTTAGGAAACAAAGTTTTTCTTAGTTTCTGTTATAAAATTTTGTAAATAAGTAATTTTTCTCCTTCTCTGATGTGCGCTGATGAGGCTGCACCGATAGGCTGCATTGATGGGCACTGATAGGCAGCACTGATGAGGACTCGGAGGCACTGAAATGCAGCACTGATGGGCGCTGATAGGCGGCAGTGATGGGCACTGAAATGCAGCGATAATGGGCACTGATAGGTGGCAGTGATGGGCACTGATAGGCAGCGCTGATGAGGAGGCACTGAAATACAGGACTGATGGGTGCTGATAGGCGGCAGTGATGGGCACTAATAGGCAGCACTGATGAGGAGGCACTGAAATGCAGCGATGATGGGCGCTGATAGGTGGCAGTGATGGGCACTGAAATGCAGCGATAATGGGCACTGATAGGTGGCAGTGATGGGCACTGATAGGCAGCACTGATGAGGAGGCACTGAAATGCAGCGATGATGGGCGCTGATATGTGGCAGTGATGGGTACTGATAGGCGGCAGTGATGAGGAGGCACTGAAATGCAGCGATGATGGGCGCTGATAGGTGGCAGTGATGGGCACTGATAAGCAGTGCTGATGAGGAGGCACTGAAATGCAGCACTGATGGGTGCTGATAGGCGGCAGTGATGGGCACTAATAGGCAGCACTGATGAGGAGGCACTGAAATGCAGCGATGATGGGCACTGATATGTGGCAGTGATGGGTACTGATAGGCGGCAGTGATGAGTAGGGATGATCGAACGGTTCGGGTCCACCATCGGTTCGGCCCGAACATTGGGTGTTCGAGGTTCGGCCGAATTTAGAACTTTTTGCCCAAAAAGTTCGGAATTTGGCAACCAGAACCGCCCAAAATGCAATGCTTCAGGAAATGGGCTTTAAAAGCCCGTGATTGGACCAGAACCATTAGCAAAAGCCAATTGAGGGGGCAGGAGAATGCTAGGAATGTGATTGGAGTGACTAGGGGGTCCCTAGACCAATCATTAGTGAATACGCCCCCCAGTATATAAGATCGCCCCCGCCATATTCCCAGCATTGTTATACTGGACATGGAAGAGAGTGGAAGCAGTTCTGTTAATTTTACTTTAAAAGTGTCATTTAGCTATTTTTAGTGTGAGGAAAGGGATATCTAGTGTAGTTAGAGTGCTCCTTTACACTTAAGTTAGCTTCAAAAATTTAGTTTCTGTAGGGAAAGTGTTAAGTGTCAGGGGACCGTAGTGTAGTGTAGGGTTAACTGACAGTGACTGCTATGGCAGGGTGACAAAACCCTTCCATAGCAGGGTGACCGCTATAGAGAAATGATCATTTCTCTGTGTTGCTTCGGGACAGGCATATGGCTTCTCACCAGCCAAGCATTTTTTATGCTGCAGGGGCTGCCACTGCCAGTGCTTTTTTGAGGACATGTTTGATGTCAGACATGACATCTGAACATGTGTATAGGGGGTATATATAGACATATATGTCTGAATATATACCCCTAGACATATATAGGTGTGATAGTAGCAGAAATAAATGCTTGCGCTAATGAAATCATTTACAGTAATATATTTCTGCTACTATCACACCTATATATGTCTAGGGGTATATATTCAGACATATATGCCTATATATACCCCCTATACACATGTTCAGATGTTTTGCCTGCCTCAAAAAAACCCCAAAAAATGCCAAAAAAACGCTAGCGTCAAAAAAAAAAATGCCCAGGTGTGTTTTTGCTGGCATTTTTTGGGGGGTTTTGGAGGCAGGCAAAACATCAGAACTTGTGCACAGTACCACTATACACAAGTTCAGATGTTTTTCCTGACTGCAAAGAACCCAAAAAAATGCCTGCTATTAAACCGGCAAGGTGTTACAGCAGAGAAGCCATATTCCTGTGCTTAAAGTTTTCTAATACAAACGATCTTTTTTTTATGGTTCTGGACATGCTACAGAGCTGAAACTTCACATGTACACTTTTTAGACCCCCCAGATCTGAAATCCAAAGTAAAAATCAAAAAATCTCTTTTTTTTTTTTTTTAATTTTTCAATAATTGGCTTTTTTATCAAAAATGACAATTTTTAAGAACTTTTTTTTGTGTGATTAATAGTTAATGGGGCATGACCCAGAACCCTAGGCACTTTTTAGGGGCATTTATTGGGTTTTGGGGCTTCAAAATGGTGTTTTTTGATTACCGAAGTTCGGGTCCCATTGATTTCAATGGGGTTCTGAAATCCGAACCGAACTTTCGTGAAGTTCGGGTGTTCTGGTGGAACCGAACTTTTCAAAAGTTCGATCATCCCTAGTGATGAGGAGGCACTGAAATGCAGCAATAATGGGCACTGATAAGCAGCGCTGATGAGGAGGCACTGAAATGCAGCACTGATGGGTGCTGATAGGCGGCAGTGATGGGCACTAATAGGCAGCACTGATGAGGAGGCACTGAAATGCAGCGATGATGGGCGCTGATATGTGGCAATGATGGGTCCTGATAAGCAACACTGATGAGGAGGCACTGATGAGGCTGCACCAATATGCGGCACTGATAGGCAAGACTGATGGGCACTGATATGCTGCACTGATGGGGCAGCACTGATGATCAGTGCCCCGATTATCAGTATAAATGGTCCCTTTAACTGGAAAGTCGGTTACCTGGCTTTCCTTTCCTTAGACACCGACATCATTGAGGAAAGGAAATGCCCATAATGCCCTGCAATGGGAGGCATCGGTCAGATATTTCCACACACAATCCAGGACGTCATATGATATGGAAGTGCTTAAGGGAGTCTAGGTAATCGCTGTTGGCTCAAATTTAGGTCAGCTGGCAGGCTCTGCAGGCTGGGCTTCTAGTACCTCCCCCTGGAAGCTTCCAGAAAGTCCTAGAACTTTGTGGGAGGGGATATGGAAGCCTCAATATTTTGGGGATCTTTGCCAATTCTTAAGCAAGAACTGCCCAGAAGGTGGGGAGATGGCCCTGAAGTATTGCAATCTCAAAGCCACACAGGTGTGAACCAGTGGCCATAGGCTGTGGCTGGACAGGGCTGCCACTTGTCACAAACCTGGTTGGAGGCTGAGGTGACGAGAGGCCTCCCCTTGCAGCTAAGTGCAGAGCACCCCCTGGAGATGGTGACAGAAGGTGCTGTGCCCAAAGGTGCACGGGTTGTCTGCAGGTGTAGCTGTTTCAGGAATCAGATCCACAGTGGATAAGAGTCATTTGGATCACTGGAAGGGCAGGCAGGGTAGTGCAATCAAGGTCAGAAGCCAGGCCGAGGGTCATACACAGGTAGTCAATCAGGAAGCAGAGGTAGAATAGTCAGGGTCAAGCCAAGGTCAAACACTGAAGACAATCAGGAGCAGGCAGGGAGAAGTCCGTAAGGCAAGCCGGGTTCAGAGCAGGTGAAAGCCAGAGCAGGTCAAGGATAGGTCGGTAACGGGTAATCAAGCAGGCATTTCAAGGCACAAGGAAATCCGGTACTAGCTGAATATAATCCAGCAATGAATGGCAGCCAGTGCTGAGTTTATATAGGAAGTGGATGTTGATAATTGGCACTAATTAGGACGTCCTGTGTGGCCATTTTGGAAATTGGCATATCTGCCATTCTTGATCAAGTTAGTCCCTGACAAGTGTACTGAGTGGTACCGGCCCAGTATGTTCAGGGGACAAAAGTCCAGAAAGTAGCCCAACCCCCTGACCGCAAGGGTAAACAAAGCCTCATCGCTCCGTTTTAGAGGGCAACCAGCTATCACTTTTTTCCTGCGGTGAGAGAGAAAAGTGGTGCATGTTTCAGCACATCCCATTGTTTACTTTTTTTTTTTAACTTTATTTGAAGTGCACAAAGAGACATTTTATTCATGTCTATGCACAGCAGCGAAGCGGTATGTAGTACCTTGCAGTGTACGGGAGAACAATGCAGTGTGACTAAATTTCTCTTCACTGCACCACACATCGCATTGTGGTGTGAACGGGGCACAGGGAAAACAATTTATTTCTATGTGTCCATGCAATGACTGGCGTTTATACAAGGGGGTGGGGAATGTGCGATTGAACCATGTTTTGTTACCACTCCAACTGCTCCCCACCTAAGCTGCAAAGGCAGCGGAGGGGGGTGTACACATGCTGCAGCAAAAATTAGCAATGCTGTTGCATTCGGAGGGCAGTACTTAATGGAGACGGCCCTCAATCATGTGCAATGCACATGGTTATGGTACAGTGCTGTGGGGTTTAACCACTTGCCGACCAGTCACTGGGACTGTACTGCGGCAAAGTGGCTCGATTCCATCCAGCGATATAGACCTACATCGCTGGACTCCTCCCCCTGTAGGTGGCACTTGCGCGCTGCCGGAGGCTCGCTCCCGCTGTTTTCAGTCACAGCGGGAGTCGGGCCAGGGGAGGAGCGGTGGCGATCGCCGCCGCTCTTCCCCGATCGTCGGGGAATCTAGTTTGGAGATCCGCCCGCTTGTGTAAACAAAGCGGGCGGATCTCCTATGTGACAAACAGTGACAGATTGCAGGGTTCAGCATAGCTGAACCTGCGATCTGTCCCTGTATCACATAGTCACCTCCCCCCACACACGTTAGTAAGCACCAGGCATACATTAACCCCTCCCTCTCCAATAAAAATTAACCCCTTCCCTGCCAGTGTAATTTTTACAGTAACAGTGCATATATATAGCACTGATTACTGTAGTAATGTCACTGGTACCCCCAAAAGTGTCAAAAATGTCAGTGAAGGGTCCGATCTTTCCGCCGCAATGTCGCAGTCCCGCAAAAAAAATCTCAGATCGCCGCCATTACTCGTTAAAAAAAAACACGAAAAATTACATAAATCTTTCCCTTAGTTAGGAAACGCAATAACTTTTGCGCAAACCAATCAAAATACGCTTATTGTGATTTTTTTTACCAAACATAGGTAGCAGAAAACAAATTGGCCAAAAATTTGTTTTTGGGAATTTCATATAAAAAAATGTTAAAAATATTATTTTTTCAAAATAAACGCTTTTTTTTTGTTTATAGCGCAAAAAGTAAAAATCGCACAGGTGATCAAATACCACCAAAAGAAAGCTCTGTTTGTGGGAAAAAAAGGAGGTAAATTTTGTTTGGGTACGGCGTCGCACCACCGCGCAATTGTCAGATAAAGTCGCACAGCGCCGAATCGCAAAAAGTGGCCTGGACGTAAGACAGCAAAATCCTCCGGTGGTAAAGTGGTTAAGGGCTTAAAACAGGCAGTGGAGAGGCAATATAGTTCCTCCTCACCACCTTTCAAATGCCTGGCAATATATGACCTCCTCACCACCAACATGGATCATTCTGCAGCAGCCAACACAAGTGTAAATGAGGCCTAAAGCTGGATACACACTATACAACTTTTGTTGTCAGATTTCCTTTAGATTTACCTTTTCTATGTAGTGCAAGGGCCTGATTGCATACAAATTGAAAGTGTTTAGGTTTGACCTCATATTATATGGTTTTGGTAAGTCTGAAGGAAAAAATCTAAAGAAAATTGTAGTGTGTATGGCCCATTAGGTGTAAATGAGGCCTGAAACATGTCATTGCTAGAGGAGCCTATGATATGCCTACTGAGTAAAAATAAGCAGCTGTATCTGATTGATTAATTACAAACATTCTTATAACTTGAGGGTATGGGTGTATGGTAGTGGCTTTTTGTTTTCTCCTAGTGAGCAGCACTCAAGGTAGGTAGTGGTTGGTGGTGGACTATTGCACAATTAAGAACATGATATGCCTGTATTTAGGGTGTAAGCCCCGGTTCACATTAGTGCGATCATGGAGATTGCATGTAATTCGGAGCATACTGCTCCTAAATTACATGCGATCTCTGTGCAGTGAACATTTCAGCTATACACATTGTATGGCTGAATTCGCACCACATTGCACTAAACTCGCACAGGACCCTTCTTTTTTTTTTTTATCCGCAGCAGAATCTGATCGCATGGTGGTTCACACTAGTGTGATCCAATTCTGTGCAAACTTGCAGATCGCACTGCGATATGTGATCGTAACCGGGGGTGTAGTTAACTTTTAATTGACACCCCCTGCGTATTGCATATGGCAGTGTGAACTGCCAGAGGAGTGGATGCGATGTGGGATCGTGCTGCATATTCGCAGCGTTCCCGCATCGCACAAATGTGAACCGGCACTGATACTCAATGGATTACAAGTTCCCCTATCAGAATACTTGTAGTCCATTGAGACGCCTGCCAGCTTTCTAACATTAGAGGAGTGTGTGTGTGTGTGTGTGTGTGTGTGTGTGTGTGTGTGTGTGTGTGTGTGTGTGTGTGTGTGTGTGTGTGTGTGTGTGTGTGTGTGTGTGTGTGTGTGTGTGTGTGTGTGTGTGTGTGTGTGTGTGTGTGTGTGTGTGTGTGTGTGTGTGTGTGTGTGTGTGTGTGTGTGTGTGTGTGTGTGTGTGTGTGTGTGTGTGTGTGTGTGTGTGTGTGTGTGTGTGTGTGGTGTTTTTTTTTTTTTTTCTTCTAAACAAAAAGACAAAAAAAGTGTTTTTTTTTTTTTTGGGGGGGGGGGGGTAATTTTGGCTATAAAACATCCAATAAAAAAAAAAATCTCATTCATAAATTTGAGCCAAAAAAATTGTATTTCGCTATGTCTTTGTTGGAATGGGGAAAAAAAAATTCCCAACAACTGTAGAATTGGTTTGCATGAAAGTTATAGCGTCTACAACCTATGGTGATGGCTGGAAAGAGATTTTTTATATATATATATATATATATATATATATATAATACTAGCAGGCTATCAGTGACTTATAGTTGGACTTTGATTTGCTGTGGGCAATCTGACGCTGGGGGGAACCTGACTGTCACTGACCTCCAGTGACCCGACGGGCTTGTTCACGCTTCACTATATTTCTAATGCTAACCAAACCCTCAATCCTATAGTGTTAGTATGGGCATTAGACTTGCTTTATTGAGCTTTAGTATGCGTGTTAGATGTTTTACAAGCATTACCGAAGAGTTAAAAAATGCTCCTCAAAACGCTCTATGGGCAGTTCTAAAGCGATTGACGAGCGTTAAGGCGCGTTAAAACTGCTCCGCAAATGCCTATTCCATTAGTTCATAAGCTAATCTTAAGGCTCGGTTCACACTGATGCGATGCGGGAAGGCTGCGAACTCGCAGCCTGTTCCCGCATCGCACACGCACCCCCGGCAGTTCACACTGCCATATGCGATACGCTGGGGGTGTCAATGTAATCTTAACGACACCCCCAGTTTGATCGCATATCGCAGTGCGATCGTGCAGTTCGCACAGGATCGGATCGCACAAGTGTGAACCGCTGTGCGATCCGATCCTGATGCGGCAGCAAAAATGCCTCCTGTGCGTGTTTGCTGCGGGTGCGATGCGAATTTAGCCATACAAACTGTATGGCTAAACTCGCACCGCACAGCTGATCGCATGTAATGTCGGAGCAGTGCGCTCCGACATTACATGCGAACCCCGCACAAGCAGTAGTGTGAACCGGGGCTAACGCCCCGCAACTGCCTGCCAAAGCATTTGCAAAGTGTTTACATTGAAGCCTTACAACGCCTCCCATTTAAGGTTCTAACGCCTCCCAACTTAACATGAGGCTTTAATTTTGAAGCAACGCTAACCCTTCCTGTTTTGATAGTGTGCACTATGTGCTGTCGTATCTTGTGCATAGGCATTTTTAATGACAGTGTGAGCTCAGCCTAATGCAGTGATTAGTGCTAATATACACTTACTTTACTAATGACACTGACTGGAAGGGGTTGACTAGGATCAATCAAGGGGTTAACTGTGGCCAAAAATGTGTGATGTGTGTTTTCACTAAGCAATCTGCCTTTTTTTTTTTTTTTTACTCTGCTTTGCAGGGAGAAAAGGCACATCGCTGCTATAAGTAGAGCGTGCGCTCTCCTGTCATTCGCTTCCCCGATCAGCGGGTCCCAGCTATGAATCTTTTGCTGAGACCTCCTAATTTAGGGTGACCAAATGTCCCTGGACTAAGTCTGTCCCCGGATTCAGGGTCGGATTATTTTACAGCAAAAGCTGTTGGTACTTGTAGTGTTCTCATTCCCAGAACCAGAGCTTTTTTACTCAAATAGGTGTAGGAACTCAACCACGACCCCCCCCCCCCCCCCCCCAAACACACACACTCCCTCCAAACCGCATCAAATAGTGGCTGTGGTCAAATTTTACTAACAGTGGGGGGATCTTAAAGGGGTGCTAAATGCCAGGAGTGCATTAAATACCAAATGCAGAGTTGGGGTGGGGGTTACACAGAGTGCAGAGTTCTGGGGGTGCATTATGTACATAGTGTGGAGTTCAGGAGTGCACTGAATGCAGACTGCAAAGTTCAGCCTTCTTCCACAGCTGCATCCCCTATACACATCTCATTTTCACCCCTCTTCAACTCTGACCTCTGCATGCAACCCCATCTTCTCAACACCTCCTCCTTAAAAGCTTTACCATCTTCCTCATCTTAACTTTTCGTTTCTTTATTAAGCTGAAGCACTCAGCCTTCTCTATTACCTCCCAGTACACTGTAGGGGGCTCCACCTCTTACTTGCAGGAAGATCATCCAGTAGGGGTGTAGGCATCTGCATCTCCCTTGTCCCCATCCTGCACTCAGGAGCTGTTCAGGAGATCAGATAATGCATGGGTGTCCAACCTGTGGCCCTCCAGCTGTTGAGGGACTACAAGTCTCATCATGCCTTTAGGAGTTATGCTTGCAACTGTCAGCCTTGTAATGCCTCATGGGACTTTCCTTGCAATGCCTCATGGGTCCTGTAGTTCCGAAACAGCTGAAGATCCACAGGTTGGACACCCATGAGATAATGTGTGAGCTGTTGGGAGACAAGTTGTCACTTGTAAACACAGAAGACTTCTGTATTTACAAGTGATAGTGGTGATTGAGGAGCAGAGGGCCTGAGCCAGAGGTGGTGGAACTGAGTTCCACCAAGTTCCAACTGAAAAAAAGCCCTGCACAGAACTCTGTATGAATGATGCGGCTGTGTGTGGGGGGAGGGGGAAGATAGCCCACTTGCTGTCGCAACAGGGGATTAGGGGGTGCTACAGTAACATGTTACACCCGGAATATGAGTGTAACATATAAAATGTGAAATTATCCTTTAATGCTCATTGTAGTGCCCATACAACTTGTACAATCTCCTTTTGGATTTGCCATCAAAGGTTGCCTAGTTGGATATATAAAGACTGGATTGTTTAGATTTGTCCTTGGGTTATGTATTTTTTTGTCCATTATAAAGAAAATTGGACAATCATTGTATAGTGTGTGTGGATAGATTTGATTCGCTGTATGGCTATAAACCGATCAGAGGCTGGTTTAGAAAAGCTGGAGCAGACAGGCAGCAATTCTTTATACTAGGGGTCCTCAAACTTTTTGAAATAGGTGCCAGGTCCCTGCTGTTTGGCTGGACTTCAGCTAATAGAGTAGAACATGCTCTGGAGTTAGTAGGAGCAAACGCCCCAGAATTGGTGAGCAGTGAGTATAATTTAGCGCCTGCTGGAGGTAGAGTTGTGCCCCATCATTGGGAATCAGTGGGAGGAACAGGGCTCCAAATGTCTGGAAAGGGCTGCGTCTGGCCAGTAAGCCACAACTTGAGGACTGCTGGCTTTTAGCAAAAAATCCAGGTACCTTGGCCTGTGTTTGGAGCTTCTGCTAAATGCATTCTGAAAAACGCTAGTTGCCTGGCTGTAATTCATACCCTCTTGATTCAATATTTTGAGCCACAGACTCGGCACAAGAATAGAGAAGGAAATCTGGGTTTTTTTTTTACTGTCTTTTCTAATACACATACATGTTTAACTCCTGTAATGTCAGGACAGGTACACTTTAACCACTTTACCCTCACTCACTGTGCCTCTACTGCGGCACAGTGGCTCGTTCCCGTCCAGTGACGTAGACCTACTGCGCTGGACTCCTCCCCTTGTGGGCGGCGCGCGCGCCGCCGGCTCGCTCCCGCTGTATTCAGTCACAGCGGGAGTCGGGCCAGGGGAGGAGCGGCGGTGATCGCCGCTGCTCTTCCCCGATCGTGGGGGAATCGAGTGTGGAGATCCGCCCGCTTGTGTAAACAAAGCAAGCGGATCTCCTAAGTGACAGGCAGGGTCAGATTGCAGGGTTCAGCATAGCTGAACCTGCGATCTGTCCCTGTGTCACTCAGTCCCCTCCCCCCACACACACGTTAGTAAGCACCAGGCATACATTAACCCCTCCCTCTCCAATAAAATTAACCCCTTCCCTGCCAGTGTCATTTTTACAGTAACAGTGCATATATATATAGCACTGATTACTGTAGTAATGTCACTGGTACCCCCAAAAGTGTCAAATGTCAGTCAAGGGTCTGATCTGTCCGCCGCAATGTCGCAGTCCAGCAAAAAAATCGCAGATCGCCGCCATTACTCGTAAAAAAACAAAAACAAAAATGACAAATCTTTCCCTTAGTAAACGCAATAACTTTTGCGCAAACCAATCAAAATACGCTTATTGCGATTTTTCTTTTTTTTTTTTTTTTTTTTTTACCAAACATAGGTAGCAGAAAACAAATTGGCCAAAAATTTAAAAAAATTTTGATTTACATTTTTTTGGGGGGGAATTTCATATAAAAAAATGTGAACAATATTGTTGTTTTTTTCAAAATTGTTGCTCTTTTTTTGTTTATAGCGCAAAAAGTAAAAAGTCCACAGGTGATCAAATACCGCCAAAGAAAGCTCTGTTTGTGGGGAAAAAAGGACATAAATTTCGTTTGGGTACGGCGTCGCACAACCGCGCAATTGTCAGTTAAAGTCGCACAGTGCCGAATCGCAAAAAAGTGGCCTGGACGTAAGACAGCAAAATCCTCCGGTGGTTAAGTGGATCTGCCTCCTTAGAACTAGTGTTTTACGGAGTCAGAAAAGGCCTATCTCCGCCAAAGGCTTTTGAGATTTTCTTTTTTCCCTTTGACTTATTTTTGTTGAATAGATGGATCAGGACATGGCCTATCAAAGCTAACCATTATGATCTAAACCTGTATTGAGTTTATATTGCCTTGTTAAATATCTGAAGACATTTTGTCCATATATTCTGTTTTGCTTTTTTGAAGGTCTTTATGTAACCTAATTCTCATTTGTCTTCCTTTGCCATTCTCTCCTAGGGATCTGCACACAATGTCTTCTGGTTGGGATACCAGTGGGGCAAGCTTTATGTCCAACACTAACCTAACACTGACTGATATTATGGACATAGGATTTGTAGCTGCAGTGCATGGAAACTCTTCTCCTTATCCATCACAGCCAGAGCAGTGGGACAGCAGAATGCCTCCCAAGTTTACCGGGTCTCCACTTTTTGTGACCGTGTCGGAAAGTACACCCATGGCAAGTGGAGGAAGAAAACTTTGGTTGGGTGTAGAAGATGCTGGTTCCTCTGCCTGCCGTTCCCCACTGAATCCTGATGGTCCATTCCTTGAACAGTCCTCCTTGGTTTCGGAACAACTTAGCCAATTTAACAATTCCATTGTGGGGATCTTCTATGGTAGCAAAGTATCCACACCTTATAAGAAGGAAGGCATGGAGACTTCTGATCCATTGGTAGTTGATATTACAACATCCAAACTGCAAGATTCAGAAGTAGTGATCAATGCATCTGCACTGCAGAAACCTGCCCCCCCACTATGGGAGATCTCTGAAATAAATTCTGCATTGGAAGAAAATACTCCTTCACTGGAAGTTTCCATCTCCGATTTGAGGTTTCCAAATACCTCCAGTGAGGGTGAACCACCAGTGCCTGCTGTCCAGCCATCTACTGCTCCAATTGCCCAGTGGGTAGGTGTCAAGCACAAGGACATAGGGCGCTCTTACCTTCAGCCTTTCCGTTATTGGCGCCAGTTGAGTGCTTCAGAAATCTCGGTTACCGGCCTGGCATCCTCAGTGTGTTCTTTTCAGCTGGCTGTAGGGTCTCCAGACAAGCCTGGAGAGACTGCTTGAGGTAACAGCTGGATCCCAGGCCACCTAAATAAACCATAATGACTCAAAGGGGCACTAGTTCCTCAAAGCGGGTTTTGGCTGTGGGGATTGTCTTTGGGAAATATCACGGAGGAAGATTTGGTCTCCCTTGCTGAATAAGTCATTATCACTGGATCTATAGATGTATTGTAAAGGCTTTTTTATTGTAGAGATTGTATATGAATAAAGTGCAAATTAATCTAGATATTTAGTGGTAAAGTTTCTTTCTACTATTGCAATATTGTCTTGTATAAATTTTTGCTCCCAAAGATGCGCTAGGTCTTATTTTCAGGGGATGTCTTATTTTGCCCCCTCTGATCCTCCTGTCATTTTATGGTAAGTGATCCCCTACCCCTGTGCCAGTCACCCCCCCCCCCCACACCTTAATCCAGGGGTCTTCAAACTATGGCCCTCCAGTTGTTCAGGAACTAAAATTCCCATCATGCCTAGTCATATCTGTGAATGTCAGAGTTTTACAATGCCTCATGGGATGTGTAGTTCTGCAACAGCTGGAGGGCCGTAGTTTAAGGACCCCTGCCTTAATCAGACATTTCCTACCTCGGTCACCACTGCTCAGTTCCCAACTGTGTCCACACACTTTGTCCCGCGCGACTCACTGTCAGGGCAGAGCTAACAGCAGGCGGCAGCACGGGCTCTCTGATTGTCCTGTCTGCTCCAGCTGTGCTGTGGCCTACAGTGAGCTGCGCAGCGGCACCCACCGCTACGGTCCAGAGTTACGGTACCGGTATGCTTCGGGGGCCTTGTGTTCGGGGGAGGCCTTATTATCGGGGATGTCTTATTTTTCGGGGGGATGCCTTATATTTCAGCCAGAGGCAAAACTATTAATGGGTCTTACTTTCGGGGAAACACAATACTAAAGGGTGAAGAGTGCTGTTTGACCTAGAACATAGGACCGTGAGCCAATTTAGTGTGTTGCATGCCAATGTGTTGCAATAAACATGCCAATAGTGGTGAGCATAGAGATGCAATCATCAGCCTGCTGCTCTTTTACTGTCCAGTCATCATGCTGTTAAGGCCAGCCATACACTGCAAATTTCTTTCCTACAGCCACAGGTTGCCAGAGAAATTTGCACGATTCCCCCATCCAATACACAGTGCTGACAGGGGAATCAAGCAATTGTCTTTTCCAGGTGGGGGAAGCTGTCCCTGGGGTAGGGGAAGCTGTCCCGGCAGGGAGAAGATGATGGGTATCGCTAGCAGCCATCAGAAATTTTTGGGCCTCTTACACAGCTTTGGGCCTGACAACCAACATTCCCCCAGGGCCGTCCCATCAAATCCGCCCACTAGCCATCCCACCGAGTCCCTCAGGGCGCCCACTTTTATTTTAACGTTCTCAACTTAATATATGAAAATTAATTCAATCCACAAAAGACATCTCCATATTTCCAGCAAAAATACATGCCAATCCAGCAAAGAGATGGCCTCATATATTCAGAGACAGCCCAATCCAGCAAATAGACATTCCTTCGGCTGCATCGGCTTACTCTGCTGCTGTCCTGCTTTAGCAATTGCTAGTTACTAAAACAACTCGTTCTCGTTGGTTGGGCCCCTCTGGACGCCTAGGCCCCCTACATGTGCATGGGCTGTCCCCCCCCCCCCCCCCTCTGATGGCAGCCCTGCTAGCAGCTATAGCAGCCGCTTGCAATAATCTGATGCAAATCCAGCAGGCTGGTTGTACCCAAGCTGATTGATCAACTTGGTACATTTAGCCTGCTGATTAATGGTTCCCCACTTGGCTGGTTACTGCTGAACCAGCTGAGATTTGGATGGTGTATGGCCAGCCTTAATGTAAATGGCATCGCTTAACTGCAGGTGGTGCCATTCACCTAACTGTTTCAGGGCTGTGTAAATCTCAGAAATTGGGGGGGGGGGGGGGGAGGGGGGAGAGAATAGATTTTAGCAAGTAAGAAAGCTCCTGTGCTGGCCACACTACCTGAAAAGATGTCCTTTGGACCATTCGTTAGTTTTTAATCCAGTTAATGGCCACAAATAGAAAATTGTTCACTTTTCAGAGCTGAAAAATCGAAACAGGTTGGAGAATTCTTCCTGTTCAGACAACGCTATCTCCAGTTCATCTGAATTTGCTAAGTTGTCTTTAACTTCCTAAAAAAGGTTGTCTGTCTTAACAGGCATGCCTAGACCTGCCCAGCTCCACCCCATCCCTCCTATCCTTCACAGAACATGATCTCCTCCTGTCTTCATAGCCTTGTTTTGGCTACCTTCTCCTGAGAGGGAGGGAGAGAGGACAGGCAGTGGAAGTATTCTGCTCACCCCTCATGGTTCCAGCAGCACATAACACACACGGTTTGTTAGAAACTGTAATGGGCCATACACACTATACAATTTTCTTTAGACTTTTTCCTTCAGACTTACCAAAACCATATAATATGAGGTCAAACCTAAACACTTTCAATTTGTATGCAATCAGGCGGACCCTTGCACTACACAGAAAAGGTAAATCTAAAGGAAATCTGACAACAAAAGTTGTATAATGTGTATCCAGCTTAAGATTACAATGCAGCAGATTTTCTACAGTGTAGAACCACATAGTTTTTGCATGGCACTGAGTGCATGGTGTAGCATACGCCCAGCTGCTGTGAACGGCGGAGGAAGCCAGGCAAGAAATGTCACGTGACCAGCGCAATGAAATGTCACGTGACCAGCGCAATATATGAAAGAAAGGAGGTACAAAGGAACATTTTTGAAAGTTTAGAAGGATACAGATCCATTTCTATTGCTCAATACATGTAAGTAATGAGTTTAAGGCTCCGTTTCCACTAGTGCAACTTTGGACACAAAGTGGCATAAGTCACAGCCCATTGATTTCAACAGCACCCGTTCCATCTATGCAGCTTTGAAAAGGTGCCTGCACCACTTTGATGCTATTTTGAGCCAGAGAGTTAAGTTGGATCAAAGCTGCACTCTAAATCGCACACTTTGGAGTCACACTCGTGGAAACGTAGCCTAAGGCTAGAATGCAGCTTTGATCCAACTCTACACTCTGGATCAAAGTTGCATCAAAAGTAATGCAGGTACCTTTTCAAATTTGCAGATTTTCAAAGTTGCATAGATGGGAATGGGTGCCCATAAAATCAATGGGCTGTGACTTTTGTGTCCAAAGTCACATGACAAGTTGCACTAGTGGAAACATAGACTTAGTGAGGTTGCCTGTACTATTCCTTTAACCACTTAAGCCCCGGAAGATTTTACCCCCTTCCTGACCAGGGGGTTTTTGCGTTTTTTTTTGTTTTTTTTTTTTTTTTTACTGCGTGACTAACTTTTACTTTTTGCGCTATAAACAAAAAAAGCGTAAATTTTGCAAAAATAACAATATTTTTCACATTTTATATGAAATTCCCCCCAAAAAAATGTAAACAAAATTTTTTTAACATTTTTGGCCAATTTGTTTTCTGCTACATATGTTTGGTAAAAAAAAAAAATCGCAAAAAGCGTATTTTGATTGGTTTGCGCAAAAGTTATTGCGTTTACTAACTAAGGGAAAGATTTCTGTCATTTTTGGTGTTTTTTTTTAACGCGTAATGGCGGCGATCTGCAATTTTTATTTTTTTGCGGTACTGTGACATTGCGGCGGACAGATCGGACCCTTGACTGACATTTTTGACACTTTTGGGGTTACCAGTGACATTACTACAGTAATCAGTGCTATACATATGCACTGCTAACTATAAAATGACACTGGTAGTGAACTTTATTTGAGAGGGAGGGGCTGTGTGTGTCCCTAGGGGCGTGATTCTAACTGTGATTGGCTGTGGCTACTAGTGTAGGAACAGTGATCAACGGTCCTACATGGTAGAACTGTATGATCACTGTTTCTACACAGGGGAGAATGACAGGCGGCTTGTTTACATTAGCCGCCTGACTTTCTCCTGACTTTCTCCCTCTGCACCGACGATCGGCGAGTGGCCGGCGGACATCGGGTCCGCCGGTCAAAGGCACTGACTTCCCTGTGAACGAGCCACGGCGGGCGCACGCTCGCCCGCTATTGGCTCACAAGGAAGGGACAGGCAAGTGACTTATATACATGTCACTTTGATTGGCCGGGGCTGACCGCCGCAGTATATAGTCGTGCGGCGGTCGGCAACCGGTTAATGTATAGTGATTATTGTAAACTGTAAGTGCCTCCCATCCTGTATATGCCCACTGGCTACACATTAGTGTCCCTCCCTGGAAGTGATGTCACTAGCTTTCAGTAACCACACCCACTTGCTGCTCTTGGATCCAGAGGGAAGAGGAATTGAAGTCATGTGACAGGCAATGGATACTGCAAAATAAAGGTAGAAAAATGGGATGTTTGCCTTTTGAGACATAAGGCTGAATCCTGCTTACATTAATGATTGCAGGGGAGAATTAAAGTATTAGGCTTTACTTTAACGTTTAGCAAAGAAAAAGCATGTCCTATAACACATGACGCATAGATTTGTTCTATTTTGTATCCGTCTCTTTATGTTCTTGGGTTGCATGGGGGATGTGGTGCGCTAAGCTAAGTTTCAAGCATTTCTAGAAGCGAGTCAGAATGGCTGGTTTCATATCACCCTTAACACAGGTTTCTGCTGAGTCCTTACAATGAGTAGTGGGTAAATCCAGATGCCAGCATGCTTCATCCTAGGACGTGCCCCTTCACACCCAGTGACTCCAAGTACCCACTGGCTTCCAGGTCTCCTAGCTATGGGTCTCACCTGCCCCCCATCATCGCATCCTATGTGCCTTATGACTGCTACCTGAGGAAGGAGTTGGTGGGATCAGCAGATTAGGATGCTGATCAGTACTTGCACCCCACTTGCGCTATACTGGGATTAGAGGCAGCATGAAGGCACCTAGAAGTGCTTATTCGTTTAAGGGGGGGGGGGTGTGTTACAAAAAATGCCCCAGCTATACTTTTGGGGCTTCAATAAAACTGTTTTCTTTTAAATGGTTTGTAACCGCTCCTTTTTTTTGTTTTTGCAAAGCATGGTATTCTTGGTATCACTTGAAAGTGTGAATTGGACCTTTTTTCCAAAGGCATTGAGAATATTTCAAACATGCAAGCATGGTTCAAGTTGATGGGCACTGCAGCAAGAGCCAGAGATTAGAGCTTTGTAAGATTCAGTCACCTTTCCAGTCCATCCATAACAGATATTTGTATGATGATCAGTTGTAACTTTTCAGTTCACTCACTTGAATTGTCAACTGTCATGACCACTCTCCCAATCCATGGGTGTCCTCTTGTTACACCAGCGACAATTAGATTCCAACAGCCAGGGGAGGACTGGGCCAGGGGGGCAATTGCCCCCTGGGCCGCTCTGATGCCCCGTAAAAAGGCTGCACCACTTCTGCCACAAACATGCCTAAAGGATTCCTGGTGAAGAAAAGTAAAAAGTCCCCCACCACTGACGTACTGATTGCGGTTGAAGACCAGGAAAAATCGCAGCCCCCCCCCCCCCCCCCCCCCAACCAGCATGGATGGTGTAAATTGTGTCTGAGCAGAGGCCGGTTCCATGCCCTAATGGAGACTCTTCTGCCCCGGCCAGTCCCAACCGAGCTGTCCCAGCTCCCCCCAACTTCCCCCTGCTGGCCAGGTTGGGAAATGGATTCAGCCGGTAAGTAGAGAGTATCTGGAGCAGGGCTTTAGCTTGGAATGGGGGTCAGGAGGAGGACTGGGAGAGTGGGAGCGGAGGGGGGGGGAATATGGGAGGGGGTCGAGTTGCTGCACCATGGGCCTCTGGTTTGTACTTGCCCCTTGGGCCGAAAGTTGCCAGTCTGCCCCTGCCAACAGCTATGTGGTGCAAGGGCCTGAATGTACTGTATATGATAAATTGTTTTGCTTGCAAGGAATTCTAAAGGAAATCATACAGTTAAATTATGTGTGTGCCATTTAAAGTAACCTTTGTTAGGAAAAAATTTAAAATGGCTCCTGCAATAGAAGAACCCCCCCCCTCAGTCAGCAATGGAGGCTGGATGAGGGAGGACCACGGAAGTGTCCTGTAGTGGAGATTTGGTCAGAGACTCTAGCGCTGGAAGAAGGTGTTTCACTTGCCACCCAATGGAGTCTTCTATTATTGGAGCAATTTTCTTTTTTTATTTAAAGCGGAGTTCCGGGCACAGAAAACATTTTTCAGTGAACATACCCCCGGGACAGTCAGGGCTAGTACATTCCACAATGGCTAGCCTCTGATCTGTCCCGGTTCGCACTTACCTGCAAGAAGAAATACTCACTTATAAAATTTCTTCCACAGCGTTGCCATCTCTCTTGTGGGCAGCTGAAGCCGGCGCGATCCTCTTCCGCGTCCTCTTCTCCCAGAATGCGCCTGCACCGGCCCCTCTCGTCACTTCCGGTGCGGTGCCGCATTCCTCCACAGCTTCTGGGCATGTTTAGCAGGGAATGCGGCGTCGCCCCGGAAGTGACGAGCGGGGCCGGTGCCGTCGCATTGATTCCTGGGAGCGATGATGTTCAGCTCCCAGGAATCATTGCAAGCCAGGAAGTGACGGTGGAGCCGCGGCGCAGAGGGAGGAAGTGAAGAATAGGTGAGTATATTCGATCTACAATTACAAGGTAAGTACAAAAAAAAAAAAAAACCTAACTATCCAATTCTGCAATTCTGTTTCAGGTGAAGGAGAACAAGCGGACGGGCACAAAAAAAAAAAAAAAGATCGATTTTGTGATTGAAACTCCGCTTTAAGTGAACAGCCTTCAAAATTCAAGGGCTGAGGAAACCTACTCCAAGGAAATCTGTTAGGTTTCCCCCCTATTCATCCATCCATCCAAAGAAAAATTCAGTACCCTATGTGCCCCAAGGTGCTGACTAAAGTCATTTTCTGGTAAATGTACGCATGTACTCACTCAAATAAGTATGCAACTCTTTTAATCTGCAGCCGACTAATGTTTTAAAACTAAGACCATTTAGGTGGTTTTAAACCCTAACTATAAACTGTATATTACTGTGCAGCTTACTAGTCCTTAGATGTTGTGGCTGTATTTGTGTTTTAACCACTTGCCGACCGCCGCAAGTACATATACTGCGGCGGTCAGCCACGGCCAGGCAAAGTGACGTACCGGTACGTCACTAGCCTGTCACTGGCTTGTAAGCCAATAGCGGGCGAGTGTGCGCCCGCCCCGGCTCATTCTCTAACAAGTCAGTGCCTGTGACTGGCGGACCCGATGTCCACTGGTCACTCGCCGGGAAGGGGGAAAGGCAGGCGGCTTGTTTCACATTCTCCCCTGTGTAAAAATGGAGATCAGATGGCTCTACTATGTAGGACTGTTGATCTCTGTTTTTACACTAGTAGCCATGTCCAATCACAGTTAGAAACATGCCCCTAGGACACACTTAACCCCTCCCTCTCCAATATAGTTAACCCCTTCCCTGCCAGTGTCATTTTTACAGTAACAGTGCATATGTATAGCACTGATTACTGCAGTAATGTCACTGGTAACCCCAAAAGTGTCAAATGTCAGTCAAGGGTCCAATCTGTCCGCCGCAATGTCGCAGTCCCGCAAAAAAAAAAAAAAAAAAAAATCGCAGATCGCCGCCATTACTCGTTAAAAAAAAAAAAACCCCAAAAGTGACAAATCTTTCCCTTTGTTAGTAAACGTGATAAATTTTGCGCAAACCAATCAAAATACGCTTTTTTTTTTTTTACCAAACATATGTAGCATAAAACAAAATTGGCCGAAAATGTTAAATTTTGATTTTTACATTTTTTTTGGGGAATTTCATATAAAAAAAAAATGTGAAAAATAACATTGTTATTTTTTCAAAATTGACGCTCTGTTTTTGTTTATAGCACATGATCAAAAAAAAAAATCGCACAGGTGATCAGATCAAAAGAAAGCTCTGTTTGTGGGAAAAATAAGGCTGTCAAATTAGTTTAGGTACAGCGTCGCACGACTGCGCAATTGTCCGTTAAAGTCACGCAGTAAAAAAATAAAAAAAAATAAAAAAAATCGCAAAAACCCCCCTGGTCAGGAAGGGGGTAAAATCTTCCGGGGCTTAAGTGGTTAATTTATTTTAACCTAGTTATCCAGCTGTTAACGGCTCTATCATACGGTGGCTCCTTATTTATGGATGAGCAACTGACCCACCCATGAATATCAGCATTGTCTGACGAGAATGGTGGTGTTGAACTGTTAGATTTAGATGGCCTACCAGACACTTGATTAGGTACACCTTGCTGGTACCAGGTTGGACCCCCCTTTTGCCTTCATGGCATAGATTCAACAAGTTGTTGGAAACATTCCTCAGGTATTTCGTATATTGACACAATAGCATTACGCAGATTTGTCAGCTGCACATCCATGATGCGAATCGCCTGTTCACCACATCCTAAAATGTGCTCTATTGGATTGAGAGCTGTTGACTGTGGAGACTAATAGAGTACAGTGAACTTATGTTCAAGAAACCAGTTTGAGATGATTTGAGCTTTGTGACATGGTGCATTATCCTGCTGGAAAGAGCAATCAGAAGATGGGTACACCGTAGTTATAAAGGGATGGTCAGGGTCAGACAATGAAGTGTTCTGTACAAACTGACCACAGAAATGTAATTTTTGGCTCACTTTTCTTCTAGGACTGATTGTGGTCTACTCTATGCAAAAGCTAAACCGTTTTAGTTTAGAACACATGTATCTGGATTGCCTGACATTCTACTAAAAAAGTGTAAATCTAACTATACTTTAAAATTGTCATACCTGGAATTCCGCTTTAGGTCCATTGGTCCAGCTTGGGACCAATGCAAGTTTTTCCATACTTATGGGAAGCAAGAAAATCACTATCTGTACCACTTCTACAGTTCTTGGCACTAGCTTCTGCACTGAGCTACTACGGAGTTTGGCATGGGTACCATTTGGAGAACACTTTGCATTTTTTTTTTCAATGATTGCAAATTGTTCTCGGATTGGATGAGGTGCAGAATGTCACTGCCTCTTTACCTTGTCAAACAATAACACTTTGCAATCATTTAGAAAATGCAGAGCATTTCCTGAATTAAGCCTGTACCAAGGAAGCAATCTCCAGTGTTCACAATGCAGTAGGGCAGCTGCTTGGCATGGGATCTGGAAACTAGTTGCAATCAGTGTAGCAGTGCCTACTACAGCAATTTGAATTTTTAAGAGGTATGACACTAAACATAGTTACATAACTCAAGCTTGGACCTATGTTAAAAAAAAAAAAAATCCCATACCTGGAATTCATCTTTAAGAGCCTATTAACACTAGTGTTGCAGTAACATGTTAACCGGCTGTTCCATTTTCATACTTTTGGGTAGAATTTGTGACTTTCCACCTACCTATTCAAAGCCAATATCAGCTGCTAAGTACTGTCCCCTATAAAACACATATGTCTAACAAAAGGCCCAATCCGGCCCAGTAGGCCTTATGTGGCCCTTGGGCTCAGTTTTGCAGCCAGAACATGGCAAAATTCCATTCCACTACCTAAGCCTCTTGCTCCCCTGCTGTCGCTTGTAAACACAAGGCTTCTTTGTTTACAAGGGACAGCTTTGCGCTCAGCGGCTCCCAGATGTAATAGATCTTTGATCACACTCACAGGAGGGATATGGTAGGGACAGATATCCAGAGAGGGAGAACAATCTTCCTGCAAGTTGATACAGAGCCGTCTACACAGGGAGGTACTAGAGATGGTCCAGGTAGGAGGAAGAAGAGATGCGAGATGCTTTGGAGGTTGCATAGTGCACCCCATAAATGGATAAGTTCACCTTTTAGAACATGTTACAACCATATTTAGGGTGTAACATGCTACAAACAGACCTGCCCCCTCACAGTGACAGTTAGCATAAATCTTCTCCCCTCGTTGGCTGTCCAATTTATTTATTTATTTTTAACGTGGCTGTCTGGAGCTCCGCTTGGCCGTGTCCCTTACTCACAGTGCTCTGTGAATGGAAAACTACAGGGCTTGTAATTTTTACTGAACTACATGGCGTTGTGGTAGTTCATTAAGTCTTCCTGTCAGAATGTATCCTCTCCCTCGTATGAGTAAGCCGATACAGAACTTTCCGAAGTTGGAACCGGGACAATCACCCCTTGAAGGAACAGGTCTTGCACTGCCACAAACAGGCCCTGTAAGCGGTCTGGGGATAGGCACAAGTTGGAACTAGCACTTTTTGCTAGCCCATCGCCTGCAAACCACCTCCACCTGGGACACAAGGGACTCCAGGACTGCAGTCAGTGCATGGATGGATGGTTGGGAAGTGCAGCCTCAGAGAGGGGATCAGGTGGGGAAAGGTGCTCCAAAGACTCCATAAGTCACCAGGGGAACCCCACAAAAAAGTGTAAAAACACAACACTGCTAAGGGACAACCACCACCACGCTGGCAGCACCACCCGGTCGCCAAGGACAAAGCGTTCCTCAGCAGAGAAGAAGAGGACCCCACCAGACCCACCACCCGCAGATACAAGCACCTGCAGCCACCAGGATAATCTGCACTACAGGTGCGGCAATCATGCAGTAAAATGATCCAGGAGTCAGCACCAGGGGATGAGGAGGGGCTCATAGCCGCCGCTATTTTCAATGGCAAACCACAGCAAAATGGCTGCTGTGTATAGAACACACAGACTACAACAAAATGGAGGCCACGCACAGCACCACGAGGCATACAGGGATCCAGGATTTTGGAAGCCCGGGCCTCAAGGACAGATCCAGGCAGGACGTGGGGCCCTGGCCAAAGCCCCCACCAGGTACAACCCCCCCCCCCTGCACAGTCGATCATCCAGTCACACCCCCCCATTGCCAGTCAGCACCCTACCCTCACCCAAGGAAAGTGGCTAGGCCACCCAAACAGCCCCAGCATATGTGGAAGTGGGGGTGCAGGATGAGGGACTCGGCAAGGGGGGGGGGTGCCTGCAGGAGGGAGGGGAACCCGGGAGTCCAACCGTCCCAAGGAGGGGCCCACCCCAAAACCCTCCAGGGGGAGAGGGGGGACAGCTACTCACCATACCAAGAACCAGGCAGGCACCACTCCAGACAGAACCACTCTCCATCGAAATGGGGGGCTGTCGGTCAGGAAGAAAGCTGCAACTCGGGCCGAGACCCGGTCGTATGCGACCTCGCGAGGCATTTAACTCTCAGGCCAGCCCCCCCTCCAGTGGGGCTATGTCGCGGCCGACCTAGCGTGAAATGAGGTCTGCGCGCGCTCGCTGGCCAGACTAGGGTGACTACTGGATCTAGATTATCTAGCCCATCGCCCAGTCCAGCAGTTGATTGTAGATCTCACAGGAAAAATTCCATGGGTGTAGCCAGAATTTGTTTCTGCCTAGTGTCCTACTCCTGTAGAGGGCAGTATAACCCAATGGTTATGAATACCAGGAGCTGTTTCCCTGAATGAACGAAAGAGAAAATGTGCATTTAATATTTTTGTTAAAAGGTGAACTTCTCCTTTAACTCTGCACTCTATACACAGTGCACCCCTTAACGCTGCACTCTGTACATAGCTTACTCCTGAGCCCTGCACTCTGTACACAGCCCAGCTCTAAACCCTGCACTCTGTATGTAGCACACCCCTGAACTGTGTACTCTTGAACTTAACACTCCGTACATAGCGTAACTCTTCATTGTGTACGGGATACACTCCTGAAAACTGCACGTAGCGCACACCAGATACAACTGGCCCTTTCAGGACAACTCTGCTGCTGATGCGGCCCACAATGAAATTGCGTTTGACATCCCTTCTGTAGGATATTAAAAAGGTTTCAGCATTTCCCTACTTCTGCATAACTCTCCTGTAATGGGTAACTGATAGTCACTTTCTGATATTTACAGCCATTCCCCTACTGATGCATTTATGCACAAGCAGAAGATCTGTAGGATTACATGTACATTGTCCTGAAGTCTCCTGGGATGTGTGATGTGGGTATCCAAGAGGTGGAGAGCAAACAATCATTTTGTAGGGAGTAGGAAACAAAGACAGCAAAAACTGGTGAGCAGTCCACTTTGAGTGACCCCCACACTTGGTAAAAAACTTGCCTATGTCCCCATTTTAGGAATGCTGGCCCAGAACCGCACATAAATTCTTCTGAAAGACTCCCAGAAGGGCCTTTTCCTCTTGTGTAGTTGCTTCATTGCTCCATCCGTTCCAGGCTTTCAGTGGTACTGCAGAATACAACTCTCCCTATAGAAAACAATGGGGCTACAGTATGCAGGAGACACTGCGGGGGTGCTTTGGGAAGAAAAGCTGTATGGCTCTAGGCAGGGCTGCACAATGAAGATTGTCTAATATAATGGACTAGGTCAGTGATGGCAAACCTTGGCACCCCAGATGTTTTGGAACTACATTCCCCATGATGCTCATGCACTCAGCAGTGTAGTTGAGCATAATGGGAAATATAGTTCCAAAACATCTGGGGTGCCAAGGTTCGCCATCACTGGACTAGGTAGTTGGGGACATACCTTAAAGGACAGCTTGTACTAAAGTTTGTTTGTAGCCTGTTGTCTAGGTGCCATTAAAAAGCTATATTCATGCCATGCACACATTGCAGTAATACAGGTTGTTACCGGAAAACATTAGTGTGTTTCTATTACCTTGTCCACCGATTGTATTTTTATATAAAATTGACACTACCTTTCCTAATCTTCCCTAGAAAAGTCTTCCAAGCCATACATTTTCATTAGTAAATGAAAACTGCCCTTTTTCTAAAGCATGAAATATTAGTCAAGGCAGATCTTTGCCGGAGAAAACCTAATTAATGCTGGTACCAGCTGAGGCTTCAACTGCTCATACAAAGCTGCCCAGCACAGAAAAGGTCAGTGTGCAGCCAGGGTGCCACGAGATGGATAAATTTGCATGAGAACATTATGTGCCTGAAGAATTATACGACTGCTATTCCTGGCACAATACAACAGAACTAGGAGTCCCAGTCTAACACTAATACGCTATGACATGTAATCACAGCACCGCTGCACACCGCCCGTCTCCCTCTGAAATACACGCAGTACCATACAGCGTCTCAGCCACTCACTGACCCTTTTCATCCACTCTACTGACAATACAATAAAAATGCCTGTCCATACAGAAAGCAGTTTATTTTTTTTAAGTATTGATATTCCTTTTCATTACAAAAATACTTACAAATTCAAAGTCAATATAAAATAAAAAAATACGAATAAATATGGAAATAACTGTCCTTTTCGAGCATAATTAGTTGAGTTACTGTATATGATGAACTTCAGCTGCTCTGGAACCCGGTTTCACTAGTGTCCATGTCATGTTCCTAAGACAAAGAAGATAATTATTAACAGACAAGTGGTCAGTTAATAACTGTACTGTAAATAGTGAACTCTGATCTGTCCTGTTTTGTTTAACCACATCATCTATGTTCATTTTCACAGCTACAAACGTGCAGCACAGTCAGGTCTGCGCTGTCCCTGACAACTCCAATTTTGCACCAACAGTCAGGAACCTGATCATGTGATCCCCATGTCAGTTGGGACACGGTAATATGGCTTTGTTTGTAAATGGATGTCAGCAGTATTTATTTATTTTTTGTGCACAATGAGCTAAGAGTCAGTTCACACTGGGGCGACACGACTCTGTACTACTTCGGGGGCGACTTGTGCATCATGGTGCACCACGACTTCGGAGCGACTTGCATGGACTTCACAAAATGGAAGTCTATGCAAGTCGCTCCGAGGTCGCCCTGAAGTAGTACAGGACTCTTTTTCTAAGTCAGAGCGACTTGTGTCGCTCCTATTAGAACGGTTCCTGTAGCGGTCAATGGACCGCGAGGGAGCGCGACTTGTCAGGCTGACAAATCGCCTGACAAGTCGCGCTAGAGTGGACCGGCTCCAAATCCTAAATGCTGCACAAAGAAAGCAACGCATAGGGGTTGACTAACTAAAGTAAAATAGACTGCACTTTGCAAAGTGCAGTTGCACCTTGCAAGTGCAGTTGCTCCAGAGCTTGGTAAATTACCAGAAGCCCTGCTTACTTCTATCATCCAATCATGTGCAAGCAAAAAAGCAGTATTTTTTTTTTTCCTTGCACATGATTGGGTATTCTTTGCAAAGTGAAGCCTTGCCTAATTTACCAAGCTTTGGAGCAACTGCTCTTGCAGAGTGCAACGGCACAGTCTATTCGCCTTTAGTAAATCAACCCCATAATGACATGGTGCAGCTCTCTGCAGCATTCTCTTGAGATTCCAGGGCATGGAGCAGGCCCTTGACAGTTCACTGTCAAACAAATAATAATAAATGCACATTTTTTTGCAGGTAAAAAAGATGGGATTTTTGACTTACCGTAAAATCCTGATGTTCATTGACAGACACAGCTTTAGCTCTTCATTAACCATTGGGTTATACTGCCCCCTACAGGAGTAGGACACTAGGCAGAAAAAAAGTCTGGCTACGCATTTGGGCAGTTCCAGGGGGTATACTCCCCCTCTCTGCTATAGGTACTCAGTTTTGTTACAAGCAGTGTCAAAAGAATTACTACTCCACAGAGGGGTGGGTGCTGTGTCCGTCAATGAACATCAGAGAAATGGATTTTACGGTAAGTCAAAAATCCCATTTTCTCTTGCGTTCATTGAAGGACTCAGCTCCTGATCTTCATAACCGTTGGGACGTCCCAAAGCAGTGATAAACATGAGGGGTGGGAACAGCAAAAAAATTCCCAAGGCTAAACAGTAGCCAACTAAGCAACAGGAGCTCAACCAAAACAACTATACAATATAATATACAACAAAAAAAAAAAACAATAAACCCTCGAAGAGGTTCAGGTCCTCTAAACAGCAGCCTGCAAAACCTTGCGGCCAAAAGAAGCATCCGCAGATGCCAACACATCCACTTTATAAAACATTGTGAAAGTGTGCACGATGACCAAGTGGCCGCCTTGACACCCTGAAGAAAGGTACACATCAGGGAGTAAGTGGCCAAAGGTCGTTGGAAGAAGACCGCCAAAGCCGGCACCTGGCCCTTGATGGTACTCAAGGCCAATTTCTGTTCAATCAGAACAGGAAGTTGAAGGAGGAAGGTCAAAATCTAAGCCACGAGAAGGAGCAAGGATGAACCCCAAGAGACTCACAACACAATGCAAGTCTTCCACGTACAATGGTAGATCCTTGTAGAAGTAGATTTCCTAGCTTTTAAAAGTGTAGGAATCCCAGAGTCAGATAAACCTCTATCCTCCAGCACTTAGCGTTCCAACAGCCAAGCCGTCAAAGCCAACGACTGTAAAGCAGGATGGAAGATTGGTCCTTGGGACAGCAAATCCTCCCTATGAGGAAGCTTCCAAGGAACGTCGTCGACCAGCTGCACCAGATCGACGTACCAAGCACGGCGAGGCCAGTCTGCAGTCAGGAAGATGAATGGAATCCCTTCTACCTCCATTCTGTATAGAAGTCTTGGCAGAAGCTTGAGAGGAGGGAAGGCATAAAATCAGACGATACTGACCCCACGGGGCCACCAGTGAGTCTGTGGCGTCCGCCAGAGGATTGCTTGACCGAGCCACAAACCTCTGCTGCACCTTTCTGTTGAGCCGAGACGCCAACAGATCCACCTCGGGGGGGGGGGGCGTGCCCCACCGGAGACACAACTGATGAAACACCTCCAGATGAAGGGACCACTCCCCTTGGTCCAACGCCTGCCGACTGAGGTAATCCGCCTGCCTGGTTTTCACCCCAGGAATGTGTACACCTTAGAATGCCGGCTACCTCCAGAGTCGCCAGGACACTTCTTGTGCCCCCTTGGTCATTGTCCGATTGAATGCGCACTGGAAAACCCTGAAGACGATCCATCCAATGGTCCAGATTTAGTATGACTGCTCAGAGTTCCAAGACATTGATTGATAGTCTGGACTCTTCTAGCGTCTTCTAGAGTCGAGATCCCCTGAGCAGAATGCGATGACTCCTCCCCAGCTGGACAGGCTGGCATCCGAGGTAATCACTGTCCAATCCAAGGGGAGAAAGGATTTGCCCAGCATAAGCGCCAGAGATATCAGGGACTCCTTCGTTCCCCGACCCAGCCGCATCTGTTTGTCCAGAGACTGCAGAGTCTTGTCCCATTTGGTCAGAAGCTCTCTTTGCAGGGACCTCGTATGGAACTGTGCAAACGGAACCACCTGGAAGGTAGACACCATCTGGCCCAACACTCACATGCAAGTCTGGAGGGATGACCATCTGTTGGACAGCAGGAGACGAATTGCAGCCTGCAATTTCTGGAGTTTGTCCAGAGGAAGGGGAACTCTGGCTAAGGCTGAGTCTAGAGTCAGGCCCAGATAGTCCAGCTTTGTGGACGGAACCAGGGCAGACTTTTGAAAATTCAGAATCCAGCCGAACTCCTGCAGAGTTCGTATTGTGATCTCCAGGTTTTCAACCAGCGCAGAAGGAGATCGTCCAATTAGCCCAGTACCACGATCCCCCGTTGCTGCAGCAAGGCTAGCACTGTGGATAACACTTTTGTGAAGACTCGAGGCGAAACCAAAGGGTAATGCCACAAACTGAAATGCTCCTCTCCCACGGTAAATTGAAGGAAGCGCTGGTGACTGGCACATATTGGAATGTGAAGGTAAGCATCCCAGATGTCGATAGAGGCATGGAAATCCCCGACGCAGGGATGTCGCCAACACAGTGCGAATGGACTCCATTCTGAACTTCTGCACCTGCACACGTTTGAGTAAAAACCCTGAAGACTTTCGGTAGTCGAAACCGGGACAATCACCCCTTGATGTAACAGGTCTTGTACCACCCAAAACAGACCCTGTGAGCGGTCCGGGGACAGGTGCAAATTGGAAGGTAAGAACCTCGCCGGGGGGGGGGGGGGAACAAGAGCCAAACTCGATCTTGTAGCCGGACCAAATGACTTTGTGGACCCACTTGTCTTGTGAATACTGGCCTCAGTGGCGAACCAGCCAGAGTGTACATATTGCGGGCCACAGCCTCCGCCTTCCTGTCAGCTGGATCCTTAAAGGACGGGGACTCTTCAACCGGAATCATGGCTGCCTGCTTCAATCTGGAAACTGGAGGGTCCACCACTGGTGGAACAGTCCACTTCTTAAGAAGGGACTCCTGATAGGGGTAATACCTAGTAAAGCGTTTAGGGACCCCACAGGAATGTTTTGGTCGTCCCCACTCTTTAGCGACAATTCTGTCAAAATAGCCGGGCAAAGGAAACCCCTTTGCCGTTCTGGATGGCTTGTGAGTGCCAGACCTTGAGGAATCATCCTCACTATCAGAGGATTCTGAGCGTGTGGTTGCAGACCCAGCAGGGTGACCCACGTCTGCGGCGGCCGAATCATATTCAGGATCTGATGAGACAGATGGGCGGTGGGGCGCTTTTTGCTATCCCGTCGTCCGGCAGCACCACCCGGTCACCAGGCACAGGCACCAAGCGATCCTCAGCAGAGAGGGAGGGAACCCCCACCAGACTCACCACCCAGCAGAAACAGGCACCTGCAGCCACCAGGCTATCTGCACTCCACAACGATCAGGAAGTGAAAAAGGATCCAGGAGTCAGCACCAGGGGATGAGGAGGGTCTCCCACTGCCAAAAATCGCCGCCCACAGGGTTTCCACTGTCATGTCCATGCTATTTTCAATGGCAAACCACCGCAAAATGGATGCCAGACTACACAAACATGGCCACCGTGTAAAGAAGCACACAGGCCACAACAAAAGGGCAGAACCACGAGGCTTACAGGGACCCAGGAGGAAACCCAGGCCTCAAGGGCAGACCCAGGCAGGACGGGGAGCCCCCACCAGGTACAACCCCCCTGCCGCACAGTCGATCATCTGGTGCAACCCCCCTCCCCCCCCCCCCCATCGCCAGCATAGCACCTTGCCCCCACCCACCCCAAAAGGTGGATAAGACCACCCAAACAGCCCCAACATATGTGGAGGGGGGGTTGGATGGGGGACAGGGGGGGGGTGGTGCCTAACAGGAAAGAGGGAGAGGGGGGGACAGCTACTTATCATACCAGGAACCAGGCGGGCACCACTCCAGACAGAACCCCTCTCCATCGAAATGGGGGTGCTGTCGGCCAGGAGGAACGCTACAACTTGGGCCGAGACCTGGTCGTATGCGACCTAGTGAGGCGTTTAAAACGCGCAGGCCAGCCCCTGTCCAGTGGGACTATGTCACAGCTGACCTACCGTGGAGCTGAGGTCTGTGCTCGCTCACTGGCCAGACTGGGGTGACCACTGGATCTAGATTATCCAGCCCGTCTCGTCCAGTCCAACAGTTGATTCTAAATGTTACAAGAAAAATCCAGGAGAAAAAAAAAAAAAATTCAATCTAAAAAGAAAAAATTGCCATAACCAAAGATCCCAGCAAGGAACTAGGTCCTAACTCTTGACTAGGCAGGAAAAAAACTGAGTGCCCTTGAAGACCTGTCAGTGTATCCGTTGTGCACGTACGGGCAAGCAGATACATTGACAGGATGACTCAATGAACTACCACGGCACTCCACAGCACCGTGGTAGTTCATTGAGAACTACAAGCCTATATCCGCAAAGGAGCTCTGTGTATGAATGATGCGGCTGTGTGGGTGGAGCCCCGATTTCGCAGTCACACTGATTTCAAAAACAGACAGCTAGTATGGGGAACTTCTCCCTGTACTGCTGTCAAAGGGGGAGGGGGGGGGGAATGGAAGGGCCGGGGGGTAAACTTATCCTTTAAATTAGAAGATGAGCAGTGCTGGATTGCTAAACTGGGCAGTTGTTTTTTTTTTTTATATCTTTGCCCAAGTTGCAAAGTTTACAACTGGTGTACTTTTTTTTTTCTATTATAACATGTTTTATTTACCTGATTAAGTTTCTTGAATTCAACAACCTGGAAGAAAATGTGTTCCAGAATATTTTTGGCATCTTGTTTCTCCTTTGGTAGGTTTGCAGTTACACCCAAAATATCGCCACACTTCCGCACATAGAACTCAAGGTCGTCATCTGTGCCTGTATGAAATGAGACATACCAAAAGCATTTACAGTTGAAGGAGAATTATGGGTATAGGTAAAATAAATTATACTTACATAGGTGGATGCAGCATTGGTCCCCCGCTAGCTTTAGAATCGAGAACTGAGCGGTCTCCCAGTTCTAGGTCTTCAGTGAGCAGAGAGCCGGTGACTTCCAGTCACCGGCTCTCTGCTCTGCCCTGCCAGCCCTTACTGGAGCCCTGGGCTGTGGAGGGGGGCAGGAGCCGCTGTCTCAGGCTTTCAGCTGCTTGCTGAGTGGCTGAACCACTTGCCGGTCCAAGCAGCTGGGTGGGTCCCGACCATACGTTTGGGATCTTTTCAGAGCCTGGACTGACTCTGACGTTACCCGTGGTCAGCTGAAAACAGGTCACAGGAGTGCAGAATGGACTGCACTTCTGTGATCCATAGAAGTACAGCCAAAAAAGCTTTGGCTACACTTCTCCTTTAAATAAAATGTAACTGTAAAATGTCATTACAGGAAAAAAAAATAAAAACAAAAATTACTTTTGGGAGAATATTACACATTAGGGTGTAACATGTAACATGCTCCAGCAGTCCCCATCGCACCACCCCTGATCCCCCCCTTCCCCCACGACAACGGATGGGTGTTCTCTTTCCCACGCCCACTGTCACTTTTCAAAGACAGGGCGGCTGCGTCATTCATTTACATTGATCTGTGAATGCATGAAACTTCAAGTCCCATCTTCCACCACAGTAGACGGTTTTCAGTTATCAATGAACTGCAAGGAAGCGGATGAGTGCATTTTGTAGTTCATTGAAAAGCCCTGCAGCTTTCAAACTGGTAGCCCCTATGCCCTATGGAGTTACGGGCTGAAAGCTCCAGGGCATGTCTGCAAGACCCTGACATTGCACCCATGATCTACTGATCATGGGTGCAGAGCTCTGCAGGAAAAAATAATAAATCCACTTTTTTTCCCCAAAAGGTGAACTTAGCTTATTTATATAAACAATTTATATAGTGCCAGAATGTTCCATACTATAGTACAGAGTGTTTAAAGTGAATGTAAACCTGGACAACAAACTTCTCGAATGACTTCTGTTGAACTGCAAGCTGCTTGCTGTGGGGGCACTCGTCAGGAGGGAGGGACCAGTAGTGCCAGCGAGGGACCCAAGAAGTGGAGGATATGGGCTGCTCTGTGCAAAACCACAGCACAGAACAGGTAAGTATAACATGTTTGATATTTTTAAATTTTAAAAAAATGAGACTTAATCACTTTAATGTTTTGGATTTGATTTTTTTTTTTTCGCTTGGAAAATATAACATTTTTTTTTTTTTTTTTAATAGGTTTATTGAATTTTACAAGCCAAAAAAAAAAGAAAAAAACCTTAAGAAAAAAAAAGCAAATGTAAGCAGGCATGATTTCTACTGTAGATAAGACATAACACTTCTGCAATAAAATAGACTTACCGGCCTGTTCACATGCTTCTTTAAAATGTACACTGAGCTGCACATGTGCAGCTTAGGGTATATTCTCAGCACAGCGCCCAATAGGAATGAATCACTGCACATGTGCAGGAGTTAGGAAAAGCTGGCGGCGCCAGCAAAGGACCTTGTGGATGTCAGATCATTGGAGGGGAAGTGAGCATTTACAGAGTTTAGCTCTGTTTTAAATTTACAAAAATCAAGCCTTCAGCCTGTAGATGGAACTACAGCATAAGGAAGGCACTGTGCCTCTGTTTATATTGTAATTTTAGGATGCAATTACAGTATAAAAAAAAAATCAATTAAAAAAATATATATATTTTACAACTTTTCTTTCTTAATTTTTCTCAATTTTTCAGCCTAAACCCAACAGCGCTGCATTTCATGCAATTTGTATAAATGTCTACAAAGTTCCCCAATCCTTGAACACTTAGATATTCAAACACAGACCAGCTTTACCAGTCAAAGTCTAGCCCTGCCCCCCAACCCACCACCTAACCCTCAATATTGGGCCAGCACTGTGATAAGTAGACTTTCTAACTAAATAAAGCAGAGTACACACTAGTAGAAAATCTGCCGAAAATTCCCGGCCGATGTGAAATCGTCCGATTTTCGGCTAGTGTGTACACAACTTTCAGCAGCCGATGCCGACATTTTCAACGAAAAAAAACGGAGGGACAAACACCAAAATTTTTTCGTCCGTCCCCAGATGACGGATTTTCGTTTAATGTGTATGCAGTACGCCCGTGAAAAATCGGATACGAAAGACTGCGCATGATCTGAAGTTGCTGACAACCCGGAAGTCTAGGAAGAAATGTGCCAAAAAAAAAGAAAAAAAAAAAATCGGACGAGAAATGCACTGTCGACTAAAAACGGTAATGAACGCTGAGAAGACAGAGAAAAATCGGAGGATATTTTGTCCGATTTTCGTCAAGTGTGTACGGCCCTTAACAAGGAAATTTCCTTTATCTTCATGAATATTCAACATTTTATAGTACAAACTAAAACAGAATACAAATATCAGATGTCAATTCTATATAAAATACAAAAAGTCCTAATAGGTATGCAATACTTACATCTGTTAGTGATCTGTGCTAGACGGGATTTTTCAGAAGAGAAATTCTCGTCTAAGTCGAACAAATCCAGAGCTGGTGGAGGCAGCTCCCGAAAAGATGGGGGAAATACCTGGTTGGCAACAGTAAGAGAGAAAACCATCCATAAATAATACAGGTAATAAACATGGGCCTAAAGCTGGTCACATACATTACTATTTAGCTACACAATTCCTTCAGATTTGGCAACAGCTATCCAGTGCAAGGGCATACCTAACTGGATGTGAATGAATTAGATTTGTGTGTAAAATCCCCTGTAAACTTATCACTTCCAACCCAATCAACAGACCAGATTGTAATGTGCATGAACAATATTAAATATAACTCAGTCCAAAAAAAAAAAAAAAGAAAACGTTTATTGTCATTATAGTGAAGCCAGGTTGGAACCTCTGTCTTCTTTTTACAGCAGTTATTGTCATCACTGAAAACTTCCCTAGTTTCCTGTCCAAGTGACCCCAGGAAGTAAGGGGAAATCTCCCCAGTGTGTATGCAGAGGCAGAGGTTCTAACCCTCCCAGCTGAATCTATAACCAGAAAAAAAAAAAAAAAAAAAGACCGGTTTGGGTATGGGTTTGAGTTACACACTTGCGAACAACTCCAGGCTATTTTTTTTTAGGTGGTGTCCCAGCTGCATTAAAAAAAAAAAAAAGGGAAGACTGTAATACTTACCTCCTCTCCAGTGTGGTCCTTTTCAGGAACTCCTTTTTTACCATAAGATAGTCTCTTCCAGGTTGAATGGAGCCCAGGCTTCTGACCTATGCTTGTTCTTTACAGAACCTGGGAAGCCTTTAAGCCCCCATTCACACTGGAGCGTCTTGTCATGGGATTGACATGGTCAAATTGCCTGACAAGTTGCACCCTATTGTCGGCACAATAGCACTGTTAAAATCAGTGCGATGCTGACTTTGCGGTGCCGCATCAATTTGAAAAAAATGTTTCTGCACTACATGCATGAAGCCGCACAGATGTACATAATATAAATGGGTATTACATTTTTTTAGGTAAAGTTGATCCAGGGAATATACGATTGCCTCTCGGGGGATCAGGAAAGAATTTTTTTCACCTGCTGTAGCAAATTGGATCATGCTTTGCTGGGGTTTATTTTCGCCTTCCTCTGGATCAACAGCGGGTATAGGATTGTGTATATGGGACTGTATGGTTGGGTTTTCAATACTGTTTTTTTTTTGGTTGAACCGGATGGACTTGTGTCTTTTTCAACCTGACTAACTATGTAACTATAATAAGGCTTACCTCTAGGTACAGTGAATATTTCCTGTAATGAGATATTCATGCTTGAAGCTGCAGGTTAAGTCCCTGGCGCACGAGTGTGGCCACCATTGTGAGCGTTGTGCCGTGACTCACTCGCTTACACTCACACACACAGGACGTCATCGCAGCCCAGCGATTCAAATGGCTGGAGACAGCAAACCCGGAAGGATGATCGGGCAAAGATGGAAGCGCCAACAGTGGTGACTAGTTGGTAAGTTTAGGGTAAGTCTGTCACCACGTGACAATGGTAGCTCATCGGAGAAGCCAAGCTTTGTCTGTCAGTCAGGTCCGAATAAGGGAGGGTGAACCCAGAAAGCTGTGGAATGAACCCTGCCCCACACCAACTGATACAGAAAATTGTTTAGAGAAGAATTAGACCTTAGTGAATACTTACTGCAGGCTGCAGTGTAGGGAGTGGAGTCTCAAGCTGTGGCTGAATAAGCTGTAGTGTCTCATGCTTCACATTAAGCTGTTCATAGGCTCTGTAACATGTAGAAAGAAAAATACAAACAAGATGAGCCCGTTCCATTCTTATGCCTAAGTTTGGACACCTCCTGGTCATATTTCACATTTGTGATTTTCTAAGTAATAAGTTAACACAATCTACGGTATGTTAAACCATGTGTGCAGTAGACTCAAAAAAGTGAAAATCTGTTACGGTACAAGGACCGTAGAGAACCATTCTTCGAGTAAATAGCATTCATGACAAAGCAACAGGTTTACTTAACCGCTCTCCCCCCTCTTTCCCATCAGAGCAAAGTCAGTGAAATACCGAATCCTTCAGAGGACAGTTGAGTATTAGACTCTCTCCCCTTCCTCCCACAATGCAACACTGAGTGAAAAACTGCCAGGCCCAAGTGCTGCTATGTGGGGGAAAGTCTCTAGACCTGTGAAAGATTAAGTAAAACAACTTTTAAGTGCAATTTTAAATAATTGAAAAAAAAAAAAAAAAAAGGATGAGCAGGTTTATTGCAGAGGAGACATACAATTTTCATTTGCAATAAAGGACTCCTACTTGTCTGTTTCTTTTTGAAAATCTGCCCTGAGCTGTGCATGCCTGTACAATTTCAGTATATGATGCGATGAATGAACTCCAGCGCCTGTATGGAAGTTACATCAACCTGGCATGGACACTCAAGGTAGTCGAAGATCCCAAACCCAGAAGAACACCAGGCAATGTCAGCACCAGCAAGGGAGCTTGCTGATGTCACATCACTGGAGGGGAGGCGAGCTGAGTATCCACTTCAAGCTTATATGGGGGCTTCCTCAATTTTAGATGGGCTAATGGGATAGCAAGCAAGGGAAGGCAAGTATAAGTAGCAGGAGGCAAAATAGACTGCAACATAAATAACAGAAAGACTGTTAGCAGGCTGCAAGAAATTTTAGCGCGGGGTAGGCAAACTTTGAGAGGTGGAGATCTACCTGAACATGAAAGAGATTAAAGATCATCGTGGTTCGATACCTTTTTTTTTTTTTTTTTTTTTAACTAGCATGGCCTAACTAAATTGTAAGGAAAACTTAGAAAAAACTATAATAAAAAAAAAGGTTATTGTAAAAATATAAACTTAGCCTACCTTACCTGGACAGTGCAAGTCAGTAGAGCAGTGGACAGTGTCAGTATGGCAGTGAATGGTGTTTGGACAGTGTCAGTAGAGCAGAGGATGGTTTTACATTTATTTGTAATTTTTTTTTTATCATTTGTTTGTTACAGTTTTTACTTTTTCAATTTTTTTAAGTGGGCTTTTGGTCAAATATCAGGGGTCTACACAAACCCCTGATGTCTCACATTTAGACAAAGAAAGGGACTTAGGACAGAGATTCCCCAGTCCTATTCTCTGCAGCCTCAGCTGCACTGGACAGTGAATGAATGGGAAGTGCTCTGTGCTGATCCACAGTTTACTATACTGGTTATTAATGATTGGTAGGGATCACCAACTGTGTTCATTCATAAAAGGGGCCAGTATCTCCATCCTATCACATCTCCCGCAGCAACCATCAGGAAAGGGGAGGAGGGGAACCCGGCAGAGCTGCTGGGGGATAGGGGAGCACCAGGGATGGTGGGGGGGGGGGGGCTGGACAACAGGGCTGCATTTAGTGGAACCAATGGCTGGGTTTTCCTCCCTACAGGAGCTAAATGCCAGCAGGAGGGAGAGGAAGAGAAGTGAGCATTGCTGACATCCAGCTGCTGCAGGGAGGGACACAGCCATAGTTTCGACTAAATGCAGCCCCCGCTGCTCCTCCTCTCCAGGTTCCAGGGTCAGCAAAAAAGGCACCCAATATACCCCACACCTACGCGCGAATGACGGGTTGCCGACCCCAGATTTAGACACTGAGATTTAAGTCATTGGGCTGCTAATAGGTACAACAAGGTTTCCAGGTTTTGTATTTTTTTTTTTTTTTTTAAGATAAAACTTAGGCAGATATCAAGGACACACATTAATGCAGCTCTGAATTCTTAAATAAACCTTTAAATGTATTTTTTAAATGCAACACTGAATTTGATTTGGTATTGGCTTGTATGCCCTTTACAGTAGAGCACAGATTGGGAGAGAAAGAACCAGCACAAAGGGCCAGTCAGTTGGGCTCCAGTGCTCTTGTGCTAAGGTGAACAAGTTGATAGATAGAAAAAGCAGAGTGACAGAGATAAGTTTATCAGTTGATTCTCCTTTTATTGCCCAGCCAATGGCTTGTGGAGGGACAAGACCTGTAAGTAGAACGTAACTGCAGCAGATATAAATCACGTCTCCTGCCTTGCCAGACAGGACTGTACTCTGCAGGGCTGTGTAATTTTCAGTAACAGATTTACCTAAATACAGATCCTTTGCTAGATAAAACAGCCGCATTGTATGGATTTAATTTGTGTATTTAGCTATTTGCTTGGGTCTCAGCTTTCATTTGTTTAACCAGAAAAAGTAATGATGCACAAAAACATGCAGAGATACATCACATTTATGTGTGATTCCTGCAAAGATGTATTTTCACATCAAAACAACAAATATACAATTTAAACTGGGGGTGGAGGGCCCTTTTAATATTCAATCACAGGCTGGGACAGAAAAGAAAAAAGGGAACTGGATGCTTGCCGCTGATCCTTTACCATCCAAAATACAGAATGGAGACAGGCAGATTGTCCTATCTGTATTGCTTAGCTGGAGCAGAGGAATCACTGACCTGGGTGTACTAACTGATAGGCTAAACAAAATGACAAATCATTTGGCAGGTAAAAAATCCCTCTGTATGTATTTCATGGATGTATTTTGCTCTTTGCTTAGAGCTCATCTCTGATTACAGAACAAAGACCTTACTTGATGACTTTGGGCAGAGAAGAGGTGTCCAGCTGGTAGATGCCCATGTCAAATAATGTAGTGAAATCCCGAGGATTTTCATCCCCTTCTTGCAGACAGACTCGCAGACGCTGGGACAACTTGTTGCTGTCAGGCAGCATGGTATAATCTGAAATCTGTGAATGAAATAGATCAATGCAGGGATGCTGATAAGCATAATGGCACCAACACCTTCCACTTACATTAGGTAGCTTCTTCTACACTTACCTCAGGGGCTTCAGCATCAATCTGGTTTAGCTGGATGTCATTAGTAGTGAGCCACTGCATAAGAACATCCTGTCACAACACAAGAAAATGTGGTGAATATAAATGGAAAAGGACCAACAATATGCCTTCCTTAAAAAAAACCAAAGGAGGACTTCCAAACAGCAACAAACAAATGTATGCCTTTTATTCTGACATATTTTTCGTCTATGTGAACATTCTGTTCACAAACTGCTTTTAGTTTCTATAAATTTATATTATTGCTATGAGGCCACTATACTTACAAACAATACCAGGGGTCTCAAACTTGATTTCATTGCAGGCCACATCAGCATTATGGTTGCCCCTCAAAGGGCTAGTTGCATCTGTAAATGGGGGGGAGGGACAGCAGCGCTATCCCACGGTACATAGTCTACAATGTAACTCAGGCAGGCTTGATGGAAAACCTTGAAAAGTTTATTTATAAAAATTATATATAGTGATGATGATTAAAACATAATAGAATGTATTCCAAACCAGATCTGTGGCGTTGCTGGGGGTCACAGGATGACCGAGCCGCTGGGTGAGCCGGAACTGTGTAGATGATCACAGCAGGGAACCAGGCATAAGGGAGAAGGATCTTATGTGCCAAAAGCAGACCGGACCAGCCGGTAAGGTGGCGTGGCTTCCTCCCACCCGATAGTGTGGATAGTGTGGCCACCTTACCGGCTGGTCCGGTCTGCTTTTGGCACATAAGATCCTTCTCCCTTATGCCTGGTTCCCTGCTGTGATCATCTACACAGTTCCGGCTCACCCAGCGGCTCGGTCATCCTGTGACCCCCAGCAACGCCACAGATCTGGTTTGGAATACATTCTATTATGTTTTAATCATTATCACTATATATAATTTTTATAAATAAACTTTTCAAGGTTTTCCATCAAGCCTGCCTGAGTTACATTGTAGACTATGTACCGTGGGATAGCGCTGCTGCCCCTCCCCCCCATTCACTGACTTATGCTGAATCAGCATTAATTAGCAGCAGCACCACACGGTAATTTGACTTTATTCATTCCTGAGAGTGAGAGATATCACAGTTAGCGCTGGAAGTCCCTTTGTTAGTTGCATCTGTAAGACTATGTTTGCAGAGTTCAGGGGTGTACTACATACAGAGTGCATGAGTACGCGGCATGCAGAGTTCAGGAATAGGCTACATATAGTCCAGGGTTTAGGGGTACGCTACATACAGACTGCAGAGCTCAGAAGTAGGCTGATTACAAAGTGCAGAATTTAGGGGTGCACTGTGTACAGATTGCAGGATTCAGGCGTGCACTACATTCAGAGTGCAGGGTTTAGGGATGTGCTATGTACAGAGTGGAGGGTTCAGCTCTCCTTCACAGGCTGTCCACATCTGACTCCTACCCCTCCTCCTTAGCTCTGACCTCTGCACACATCTCCCTCACTCAAAGGCCCTAATTTCTGCTCGGCCTAGATCTAGTCAGTCCTGCCAGTGTAGGCGGCTCCACCTATCCTCTCTCACTTACAGGGAGATCATTGATTGGCATCTGTCCCCCTCCGTGCCCCGTCTGCACTTAAGGCAGGCAGGAATCGAAAGGCCATGAGCCACCAAGAGGAAAGCTGTCCTTGTAAACACAGAAGGCTTCTGTGTTTACATGTGACAGTGGAGAGCAGGGAGTGGAGTGCAAGAGCCAGAGGTGGCGGAACAAACTAAAAAAAAGCCCTGGATGGGAGGGCCACATGAAATGGTCTGACGGCCAGATTCAGCCTGCAGGCCTTGTGTTTGATGCACGTAAACAATACTTCTCGAAATTCCTCTTTAAAACATAGGCTACACTAATTTGTTCGAAATGTTCTGCTGTGGTAAGACTCTGTAAGCCGGACATAAATCTACATTGTGTGACAGACTCTGACAGCTCATTATAGTGGTATTTCTACCTCTGATCCTTCTACAGAGCCTCATCATACACAAACACAGCGCCCAAGGGTAACTTCCATGTACCTCACCGTTACCACTAAAACAAAAAATTTGGTGCAAAACACCTCTCCTGCGCTCCAAGAGGTAATCTTCTAACCACATCCAGCCACACTCATGCGGCTACCGAAGACTTTCTACTTGGCTTTGCTTGGCTACGTCGGCCTTGCAGCCCCTTTTCAAGACCAGGGCAGTCTGAGACCACTAAAATCAAAGAACACACACAAGGGTGCACCAGCCATTATCCTCTATAAAGGTTTTATTGAATAAATAAAAAAAAAAAAAAAAAAAAAAAAAAAAAAAAAAAAGGTATAAAAATACAGTTACCACCAACTGAGACAAAATCGGACGCTCGAAATCCAACGAGGATGTGCTTCTGCTGGCAAGCATCAGTGCAGGATTCGGAATACTTGGCTTTCTTGGGAGGCAGTGGTGAGGAGATTTCAAATGCCTGGCTTTCTCAGGAGGCAGTGGTGATGTCACCCGTGCCTCCAGAAAGTGTGTAACATTTTTTATTTCTACAATGTATTTTTAAGCAATATGTATTTGGAGAGTGGGGTAGTTAGAGCAGAGCACTTCTCATTTTCATGGAAGGTCTGCTTTAATGCTGAACTGCAACCATCTATTAAAATTAGGTAATGTCTTTAAACTAATATGTTTTTTCTGAAATTGCTGTTTCCAATTTCCAAACTGTTCAGCAGCATAGTGGTAACACAAGCATTGGTCCATCGGAGGGATTCTAAAGAAAAAAAAAAAAAAACACTGATCGTGCTCACCCACTCAATCTACAATGTGGCTGTAGATGAGAGAAGGAGACATGTCAGCGACTGCTCTTTTCTAACACACAAGGCCTTCTGCTGCCTTGCATTAACAGTCAATATGGGAAACTGCAAGTGATACAAATACAAAGCCTTTAAGTTTACAAGTAATAAACATATTTCACAAAGTCATTGGGCATTGGAAATATAACTTTAATAGGGAGGTTACAAATCAGCCTTAAGTGCTACTAAACCCAGGACCCTGCAATCACTATATGTGGTCTCCCACAGTACAGAGAATATGGAAATGCAATTATTTAAGTAAATATAAACTGCTAAATCCCTTTTCTCATCAGCAGTATATAGCAGTCTTGGGACTTCTATTAGTGTCCAGCCGACCACTGGTTAAAGCTTGTAGGAGAAGTTTTCATTCTGCTCTTACTGTCCTATGAGATTGCATGACTCCTGACCCTCTGTCTGGACAGTGCTGATTGGCCCTGTGCCGATCACATGCATTCTCCCAAGAGAAAAAAAAAAACCTACCAATACACACCAAACCTAACGTGCAGAGTGCCACTAAGGTTCTGTTCTATTAGCAGATGGATTTGGGACAATAAAAGAAGGGGAGGATCAAAAAAAGACAGGATCAAAAAGCCTTTTTACACAATGCAGAAGATAAACAAGCATGCTTTACTGCACATACAGACTGATTTTACGGTTGTGGGTTTAGTAATTCTTTAAAATCAACTAGACTTGGTTTCTTGAACTCTGAATCTCTTCAGTTGTAATGAGAACAAAAAGTACCAGAATCTTTCCATTTTCTTCTTTGTCCAGATATTGATCATTGAACATATGACAGGATCCCACCACAGCCAGTTTACCTCCATGTTCCTGTAATTAAAAAAGAAGAAATAGCTGTTACTTCCTTCAGGGTCAGCAAACATAGAAGAGAGTCTTCAACTAAGAGCAATAATCCAATTTCCACGGTCAGGATTTAGGTAGTCGAAATACACGCGACCTGGATGATAGTAGTGCAGACAGCAACATAAACCTTACGCAGACTGCGGCCTAAATTTTTGAGGGCACCCCGCTACCAGGACATGAGCCCAAGCGGGGCCAACCACCCAGGGGCAGCAGATGCCCAAACGAGAGGCAGTGGCTACAGCCATCCTCACAGGGGCCACCTCACATAGGTTCCGACGAGTAGGTCGCAAAGCCGCGGACTCGATTTTTGGCCGGATCTGGCCGCCTGAGGCGCGTACCTGCGGATGGAAAAAACATCCGCTCCCCCAGCCCAACAACCGCCGCAGGGAGCCCAGAGGACACCCCTGCCCTAGTCACCAATCCCCAGGTGGCAGGGAACCCTGTTCAATCCCCCCCCCCCGTTGCACACCTGGTTGAAAGACGCAATGTGCCCGAAATTTTAGAGGGGCTGGGGGGGGGGGGGAAGGGAGGGGAACCCGGGGGTCTGACCATCCCAGAGAGGGGCCCACGTCCACCCCAAAACCCTATAGGGGTAGTAGGGGAACAGCTACTTACCACACCAGGAACAGGGTGGGCACCGCTCCGGACAGGACACCGCTCCATCGCAATGTGGCTGCTGTTGGCCAGGAGGAAACGCTGCGACTCAGGCTGAAGCCAGTTCGTATGAAGCCAAGTATATGTCACGGCCGGCCTAGCGTGAAACAGCTGCAGTCTGCATGCGCTCGCTGGCCAGGCTGGGGGACCCTAAGGATCTAGATTATCCAGTTCATCGCCCAGTCTGGCAATTGATTGTAGTTCACAGGAACAAAATAATAAAAAGAGGAAAAAAATTCCAATTTAAAATAAAAAAATTGACAGGACCAGAGATCCCAGCAAGGAACCAGGTCCTTACTCCTAACTAGGCATACAAAAACTGAGTGCCTATAGCTGAGAGTGGGAGTATACCTCCTGGAACTGCCAATAGGCGTAGTCAAGCTTTTTCCTGCCTAGTGTCCTACTCCTGTAGGGGCAGTATAACCCAATGGTTAGGAAGAATCAGGAGCAAAGTCAGTCAATGAACGAAAGAAAAACCTAATTTTACCATAGAGTTCACCTAGTCTGCTTGATTCTATCACTTGCAGCAACCGCTAAATCAGTCTTCGAGCCACTGCATTTTGTCCAATTCTGTCAATCTGTGACTAAGTTTACTAGGGAGAATAATGTCTCGGCTTTAACACAAGCTTATTATGAGTGATCAAGAGGTTCCACAATCTTTACAAATGCACTTATTCTACATCTTTGTTTATTTCGAGAATTACAAATTTCCCCTGTTATAACTGCCTTTAAATTTACAATAACATGTACACCATCCAGTATATATTGACCACATCCACCAAACAAATAAAAATAATCATGATACAATAGACAATTCTACAGTGAAAGTCTGAAAGTGACTACTAGTTGTGGGCAGCACAAACAGCTCTTATTTCCAACACATTTATAAAGAATGCCCAATGTTACCTTCAGCATAGGGTACTCTTGGTATTTACCTTTGACTGGTAGAAAGCCATGATGGGCCTATTTAGTGGGAAGCAGATTGATCCTGTGGACAGAACAGCCACTGCCGGCTTCATAACATTAAGGGTGGCACCAAATGGATAAACAAATGATAGGGCCCTGGGGAAAAGAAAGGGCATTAGAGGGCAAGAAATCAGGAAAAGAAAAAAAACATTACAGACATAAGGGACCTAGGCAGCTAAGCCAAGGTTTTAAGACCCAAACTGTAAAATAACAGCTTAATATGGCTGCTCACATTCCCGGCTAGTTCATTTAATCAGGCAGTGAGGAGGCGATATAACACCTCCTCACTGCCGGTCAAATGCCCTCCAAAAAGCACTGTGACTGGAAGGAGAGAGCCTGAGAGATGGTACAGCTGAGATTTCTGCAGATGCTGACCTGGAGTGAAGGACAGGTACACGGCTCCTAGGGTTTGAAGTGTGCAGGCGCTAACACAGGAAGAACTTGGCCAGGCAGCAAAGTGGCAGGAGAGAGTCAGGATGTCTCCTAGGCAAGAATCTCCCACCAGAATCAAGCCTCCCCGCTATACTGATCAGCGCCTTCTATTTCCAGTTCTTGCAGCTCTCCACACAGACATCTGTCAGCATGTCTCTCTGTGCCTGTCAACTTCCTCATCGAGGAACAGGCTCAGATAGGCATGCTAACAGTGGAGGCATTGAGGGCCAGAAAGGGACAGCCAAAGGGCCAGATGTGGCCTTGGGGGCCACAATTTGCCCAGGTCTACTTTAGAATTGCCTTTCTGAAAAAATGCTTTGGACTTGTGCACAACAAATATCTTGCATTTTGCTGCATATTTTACAGCTAGCCACATAAAGAAGGGGAAAGCCCCCTTTTTCTTTTTTTTTAGTAAGGACAATTCTAATGAGTTGAGTTGAATTACGTTAGTGAATTGTCCTTTCCTTTTTGTGCTATTCTGTATGCAAGTCATCTATATACATCTATGTATAGGATCCTTCACATGTATGTAAAAACACATCACCAACGCTTGAAACGTGTATGCATTATTCTTGGTGAAAAGCATAAGCCTGGTGTGAATATAGGTTTAGGAAGCTAAGAAGATGACAGAACATTGCGGAAATTGTGCTGAAAATACAAAGCTGGGAATTATTAAAGGTTTGTCACTCTTAGGTCCCTTTCATACGGGCGCAACCGCCGACGAAGTCCGTTCTGCTCAGCGGGGGGATCGATCCGCCGATCCCTGCTGAGCAGGCGGATGACAGCTCCATCTCTGCTCTGTGTGCGGAGACAGAGCTGTCAAATACCCGCTGTTCTCTATGGGGAGATCGGATGAGAACGAACCGCCTGTCCGTTCTCATCTAATCCGATCCACCAGACGGATGGAAAACAGGGTTTCCATCCATCCGGATTTCACGGACAGGATCAGAGAGCAGCGGGTGTCAGCGGACATGTCACCGCTGACATCCGCTGCCCCATAGGGATGCATGGAGCATCCGATCAGATCCCCCTGAAAAACTGACAGGCGGATGGGATCGCCTGTGTGAAAGGACCCTTAGTGAAGTTGTCTTGGCCCTGCCTGTCACTCACTGTGTATTGTTGGCTCCGCTTTCATCATCCATCACTGTAAACATACTCTTCCCAGCCGCTCTGCTTATTTCCCTGTGGAAATAATGACACAAAACATTAGTTGGATTAAATTAAACCAATAGCACTTCTAAATCAAATCTAAATAGGAAGTTGTGGCAATTATTTAACAGATTTCCAGTTTCAGTAAAAGGTCTCTTGAACAGGTAAAAAACAGCATACACAGCTGCATCTTACAATGCTTTGAAAAAAGTATTCATACCCCTTGACATTTTCCACATTTTGTCAGGTTACAACCAAAAACAAATGTATTTTATTTGGATTTTATGTGATAGACCAACACAAAGTGGCACATAATTGTGAAGTGGAAGAAAAATGATAAAATGGTTTTCAATATTTTTTTTTTACAAATAAATATCTGAAAAGCGTGGCATGCATTTGTATTCAACCCCCTTTACTCTGATACCCCTAACTAAAATCTAGTGGAAGCAATTGCCTTCAGAAGTCACCTAATTAGTAAATAGAGTCTACCCGTGTGTAATTGAATCTCAGTATAAATATAGCTGGTCTGTGAAGCCCTCAGAGGTTGATTAGACAACCTTAGTGAACAAACAGCATTAGGAAGGCCAAGGAACACACCAGACAGGTCAGGGATAAAGTTGTGAAGAAGTTTAAAGCAGGGTTAGGTTATAAAAAAAAGCTTTGAACATCTCACGGGGCACTTTAAAATCAATCATCTGAAAATGGAAAGTGTAAAAGGCACAACTGCAAACCTACCAAGACATGGCCGTCCACCTAAAATGACAGGCCGGGCAAGGAAAGCATTAATCAGAGAAGCAGTCAAAAGAGATTCACAGCTCAGGTGTGAGAATCTGTCCACAGGACAACTATTAGTCTTGCACTCCACAAATCTGGCCTTTATGAAAGAGTGGCAAGAAGAAAGCTATTGTTAAAAGAAAGCCATAAGAAGTTTTGTTTGCGAGAAAGCATGTGGAAGAAGGTGCCCTGGTTCGACAAAAATTTAACTTTTTGGCCTAAAAGAAAAACGCTATATGTGGAGTGCAAGACTAAAGCCCCGTACACACTATCAGATTATCGAACGATCAGTCATCCGTTTTTTGTTGCATGCTAGTCTCATGTGGAAAGTGAAGAGGTGATTTTCATACGAAAATTCCCGTACGACAGAATTCAACTTCAGAAGTGGTGCCACGTGTTGAATTGTTTTTTAGGTGTTCTTTTGTGTCTGAGCATGCCTAGTCTTGCTCTTACGATTTTTTTCAGACGAAAAGTGTACTAAGTAAATGAAAATCGGACGTTGTGTTGACGTACAATAAAAACATTTATAGCCTGCACATCCAGTTTTTGTCGTACGAAAATCCGTAATCGGCTGTCGAAAGCACCATACTAACAATCCGAAAATCGGCAGATCGTTAGTCTGACAAAATTTCCCTTTAGATTTTCGTATCATGTGTACGGGCCTTTATAGTTGTCCTGTGGACAGATTCTCCCGCATGGGCTGTGGATCTCTGCAGCTCCTCCAGAGTTACCATGGGCCTCTTCTTGGCTGCTTCTCTGATTAATGCTCTCCTTGCCCGGCCAGGTCTTGGTAGGTTTGCAGTTGTGCCATACTCTTTTTCCATTTTCAGATGATGGATTGAACAGTGCTCCAAGAGATGTTCAAAGCTTGGGGTATTTTTTTATAACCTAACCCTGCTTTAAACTTCTCCAAAACTTTATCCCTGACCTGTCTGGTGTGTTACCTGGCCTTCACAATGCCGTTTGTTCACTAAAGCCCCGTACACACGATAAGAAAATCTGAAGGGAAATTTTGTCTGACGACCGATCTGCCAATTTTCGGATTGTTAGTATGGTGCTTTGGACAGCCGACTCCGACTTTTCGGTCGACAAAATCCTGATGTGCAGGCTATATAATTTTTGTCGTCCGTCAAAACAACGTCAGATTTTTGACTCAGTACAGATTTAGACGGAAAAAAATCTTAAGAGCAAGACTGGGCATGCTCAGAGACGAAAGAACACATACAAAACAATCCAACACATGACATCACTTCTGAAGTAGAATTCTATCGTACGGGAAAATTCGTATGAAAATAACCTCTTCACTTTCCACATCAGACTAGCATGCCACAAAAAACGGACGACAGATCGTTTGATAATCTGATCGTGTGTACGGGGCTTAAGGTTCTCTAAAACCTTTGAGGGCCTCCCAGAACAGCTGTATTTATACGGCGATTACATTTCACACAGGTGGACTCTATTTACTAATTAGAGGACTTCTAAAAGCAATTGGTTACCCTGGATTTTAGTTAGGGGGTATCAGAGTAAAGAGGGCTGAATACACATGCATGCAACACTTTTCAGAAAGTTATTTGTAAAAAAAAAAAAAAAAAAAAAAAAAAAAATGTTGAAAACCATTTATCATTTTCCTTCCACTTCACAGTTATGTGCCACTTTGTGTTGGGTCTATCACATAAAATCCCAATAAAAATACATTTACGTTTTTGGTTGTAACATGACAAAATGTGGAAAATTTCGAGGGGTATGAATACCTTTTCAAGTCACTGTATTTTTTCCCATAGTAATGCATTACCAAAGATGCTGTGCGCATGTAACCACCACGGTTTACTCATGCACACTGAGGAGTGTATTTTTAAAACGTAAAATTTTATAATATTGGCAGCTATGCGCACATGGCGTACTCAGTAATGTGCTACTATGGGCAAAAATGCAATGCAGCTGTGGCTCCAGGGTGCTGCATTTAGCGGTTTGCCTGGAATTCCATGATCCAAATCAGTAGTGAATCTAAATTCAGTGTGGACATGGATAAGCCGACAGCTCACTTGTCCTAATTATTTCTCCCTCATTCTTTGAAAACAATACACCTTTGAGAAAACAATACACGCTATGTAGTGAATGGATTTACAGCAAATCCCTAATAATTCATTACTGTTTTGCTGTGCAAGTGCTATTTGTTTACATCCCCTGCTGATTTCCTCCTACCTGCTGCTAGCCTTCAGAATGAAGATGGAAGACAGCCTGTCAGGCCGAACGTTATTCACAGCAATTAGCGGTTCCCAAAAACTCTCCTTCTATCACTTCCAGGGTGAGTGGGTGATCGCTGTGCATAACATTTAACCTGACAGAAAGGCTGCCTTCCATATTCATCCTGAAGACTGTCAGCCAGTGTGGGGGAGGTATCAATAAAGAGATGTACACATCAATGATACAGCTGCTCCTTACAGAAAAAAAAAAAAAAAGTTTCAAGGCAAGAACATTAATAAATGACTGAAATAATTAATGAAACTAATAAAATAGCAGTTTCAATTCCTATTCATTTTTAAAGCAAATGCTTTAAGACCTAGCTCAACTTCCTAAGGAAGTCACGTGACTGACGACATGCGTAGGGCGGAGCCGGCTGACATGACTGACAACTGAGACCGGAAGGGGCGCAGGTGCCATGGCCCCGATGTCAAATTGATATTCCTGTTAACTCTTTACTTGTGTAAGTGCCAATTTAACCACTTAAGCCCCCCGGAAGATTTTACCCCCTTCCTGACCAGGGTTTTTTTTGCGATTTTTTACTGCGTGACTTTAACGGACAATTGCACGGTCGTGCGAAGCTGTACCTAAACTAATTTGACATCCTTTTTTTCCCGCAAACAGAGCTTTCTTTTGGTGGTATTTGATCACCTGTGAGATTTTTTGATCATGCGCTATAAACAAAAAAAAGAGCGTAAATTTTGCAAAAATAATATTTTTCACATTTTTTTATATGAAATTCCCCCCAAAAAAATGTAAAAAATCTAAATTTTTTAACATTTTCGGCCAATTTGCTTTATGCTACATATGTTTGGTAAAAAAAAAAAAAAAAAAAAAAAAAAAAAAAAAAATCGCAAAAGCGTATTTTGATTGGTTTGCGCAAAAGTTATCGCATTTACTAACAAAGGGAAAGATCTTTGTCATTGTTGGTGGTTTTTTTTTTAACGAGGGACTGCGACATTGCGGCGGACAGATCGGACCCTTGACTGACATTTTTGACACTTTTGGGGTTACCAGTGACATTACTGCAGTAATCAGTGCTATACATGTGCACTGTAACTGCAAAAATGACACTGGCAGGGAAGGGGTTAACTGTATTGGAGAGGGAGGGGTTAAGTGTGTCCTAGGGGCGTGCTTCTAACTGTGATGGGACACGGCTACTAGTGTAAAAACAGAGATCAACGGTCCTACATAGTAGAACCGTCTGATCTCCATTTTTACACAGGGGAGAATGACAGGCGGCTTGTTTACATTAGCCGCCTGCCTTTCTCCCTTCCCGGCGAACGATCGCGAGTGACTGGCGGACATCGGGTCCGCCGGTCACATGCACTGACTTGTTAGGGAACGAGCCGGGACGGGCACGCGCCTCAGCGGGCGCACGCTCGCCCGCTATTGGCTCACAAGCAAGTGACAGGCTAGTGACGTACCGGTACGTCACTTTGCCTGGCCGGGGCTGACCGTCGGCAACCGGTTAAGCAAATAAATGTGTTTTTTTTAAATATACTACACCAGTGTTTCTCAACCTTTTGCCAGTCAAGGCACCTTTAAAAATGATGTACAATCTTGAAGCAGCACATTCTAAAATGTAAAAAATTAAACGAATAGTTTTACGTAACACAGCAATATCTACACATGTAGGGCACCCAACGTTAAAAAGAAAGCCATACGAAGTTTAGTTTGCGAGAAAGCATGTGGGTGCTCTGGTTAGATGAGACTAAATTGAACTTTTTGGCCTAAAAGAAAAACGCTATATGTGGAGTGCAAGACTAATAGTTGTCCTGTGGACAGATTCTCCCACATGAGCTGCGAATCTTTGCAGCTCCTCCAGAGTTACCATGGGCCTCTTGGCTGCTTCTCTGATTAATGCTCTTCTTGCCCGGCCTGTCAGTTTAGGTGGACGGCCATGTCTTGGTAGGTGTGCAGTTGTGCCATTCTCTTTCCATTTTCGGATGATGGATTGATCAGTGCTCAGTGTTTACGTAACACAGCAACATCTACACATGTAGGGCACCCAACGTGACTTTTATTCATCCAAAGCATGTACACCGTGGCAGACTGGTACTGACTAGTATTGCAATGTTTATCTCCCTCACTCAGCCAATGTGACCACACTACTGATCGAGAAGGGGGTGCAAATAAGGATGCCATGCAGACACCCAATGTCCTCCCTATCAACTTATGACTTTATTAGTTGTTAGGACACTGATATATATGCACACAGTATATAACACACACACACACACACACACACACAGTATCTCACAAAAATGGGTACACCCCTCACATTTTTTGTATTTTATTATATCTTTTCATGTGACAACACTGAAGACATTTGCTACAATGTAAAGTATAAACAGGTATAACTTTGGTGTAAATTTGCTGTCCCTTCAAAACAAGAACACACAGCCAATAATGTCTAAACCGCTGGCAACAAAAGTGAGTACACCCCTAAATGATAATGTCCATTTTGGGTGCCAATATTTTGTGTGGCCACCATTATTTTCCAGCACTGCTCTAACCCTCTTGGGCATGGAGTTCACCAGAGCCACTGGAGTCCTCTTCCATTCCTCCGTCGGGGATGACAGCCATGAAGACCAATTTGATGCAGTATGCGGCGTATGGTCTGAACACTGACAGGCTGACCCCCCACCCCTTCAACCTCTGCAGCAATGCTGGCAACACTCATACGTCTATTTTCCAAAGACAACCTCAGAATAGGATGCTGAACAAGTGCACTCAACTTCTTTGGTCGTCCATGGCGAAGCCTGTTCTGAGTGGAACCTGTCCTGTTAAACCACTGTATGGTCTTGGCCACCGTGCTGCAGCTCAGTTTCAGGATCTTGGCAATCTTCTTATAGCCTAGGCCATCTTTATGTAGGGCAACAATTCTTTTTTTCAGATCCTCAGAGTTCTGTGCCATGAGGTGTCCTGTTGAACTTCCAGTGACCATTATGAGAGAGTGAGAGAAATAACACCAAATTTAACACCTGCTCCCTATTCACACCTGAGACCTTGTAACACTAACGAGTCACATGACACCAGGGAGGGAAAATGGCTGATTAGGCCCAATTTGGAAATTTTCACTTAGGGGGGTACTCATTTTTGTTTCCAGTGGTTTAGACATTAATAGCGGTGTTTCTAATTATTTTGAGGGGACAGCAAATTTACACTGTTATACAAGCTGTACACTCACTACTTTACATTGTAGCAAAGTGTCATTTCTTCAGTGTTGTCACATGAAAAGATATTATAAAATATTACAAAAATGTGAGGGGTGTACTCACTTTTGTGAGATACTGTATATAATAACAAATTATACATAAACACAAGGTATGTAAAATGTCATCCAAGATTTCCAGGCTGGCCAGGCAATGTCTTAGGCTACATTCACACCAGCGATTAGGGCCCGTGCAATTTGTAGCAGTGGTTCCTTTTGCGGCTTTAAGCGGGTAGGTGCAGCTGCCGGCTCCATTCACTATAATGACAGGTTACCGGAAATTCCTTGCATTAAGGTAAAAAAGGTTTAAGGATCCGTATTCCCCCTCATCCCCCCCTTTACTGACCTGAGCGCTTATTCGATCCAGTGCTGTGTTCATCTGCAGCTCTTCTCTCTCCTCTCTTCCTGGTTTCTCTGGCTTTGCTGAGGCAGCAGGAGACAATGGCTCCCACTGTTGTCCATGATAGCCAGTAATGAAGGAGTGGGGGGACAGAGTCAAATCCCACAGTCTGTGTCTATAGACGTAGGCAGCAGGGCTCGGGAATGAGCCTGCACTAGTGCCTCTATGGAAAGCAGCTTTCTATGAGGGTATGTGTTGGAGGGGGGAGCCGAGAAGAGGAGGTTTGGGGCTGCTCTGTGCAATTCCCAAAAAAAAAAAAAAAGTTGTGGTTACAGAGCATTACCATTGAAATCAATGGAGGTGGCTGTCAAGCATTGATGCCTCATGAAAGCAACCTGCTGCTTAATTTTTTACACAACACAACGCTACCACTCCTGTGTGTACAGCACAGGAGCAAATTTCCTTGCAGAGTGCAACTGCATTTTCAAAGTGCACAGTCTATTTGCCTTTAGTAAATTAACCCCATTGTGTTGTCATTCCTCATTAGTAAATCAACCCCATTGTGTTGTCATTCCTCATCAGAATGTTAAGAGCAATCTGAATTTCCAGCAAATACAGCATGAATTTTTCTGTACTTCCTCCCCTGGAAGACGTCAAAAGGACGAAACGTGCGTAGGGAGTGGCTGTTGGATGGTACGTTATCACGGAGATCGGGCCAGATGAAAGCCTTTGAAGCTGGCTCATGGTAATAGAGGATAGAGTTTTATACTAGGGTCAGTGATGACACTTATTTTTATAACTCCTGTGATGACACTTTTTAATGTGAGTGTGTGGTACAACTGTTGTTTTTTAAGAACATACAGTTTTTAAGGGTGAACATTTTCTCCTTCTTTCTTCCATGATATTCATAAGATGAGCGGGGTTTGTTTGTAATACACTGCAGAGGTGTCATACTGTGGCGACTTCTTGAAGACTGATATGAGATCCTTTCCTTAAGTGTGTGTGTGCTGCTTGAGAAATGCCAGCAGCTCCATGTGGTGAATGATTTGGAACATATGATGACAGGGACTGTTTATGAATTTTTCACAAAAAAAGAAAACAATAAAAAAAATTTCTACCATTTTGATTATAACATTGGGAACTTTTTTTGTGGACATTTTGGGATTGAGTTAAAAGATATCTGGTTGATGTGTTAATATCTGTCACTTTCAAGCACACACGTCACTTTAAATGTATTATTGTTCTGTTTGCACAATATTTATTGGTGTGTTTTTGTTTGCTCTTTATCAGCAGATGCTGCACTGATTATATTGGCTTTGGCACATTTCACTGTTATTTTAAATTTTCTGTACTTGCAGCCTGGGAAAATTTCCATACATTGCAGAAATGTACTTTTTTTTTTTTTTACATTGCCCAGGATTACACTTTTTAGGAGTTGCCAAAGATCATGAGATGACAGCTGGAATATCTGATTGCTGGAAGGTCTAACAAAAGATTGTGACTATTGCTACTGTATCTATTTGATAAAGCTGGTTCAAAGTAGGGATCGGCCGATATATCAAGGGCCGATGTGCACTTTCCCCGATATATCAGAATCAGTCCCGGAGATTACCGATATTGTTGATATTAGTGTATGTAAAATCCTAGTATCCACTTTTTAGTGTTCTATATAATGTCCAGTGTGTGTTTTTGTAAACTAATAGTATGAAATACCTTCATTACATCGCCGATTGGCCCTTCCATGACCCCCCAGCTGTCAGTGGGGGAGGAGAGAAGGACAGCAGTGCGGAGATGTAGCGAAGATATTTCACACTATTCTGATCTAATAACCGGCGCTTCTGTGTACACTGCAGAGGGGAGGGGGCTGAGATCCTCTTCTGACAGCTATGAGAGGAGAAAACAGCAGAGCGGGAGATTAGCAAGGAGAGCCCGGAGCAGCGATGTAATGAAGGTATATCCCACTATTCTATTACAAGAACACACACTGGACATTATATAAAAACCCTAATAAAGTGAATTCTAGGATTTTAATACACTAAACTAGGTTAACACAGGATTCCTGGGAGGCAGGGAAGACCGCACATTACACCTAAAGACCTACCCCACATGTTCAGTACCCGATTTGTGTCAAAAATTGTCTTTGTTTAACAATTTTCATCCCAACAATGGACCCAATCATTTGCAGCAATGCTCAAAGCCTCCCATTGTATCAACCACTGGGATCTTTCCCAAAAGGTGATAGCCAGATGGTACAAAACTCCACCCAACTGGCAAAATATATTCCCTCGTATTCCCCACTCTGCTAGAGACACTGTGGCCAGCCGGCCAACCTCTACCACGTCTTATGGTCCTGTATTAGCCTCACGAGCTACTGGAATAAAATCTTTCAAATTATAGCCGACATTACAGGCTTCCTGAATCCCCCCGACCTTGCCCTAGCTATCCCTCACATAAACATAACCGACTACCCCCCTCCATACAGAAAGATAGTATTACACGTACTGCTTGCAGCAAAATTGGTCATTGGAAGGATAATGATGCTCCCAACCCCTAAGAAGTTGTCGCACAGGTTAATCTAAACCACATGTGTCAAACACAAGGCCCATGGGCAGAATCCGGCCCTCCAGGCCATTTCATGTGGCCCTCGCACGTCTTCTGCAGCTCCCTCATCTTCGTCCCCACCTTGTTTCAGCATTCGACAGCAGAGAAGATGACAGAACTCCTCCTACAGATCCTGAACCTCTCTGTGCACTTCCAGCACCCCCTGGTCTCATCATTTAGCAGACTCTGGCAACTGGCTCCAGCCCTCCTCTAGTCCTCCTCCAGACCCTGCACTTTCTGCAGCACTGCACTCTGATGTAAGGGAGGATTGAGGACTCTTGACTTCTGATGGGGGGGGGGCTTTTAACATCTGCTTATAATTATTGTGAGAATAATACAATTTTATGTCAGTTAGTCAGTTGAAAAGGAGGGTCGCACACCACTGGTAACATCCATCCATAAGAAACAATTTTGGAGACTGCTCAGACAGAATACCATGGCAGAACCTGTTTCTTGTGGATGATGCCAGCGGTGTGCAAGCCTCCTTTTCAGACTTGCATCACCTGCTACAGAGGTGTGAGTGGGCACCATGCTGGTCTGCATCTGCCCTTCACAGCTTAAGTCTTCAGTTATTATAAAAAACAGTAATGATTGAATACAGAGTCAATTATTTAATATGATCTAGAGTAAAATACATTTATATAGTCTTACAGATACAAACAACCCTTTGAGAGCAACCATAATGCTGATGTGGCCCGCAAATTAATTGAGTTTGACACCCCTGATCTAAACTAATCAATAAGAAAAAACTGCTCACAGCCAGAACCCAACTTACGCTTACCTCGTTTAACAAAAAATGGGATGCCTAGAAAGTATGGTACTCTTGAAATAATGTTTCCCAATTGTTACAGTTCCTGGTAAATTCTACATTACAGCATAGAAACTTCAATATGTAATGTGCCACCGGATGTCTAACTTGTTCCTGTTATTGTTTTACTTATCACATTGTACAACTGTATGTACGTTTTCTCTTTTGTTATAAACCAATAAAAACTACTTTGGGGGAAAAAAAAAAAAAAAAAAATGGTCTTTATTTTTCAAAAATTTAAATGTAAAAAATATCAGCCCATAACGGCCGATACCCATACGCAATGGCCAAAATATCTGTATCGGCAACGAAAAACCGATATCGGACGATCCCTAGTTCAAAGCATGTTTGTAAGTAAACCTGCAAGCTCAACTGAAATAATAATGCATGTTCATGGGAAAATCTTTCAGCAGTCAGATACATTTACCTTTTATCTCCTGACTATAGCAAACCTCTTTCTTTCATATGTAGGAGAAGATTTACTAAAACTGGTGCACACAGAATCTGGTGCACCTTTGCATAGCAACCAATCAGGTTCCAGGTTTATTGTCAAAGCCTAATTGAACAAGCTGAAGTTAGAAGCTTACTATAGGTCAGGGATCCTCAAACTACGGCCCTCCAGCTGTTACAGAACTACACATCCCATGAGACATTGTAAAACTCTGACATTCACAGACACGACTAGACATGATGGGAATTGTAGTTCCCGAACAACTGGAGGGCCATAGTATGAAGACCCCTGCTATAGTTTATACACAACTTCAACAGATTCTGTGTTCTCCAGTTTTAGTAAATCTCCCCCTACAAGTGGAAGAAAAGTTTGTTATAGTCAGGAGATAAAAAGGTAAAAAATGTATCTGACTGCTGAAAGATTTTCCCATGAACATGCATTATTCTTTCAGTCGAGCTTTCAAGTTTACTTACAATCATGCTTTGAACCAGCTTTATCCAACAGCCACAGTAGCAATAATATTTTGTCAGAAAGATCTTCCAGCAATCAAATATTCCAGCTGTCATCTCATGATCTACAGCTAGCTTTACACATATTATTTCAGGTTTTACAGTGTGTACAATAGGCTGTACTTCCCAAATTCACTGAACTAGAGGAAAGATTACCGGACAGAGTGATCCTTAGCCTTCATGTCTGCAATCACGCATGCAGTGATATAGCAGTTACACCCCTTAAATAAATGTGGGCGAAAATGATGAGGCCAAAGATCATATAAAACAGAAATTAAAGCATGTACTCATGTTAAAAAAAAAATAAAATAAAAACACATTTGTTAACCATTAATTTTTCCAATCAGCCGAGAACACTTACAACTGTGTTTTCTGACAAACTTACCGATTTAACACTCCATTAGAGATGAGTGCCTCCTTAGGGTGGAAATACTTGTAGTAAACATTTCTTACAACCGAATCTTTAATTAAAAAAAGAAAGAAGAAAGAATATTTGTAGATCAAGTCAAGCCTCATAAACAGTGCTACAGAGCTAACAACCCTTCTCACACATATCCACAGGTAACTTGTACATTTGGCGGTTAAATTATAGCCCAACTCCAGGCCAGAAGTTCTTGTTTTGCAAAAGATCAAGTGGAAGGGATAAACCTCTGCCAGGTCTTTACGGCTGTCTGATTACCTATTAAAGTGGAACTTTACCCATAACCACTTGATAAAATATAATGTTCTCTAGCAAGGAACATACATTTCCCATTAATAAATTATGCTACCAAAATAAGCATGCGCAGTAAGTTGCCTCCAGCATTGTTTCTTCTTGCCAGGGGCTGCCATTTTGCGGAAGAGAAGAGCCCCAGCTGTAAATCATAAAGAAGAACTAAACCCCTTGAATTAAAACAGTTTAAAAAAAAACAGTTACATTCCTGGAATGCTGGGATTGCGAACTGTCACATTTGCTTGTGTCCTCAACCAAACTGTCGAACCATCAAATGGCTGGTGTCATAACTGATTACATGCGCAGCACCATGGCAGATACAGATCAATACAGATACAATCAGAAGCAGCTTCCTTGGCTGTAAATGATAGGAGGGCTTGAAGTCCAAGTTGCCTTTTTTTTGCAGGTAAAAAAAAAAATGCATTTATTATTTTTTGTTGCAGGAGCCTGTAAAGAATTGCACCAGTGATCAGCAGATCGCTGCTGCCATGCAGGTCTCCTGCAGATCTGTCACCGTATCTGCTTCTTCGTACAAGGAAGCCGATACATTCTGACAGTTAGGGTCCATTCACACTAGCGCGACTTGTCAGGCGACTTGGTCGCCTGACAAGTCGCGGTCGGTCGCTCGCCATTGAATAGTACAGGACCAGTTCTAATAGGAGCGACACAAGTCGCTACGACTTAGAAAAAGGGTACTGTACTACTTTGGGGCGACCTGGAGGCGACTTGCATTGACTTCAATTATATGAAGTCCCTGCAAGTCGTGCCGAGGTCGCGGTGCACGCTGTGCACCACGACTTCACAGGTCGCCCCAGCAAGTCGTGTCATGCCAGTCTGAATGGACGAAAAGACTGGTTTCACATTTCAATTTTTTTCTGCGCAGGAATCTGCAATGTTTATGCAGTTCTCTGCACAGAAAAAAAAAAAAAACAGACATGACATCAATACTGTGGTGTGACCAGGATAAATAACTGACACTCATGAAAACTGATGTCAACGTGCATAAAAACTCACTGAAATGCATAAAAACGGATGTAAACTCATGTTTCTGCAAGTGAAATCTGTGGGGGTCTCCCATCAGTTTTCATGCACGTATGGCGTGAACGAGCCCTTAAGGCTGTCAGCAGATTGGCCTCTACAAATTCGGCAGTGCCTAAAAATAGAGAGCAACTGAGCATGTGCAAATCAGGATAAGACTGGATTTTAAAACAGTATAGACACTTCTTTTTAAATGTTTTACATAGCTATACTTGCAAAAGGGGACAGCCCAGCCTGAAGTAATCTAACAGGAATTTTCTGACTAAATTTCCACTTTAAGGGGCTTTCCTATCACGTCCTGTCTTTTTGACAGGTATCATATAGGATTTTTAGTGAAGGAGAACAAAGACAACAAAAACAATCGGTCAGGATTTTATTGGTGTCTGGTTCCCCATGAGGGAGATTTCCCCACACTTCCTTGTCTAGGTGATGAGTATTAGATAGAAAATGAAAATAGGAGTCTCTTATGGTGACAAGAGCATTTAAAACCTGACAAAAGTGCCAAGGCAGGCCATACATTACCCAAGTTTCTTTCTTTCATAGGTTGAAGGAAGGAAAATTGATCGATTCCCCCATCAACACATTCAGTGTTTATGGGGGTACCCCTCCCGTGGAGCTATTGTATTCTGACAGCATGAGGTTTCCAAGCAGTTAGAATACGATCACTGCTTGTGGCTAAAGCTGCTGGCAGTGATCAAACGCCATCAATCAACATTAAAAGGATAAGATCACCTTTCTAAAAAAAAAAAAAAAAAAAAAGGGCGAAGAAGAAATGCCCATTTTTTATTTTAAAAGGAGCTTGTAAAGCATTACATCTGCGATCAGCAGATTGCAGGTGCAATCTCAGGCTCCTGCAGACTTTCTGTGTAACGGTCTGCCCATTGCTTGTATGGGCAGGCAGTTACCGAATGACAGGAAACATTGATTAACAACCTAGAGCACTTATCAGTGCCCTGGTAGTTCATTGAGAACTATAAGCCATCAGCCACAATTTTCCAAATTGAGGTGCTCAGATACAGTTAAGTTCTGCTTTAAATAACAAAATCAATTAAAAAAAAAAAAACATTTTTTTTTTACTTAACGTAAAATCCATTTCTCTGATGTTCACTAACGGACACAGCTCCTGATCTTCTTAACCATTGGGGTATACTGCCCCCTTCAGGAGTAGGACACTAGGCATCTCTGCTATAGGCAGTTTTGTTACAAGCAGTGCCAGAAGAATTACAACTCCACAGAGGGGTGGGTGCTGTGTCCGTCAATGAACATCAGAGAAAGGGAATTTACGGTAAGTTAAAAATCCCATTTTCACTTTCGTTTATTGACTGTCACAGCTCCTGATCTTCTTAACCACTGGGACGTCCCAAAGCAGTGTTAAGCATTGTCCGATGGAATGCACGCTGGATATCCCTGAAGACGATCCGTCCAATGTTCCAGTCACAGTCTGATCGCTTGGAGTACCAAGACATTGATCGGTAGTCTGGACTCTTCCAGTGAGCAGAAATTTTGACGAGGATGCCTTCCTAGCCGGACAGGCTGGCATCTGTGGTGACCACTGTCCAATACAAAGGGAGGAAGGATTTGCCCAGCTGAAGCCGCCATATTAGGGACTCGTTTCCCGGCTCAGCCAGATCGGATTGTCCAAAAACTGCAGATTCTTTTCCAATTTGGCTAGAATCTCCCTTGCAGTGACCTCGTTTAGAACTGTGCAAACAGAACCGCTTCAAAAAAAGGTAGACACCATCAGGCCCAGCACCCACATGCAAGTCCGGAGGGATTACCATCTGCTGGACAGCAGGAGATGAATTACAGCCTGCAGTTTCTGGAGTTTGTCCAGAGCAAGGAGCACGCTGGCTAAGGCCAAGTCCACTGTCAAACCCAGAACAAAAGCAGACTTCTGAAAATTCAGAATCCAGCCAAACACCCTCAAGCTTGTATGGGGATTTCTAGGTTTTCCACCAGAGCAGTAGGAGACTCCACTCATAGAAGAAGGTTTTCCAAGTAGCCCAGTACCGCGATCCCCCATTGGCGTAACAATGCTAGCACCGGAGCCAACACTTTCCTGAAGACTGGAGGAGCAGAAGCGAGAACAAAGGGTAACGCCACAAACTGATAATGCTCCTCTCCCACGGCAAAACGGAGGAAGCGCTGGAGACCAACACATATTAGAATGCGAAGGTAATCGTCCTTGATGTCGATGGAGGCAAGAAAAATCCCCCTGATGCAGGGAAGTTACCACCGTGCAAACTGACTCCATTCTGAACTTCTGCACCCGCACATAGCAGTTCAGCGCCTTGAGGTCCAGAATTGGACGCACCTTGCCTTCCTTCCTGGGGACTGTAAACAGGTTTGAGTAAAACCCCCGAAAACTTTCCGAAGTTGGATCCGGGACATCACCCTTTAAAGTAAAAGGTCTTCCACCACCCCAAAAAGAGCCTGTAAGCGGACAGGGGACAGTCGCAGATTGGAAGGAAGAACCTTACCAGAGGGTAAGAATGAAACTCGATCTTGTAGCCAAACCGAATGACCTCATGGAACCACCTGACTTGTACCAGGGGAGTCCACGGGTCTGGAGAACTCCATTCTCTACTTGCCAGATCAAGTTTGCTTGGATCTTCCAGAGGAGGCCCGAAGGGCTTCGATCCCTTGTCACTCAAACCCTGGTGGACGAAAAAAGAAAAACTTCTTATGGACCAGAGAAGGAAGGCTCACATCTACAAGGGTCCTTGCCCTTAGTAGCCTGCGGAAGAAAGGTACTCTTCCCCCCCTGTGGGACCTTTTATGATATCATCCAGGGTAGCACCAAACAGGCGATCTGGTCAAGGGCTTTTTAGAAGTCTGGTCCGCAGACCGACATTTGAACCAAAAGACACGCCGAAGGACCACTGCCGAAACAGAGAGCTGAGTCACATCCAAAGAGACATCACAGATAAACAATAGCCCCTGGACCAGCTGGTAGGGGGGAGTTACTTCCCCCTCCAGGTCACAGCGCAAAAGCCTAACCCATTCGGTCAGAGTCGGAGACACCAGGGCAATGGTGAATATCGGCCTCAGTGCTTAACCAGCCAGGTGTACATATTGCAGGCCACAGCCTCTGCCTTCCTGTCAGCCGGGTGCCTTCCTGTCAGCCGGGTCCTTAAAGCCCGGGGACTCTTCAACCGGAATCATGGTTGCCTTGTTCAATCTGGAAACCAGAGGGTTCACCACCGGTGGAACAGTCCACTTCTTAAGAAGGGACTTCTCCTAGGGGTATCGCCTAGCAAAAAATTGCTTAGGGACCCCAGGGGGACACTTTGGTCATCCCCACTATTTAGTAACAATTCTGTCAAAATAGGAGAGGAAAGGGAACACCTTTTCCACTCTGGATGGCTTGTAAATGCCAAAAGGTAAATGCCAGCTGCGTCCTCCATCTTTAAGTTCTTACACACAGCTACAATCAGTGCGTCCACCAGCGCCTTTTCATACGCGGTTGCAGCAGTGGAGGAATCCTCCTTACTATCTGAGGATTCAGAGCACGTGGTCGAAGACCCAGCAGGGTGACCCAAGTCCAGGTGACCGAATCAGATTCAGGATCTGATGAGGCAGGGGCGCTTTTTGCCAGCCCCTCGCCCAAAAGCCACCTTCACCCGGGAAACCCAGGACTCCAGAACCGCCGTCAGTGCATCGATGGATGGATGGGACGCGGAGGGCCCCAAAGCCTCAGAGAGGGGATCAGGTGGGGAGATGTGCCCAAAAGACTCGATAAATCACCAGGGGGACCCCACAAAAAAGTGTAAAACACTGCTAAGGGACAACCCCACCAGACTCACCACCCCGCAGAAACCAGGCACTGCAGTTACCAGGAGAATCTGCACTGACCCAAAACCCTCCAGGTGGAGAGGGGGGGGATCCCTTATGATACCAAGAACCAGGCAGGCCCCGCTCCAGACGGAACCTCCTCTCTATCTAAATGGGGGGCTGTCGGCCAGGAGGAAAGCTGCGACTCGGGCCAAGACCCAGTCATTTGGCACCTCGCGAGACGTTTAACTTGTAGGCCAGCCTCTGCCCGGTGGGGCTATGTCGCAGCCGACCTAGCACGGAGCTGAGGTCTGTGCGCACTCGCTGGCCAGACTGGGGTGACCACTGGATCTAGATTATCCAGCCCATCGCCCAGTCCGGCAGTTGATTGTAGATCTCACAGGAAAAAATCCTATCTAAAAAGAAAAACAATTGCCAGGACCAGAGATCCCAGCAAGGAACTAGGTCCTTACTCCTAGGCAGAAAAAAAAAAAACGGAGTACCTATAGCAGGTACCCCCCGGGACTGCCCATAGGCGTAGTCAGGCTTTTTTTCTGCCTTGTATCCTACTCCTGTAGGGGCAGTTTAACCCAATGGTTAAGAAGATCAGAAGCTGTGTCCATCAATGAACGAAAGAGAAACATCTCTTTATAAAAATAAAAAATAGGACTGAAAAAAAAAAAAAAATTATAAACCATTTTGTTGCACCTTGACTGCTTGGCCTGTTCAAGTGTAAAATGACACTATGAGCGATTTCTGGGTTGCAATCAGTTGAAAAGATGCAGGGGACAAATGGTTTTTTGAGCAATCGTTTGCTGAAAGGTTTGGAACGTACCTACCCATGCAATCATTTTCATCTTCGATTCAATGATGTGAGATTAGTTTATTAAGACTGGAAAATTTTCGAGATAGGATTCATTTTTTGCTTGGGTCGATCAGATCAATAGCCAGCATCAGTCTGATCTCTTTTTTTGCTGAACCGATCTTACAATAAGATTTTCACTGCAAGCATTGGAGAGCTCTAGCTCTAACTCAGCAGAGGATGTATCAGACACCTGCAGAGAGACCATTGCTTCCACACCGAAAGCCAGGGTCCTTTTCCACAGAATGCTTGCAGGAAAAAGTATTTTCTAATCAGGCTATAGTCGTCTTCTAGTGAGGTAGGTAATTATTGCTAAATAAAGGGTGCGCACAACCGAATTACACTTGAGTGAACCACAAAAATGTTATAAAGTGCATGTGTGAATGAATAAAGCTTAAAGTGCAAATATCAAAAGTGCAAATGCAAACAGATATATATGTGACTTTGCAATCACCTGACAATACACATAAATAATTGCAAGTGCAAGTATATAATAAATAAATAATTGATAAATAAATATGGGTGCAACCAATTAAAAGTCAACAATGGATCTCAATGAATAAGAATCAAATATAATGTCCAATATAAATAGTTGTAGATGATTGGTGATAACAACAAATTCAGCACTTAGTAGACTTCAGCACCTCCACCAAAAAAGAAGGGTCACCCGGTGTGCACTAAAGGCTTACCAGATTGAGTGGACCCCTTAAATTACAGGGGGTCAATTCAAGCAGCGACAAGATAAAAAGCCAGTATCAACCGATAACCAGGAATTCAAAGGCACCTCCAATACACCTCCAGATATCCGCCTGTATATATCCTTGTCACTGGGGATGGATTTCTCATCTGGTTGCACACACAGTGCTGAGCCGGCTCCCAGGCAATGCTGCTCCTTGTGCTGCCTGTAGACGGGTCTCAGCTGCTGCGGCTGATACCATAGAGTACAGGAGTATAGTCGTCTTCTAAAGAAAACGAACACCTTATGTTTTGATGCTCCTCCATTGTATATAGTTGATTTAAAATGAAAGCTTAAAGTGTTTGTTACCCCAGCATTTCATATTCCTGATATGTGGCTGCTGTACCATGTACTGAAATGAAGAACTCCCCTGTTCTCTTTGTATTGCTTCCTTTGTGTGAAATCCGTGGTGCTCCTGCCAGTCCCTCTGCTTTTCTATTACAAACTGACCACACCATACAGGACAGTACAGCATAGTCAGTTCTCTAGTTCTGCTGGAAACTCAGCCTGCTCTCCTCTAATGATCAGACTTGTTCTAGCCCGCCTACCCTGCACATCTATTTACTGGGAAGATACGTATACTGTTGTTTCTCCTCCCCCAGCTCTTATGTAGCTGAGAACAGAGGCAATCACTTATAAGGGGGGGGGGGGGGGGGGGGGGGAGGTAGTTATAAATACGTTTTTTTTTTAATCAATACAAAAATGTTTTGCCTTCCATTTCAGTTTTACAGCCGGTTCACACTGCAGCGACGCTACTTCGCACCGCGACCTCGGAGCGGCCGCCACGGACTTCATAACATTGAAGTCTATGGCGGTCGCCTCCGGGTCGCCCCAAAGAAGCTCCGGACCCTTTTTCTAGGTCGGAGCGACTTGTGTTGCTCCTATTAGAACGGGTCCGCAGCTTCCCTATGGGAGGCGACCTGCGGCGACCTGTGAGGCGACCAGGTCGCCTCACAGGTCGCCCTAGTGTGAACGGGGGCTTAAACTGAATGGGTTCTTTTACAAGGCAATTGTTTACAATCACTTTAACTGGGCTTTGGGTTTGCCCTTGAAAATACAATTAATTAGGTTATAGTCAACTTTGTAGTTTTGTTCTTAACTTTGCTGTATCCTATTAACAGTATTCCTGGCTGCCACATGAATGTCAACAAGAAGCAGGAAAAGTCCTTACCTGTGTTTACCATGATGCCATACTCCTCCAATAGAAAGTTTACATTGGTGTCATACTTAGACTCTCCTCCCTCACCCAGCATCACAAGAATGCGACCTCCTTTCTCCATGTATTGTTTCAGTGCTTCAAACTGTAGAATGAGAGTTAATAGTAAGCACCAAAATCTGTCAATCACTTGCTTAGTTAAGGGCTGTTGTTGGATGTGTTGTGCAGTAAAGGAAAAATGCATGGACATGAGAAGACACACCGATCAGCTATAACTTTATGACCACTTACAGGTTAACTCAACAACATTATGTTATTACAATGGCATCTGAAAGATGATGGGATATATTAGGCAGCAAGTAAACATGTTGTCCATGAAGTTGACGTGTTGAGAGTAGAAAAAAAAAAATGGGAAACGCAGTTTGTGGTGTATGGGGCTTTGTAGCTGCAGACTGGTCAGGATGCCAACGCTGATCTGTATCACAGACAAAAGAGCCTACAATGGGCATGGGAGCATCAGAACTGGACCACAGAGCAATGGAGGAAGGTGGCCTGGTCAGATGAATCACGTTTTCTTTTACATCGTGGAGAGCATCGCTTTACCTGGGGAAGAGATGGCACCATGATGCATTATGGGTAGAAGCCAAGCTGGCAAGGGCAGCTTGCGCATGGGAGTCAGATCAACGTGGCACAGGTCGGGGCCGTAAATGTTCCCTGAGCTGCGCATGCGCGGCTCAATGTACATGACAGCTGACAGGCAGGAGGATGCATTTATGGCAGAAGAAGAGCATTAGGGTCTCTTCTGTCATTCATACCCAGTCTGTTAGCAAATTTTTGGAAAATTGAGTTCACTTCACTTTATTAACCAGTTTACGACCGCCCGCCGCAGATGTACTGCGGCAGGCAGCCGCTCCCAGGCAAATCGGGAGGCTAGGGGGCGAGTGCGCAGCGGGAAAGCCGATGCAGCGGGCAGGTGGTTCCGATTACCGCCTGACACCCGCGATCGCTCCCTGCTGAGAGAGAAGGACGGTCAGCTGTTGTAAACACTGCTGACCGTTCTTCTCCCTAAAATAATAAAAATAAAAATTACATAAAACTTTCCCCTAGTTAGTAGACGCGATAACTTTTGCGCAAACCAATCAAAATACGCTTATTGCGATTTTTTTTTTACCAAAAATATGTAGCAGAAAACAAATTGGCCTAAAAGGTTAAAAAATTTAGATTTTTACATTTTTTTTTTTTTTTTGAGAATGTCATATAGCAGAATGTGAAAAATGTTTTTTTTTTCCAAAATTGTCGCACTTTTTTTTTTAATAAGCACAAAAAATAAAAATTGCACATGTGATCAAATACCACCAAAAGAAAGCTCTATTTGTGGGGAAAAAAAAAACATCAATTTTATTTGGGTACAGCGTCGCACGACCACGCAATTGTCCGTTAAAGCAACGCAGTGCCGAATCGCAAAATAGTGACTATCTGTGCGATTTTTGATCTTTGCACAATAAACAAAAAATAGCGACAATTTAAAAAAAAAAAAAAAAAATAAAACAATATTTTTCATATTCTGCTATAGAACATTCCCAAAAAAAAAAATTAAAAATCAAAATTTAACATTTTAGGCCAATTTGTTTTCTGCTACATATTTTTGGAAAAAAATTAATAAAAATCGCAATAAGCGTATTTTATATTGGTTTGTGCAAAAGTTATCGAGTTTACTAACTACGGGAAAGATTTATGTAATTTTTATTGTTTTTTTTTTTTTTTTTACCAGTAATGGCAGTGATCTGCAATTTTTTGCCGGACTGCGACATTACGGTGGACAGATCGGACCTCTAACTGACATTTTTGACACTTTTAGGGGGACCAGTGACATTACTACAGTAATCAGTGCTATAAATATGCACTGTTACTGTAATAATGACACTGGCAGGGAAGGAGTTAACCCTACGGGTGATCAAAGGGTTAAATGTATGCCTCATGCTTACTGACGTGTGTGGGGGGGAGGGGGTTCTGTGACACAGACAGAGATTGCAGGTTCAGCTATGCTGAATCCTGTGATATCTCCCTGTCTGTCACTGAGAAGATCCGCCTGCTTTGTTTACATAACACACACTTTGCCCGACGATCAGGGAAGAGAGGCTATCGCCGCCTCTCCTCCTCCAGCCGGACTCCCGCTGTGTAGCAAGCCTCCGGCGGGGCGTGCGCACCCCCGAGACCACTAGGAGTCCAGTGACGTAGGTCTACATCGCTGGACCCAGGGGAGCCGTACTGCCGCAGTAGGATTACAGGGAGCAGTCGGCAAGTGGTTAAAGACAAATAGGAAGTTGCCCCTTTATATCATGAAAGAAATAATCGACTCACCTCAGCAGCTGTGAACTTCTCCCTGGGCCCTGCAGTAATCCAGAGCTTCACCCCCATCATCTTCTCTGCAGTAATGTCATCTTTCAAACTGGAACGAATAAAGAGAAGGTAGAAATGACAAGGGCTGCTTTAAGCCTCGAACACACGATCAGATAATCAGACAAATTTCCTTTAGCTTTTTGTTGCATGGTAGTCTCATATGGAAAGTGAAGAGGTTACTTTCATATGAAAATTCTCCTACGACAGAATTCAATTTCAGAAGTGATGTCATGTGTTGGATTGTTTTGTATGTATTCTTTAGTTTGAGCATGCCTAGTCTTGCTCTTATGATTTTTTTCGGACGAAAACTGTACTAATTGAACGAAAATCGGATGTTGTGTTCACGTACGCTAAAATTTTATAGCCTGCACATCCAGTTTTTGTCGTACAAAAAGTCATAATCAGCTGTCGAAAGCACCATACTAACAATCCAAAAATCGGCAGATCGTTAGTCGGACAAAATTTCACTTCCGATTTTCTTATTGTGTGTACGGGCCTCATCTCCGATGGTTAAGACTGATTTTTCTGAAGCCGCGATTACTTCTCTAAAGGGCCATACACACTATAAGATTTTCTGAAGACTTTTTCCTTCAGATTTACCTTTTCTATGTAGTGCAAGGGCCTGCCAGATTGCATACAAATTGAAAGTGTTTAGGTCTGACCTCATATTATATGGTTTTGGTAAATCTAAAGGAAAAAGTCTTCAGAAAATCTTATAGTGTGTATGGCCCATAAGTCTCTACCCTCCTCCTGAAACCTGACTGACTTATGCCTGAACTCTGAGGCAGCATGAATCTATTCCTTTTCATTCTCATTACATAAAATAGGACAAAGTTCTGTGCCACCTAAAATGCCAGGTATGGCTTACCAAACCAGATGAATCTTCAGGGTAGAAAATAAAATTTTTGATATTGGTCCATTGAAAATTTAGACTTCCACCCAATCTTCTGCTTAGGCAGCGGTTGGCATGAGATGGCATCATCCTTTCCTGCCTTGTTGCCAGGATGTTGCTAAGATGCTCCCAGATAATTCAAATTCCCTTGTATGCATCCCTCCACTGTCACTGTAAAGCCTCGTACACTGCAGGGCTGAACGGAAAAAAAAAACCTGACAGCTCAGGAGGAGCCGTTCTACTAACTATCTAAGGTTAGTACAGCGATCATCCCTGCTCTTCTATTGGGTTCTGACAGGGGGACCCCCCCTCCCGAGGAACTACTTTGAAGTTGCACAGGTATACAGATATGAACAGTAAGTACTCATACATAAATCGAAAAACAAACACAAGGGTGCACTGGCCTAGTGCATTATCTTCTAAAAAGGTTTTATTGAATAAAAGGTATAAAAATACTCACAAACGAGTTCTTGATACAAGCATATCAAATGGGTATATTGCTATCAGCATCAACATCAAAGGGGTGTATCGTCCTCTGAAGCTGGAAAGGCTTACGCGTTTCGAGGCTTAGCCTCTTCCTCAGAGCCTCTCTGATGCTGATGGCAATATACCCATTTGATATGCTTGTATCAAGAACTCCTTTGCGAGTATTTTTATACCTTTTATTCAATAAAACCTTTTTAGAAGATAATGCACTAGGCCGGTGCGCCCTTGTGTTTGTTTTTTTATTTCAGTGGTCCCAGACTACCCTGGTCTTGTAAGGGGCTGCAAGGCCAAAGCATGCAAGTGACGCCAAGTAGAAAGTTTTTAGTAGCCGCATGAGTGTGGCTGGATGTGGTTAGAAGATCACCTCTCAGAGCGCAGGAGACAGGTGCTTTGCACCGATTTTTTGGTACTTTTGGGGGTCCAAAGTCACATGACAAGCGACACAAGTGTGAAAGGAGCCTTAAGCCTCATACACACGCATCGATTATTGGCCGGGAATTTTCGGCCAACGTCCGATCGGCCGATTTTCGGCTTGTTAGCATGATGCTTTCAACAACCGACTCCAACTTTTCGGCCGAAAAAAATCTGGTGTGCAGGCTATAAAATTTTTGTTGGCCGTCAACACAACGGCCGATTTTCCGTCAGTCAGTACAGATTTCGGCAGACACAAATCTGATGAGCAAGACTGGGCATGCTCAGAGAAGAAAAAACACACGGAGAGTAAACCAGCACATGACATCACTTCAGAAGTAGATTTTTGTTGGCCGAGAAAATTCGTGTGCAGTCTAGGCACATTCCAACCAACAGAACACCACTCTGGACAAAAGACGGATGATCGGTCGGCCGATAATCATTGCGTGTGTACAAGGCATTACACACTGTCATTTACCAGCAAGTATATTACAGATCGGTAACACATGGGAATTTTTCTCTAAACCGGAACTACCACTGAAAAAAAAAAAAAATCTGAAAAGGTTTTTTTTGGGAAAACTCCAAGAAAATTTCTGCACAGCTCAGTCCTTATAACGCCTTAGGGTTCTTAGGGTGCCTGTCAGTTTTTTCAGCAGATCTGATCGGATCCTCCATGCATCCCTCTGGGGCAGTGGATGTCAGCGGAGACATGTCTGCTGACACCCGCATCCGATCCTGTCCGTGAAATCCAGATGGATGGAAACCCTATTTTCCATCCGTCCAGGGGATCGGATCGGATGGGATCAGATGAGAGGGGACAGGCGGTCCGCTCTCATCCGATTCCCCATAGAGAGCAGCGGGGATCTGACACCTCCCTCTCCCCACACAGAGCGGAGACGGAGCTGTCACCTGCCTGCTCAGCAGGGATCAATGTATCGATCCCCCGCTGAGCAGCACAGAGTCCACCGATGGAGCGGACCGTGTGAAAGCAGCCTAAGAATAACTGGTAATGCTGTCCAGTACAAACCTATTACCTTTGTATTTTCCAGGTGCTCCTCAGTCTTTTTTGGAAAGATTTGAAGCCTCCAGCCTCATTCTTGGACACATTGAATAAAATGGTGTTTCTATTTTCATTATCAGATGGAACCTGGAAGAAGAAAATATACAGGGAAATAAACAGGGAAAAAAAACAAACAGGCAAAGTTATGATGAATATAACAAGTATGTGGCCCGCTGAAATTAATTACCGCAGGTAGTGAGTTCAGAGCATAGATCAGTGGGCATGTGGGTACCGTACATAATCCCCAGTGCATACCTGCATACAACCGTATCTTTGAGTTAATTTCAATGCACAGCAGTAAATGGCGACAGCGGGCCTGGGAGAGCCGTCACACAGGCTCTGGGCTCTGTACAGCCTTGTGCATTAGGTATTTATGTAGAACACTTACTGCATTGTCTAGATCAGTCTCTCAACCTTTTCAACACAGAGGAACCCTTGAAATGAATTTCTGGTCTCGGGGAACCCTTGCTAAAAATTTAAAATCTGCAACTCATGACACATTAGTGTGACAGTCAGTGGGAAGAATGCTCCTTTCTCTTGTCATCATTGGGAAGAATTACCCCCCTTACAAATAGCTAAAAGGAACAATGGTGTCATTGGGAACTTATCTGAGAGGCAGAAATTGCCCATTGCTCAAGGCACCCCTAGCAACCTCAGGAGGAACCCTGGTATAGATTGTTAAAGCAAAATTCCAAACACACAGATACACATGGCTAAAATACATATACAAGATGTTTTACATGCCAAAAAAATGTACACTTCTGTCCACTGGTTGCTGAGATTTACCTTACTGCATGCAGCCCCCCCCCCCCTCCCCCCAAATACATATCCAAGTCGAGGCTCTCTCACTCCTCATTGGCTCAGATACAGCAGTATCTCCCGCTGCTGTCAATCAGAAACAGTGATGAAGAAGCAGAGGGTGGGGCAGAGCCACGCCGCTCTGTGTGTCTTATGAAAATGCGCAGCAGGGCTTGGGAGTGAGCATGTATGAGTGTCCCCATAGCTCAGCAAGAGCTCAGCAAGGGGGAGGAACCTAGAGTGGCGGCAAGGGACCTGAGAAGAGGAGGAACAGGGCTGCTCTGGAAAAAAAACATTACACAGAGCAGGTAAGTATAACATTTTATTTTTTTTTTTATTTCACTTTAAGAACCTACGTTTTTTGAGCATGTCTCTGGGAATGTTTGACTTTTCTTTCAGAAGCGCATTTGTGAGGTCAGGCACTGATGTTGGATGAGAAGGCCTGGCTCGCAGTCTCTGCTCTAATTCATCCCAAAGGGGTTCTATCGGGTTGAGGTCAGGACTCTGTGCAGGCCAGTCAAGCTCTTCCACCCCAAACTCGCTCATCCACCATGTTTTATGGACCTTGCTTTCTGTACTGGTCAAAATCATTTGGTGGAGGGGGGATTATGGTGTGGGGTTATTTTTCAGGGGTTGGGCTTAGCCTCTTAGTTCCAGTGAAGGGAACTCTTAAGGCATCAGAATTCCAAAACATTTTGGACAATTCCACTCTCCCAGCTTTGTGGGAACAGTTTGGGGATGGCCCCTCCCTGTTCCAACATGACTGCGCACCAGAGCACAAAGCAAGGTCCATAAAGACATGGATGAGCGAGTTTGGGGTTAAGGAACTTGGCTGTCCTGCACAGAGTCCTGACCTCAGCCAGAACCAATTCATCCCAAAGGTGTTCTATCTGGCTGAGGTCAGGACCCTGGAACTGCTATGTAGCATGGTATGTCTCTGTGGTTACATCAAAAGCCACGCCCCTTGACAGTTAAATCACACCCCTAGGGACACACTTAACCCCTGGATCTGTAATAAAGTTAACCCCTTCCCTGCCAGTGTCATTTTTACAGTAACAGTGCATATGTATAGCACTGATTACTGTAGTAATGTCACTGGTAACCCCAAAAGTGTCAAAAATGTCAGTCAAGGGTCCGATCTGTCTGCCGCAATGTCGCAGTACCGCAAACAAAAAAAAAAAAAATCGCAGATCGCCGCCATTACGCAGTACCGCTAAAAAAATAAAAAAAAATAAAAATGACATAAATCTTTCCCTTAGTTAGTAAACGAAATAACTTTTGCGCAAACCAATCAAAATACGCTTATTGCAATTTTTTTACCAAAAATATGTAGCAGAAAACAAATTGGCCTAAAATGTTAAAAAAATTTTGATTTTTACTTTTTTTTTTGGGCGGGAATTTCATATTAAAAAAAAATGTGAAAAATATTGTTATTTTTTCAAAATTGTCGCTCTTTTTTTGTTTATATCGCAAAAAAAAAAAAATAAAAAAATTCGCACAGGTGATCAAATACCACCAAAAGAAAGCTCTGTTTATGGGGAAAAAAAAGGACATAATTTTTATTTGGGTACAACGTCGCATGACCGCGCAATTGTCCGTTAAGGTCACGCAGTGCCGAATCGCAAAATAGGCCCTGGTCTTTGAGCAGCCAAATCCTCCGGGGCTTAAAGAGGCTGTAAACCCAATTTTTTTTTTTTTTTTTTTTTCAACCTGAAAGAGAAACCCATAATGAGCTAGTATGCATCACATACTAGCTCATTATGAAATACTTACCTTAGAATGAGCCCCCGCCGTGCCGCCCGCTTACCTCTATGACGGGCGACATGTTCAGTCGCCCGTCTTCCGGGATCGCGGCATCCAGCCATCTGATTGGCCGGAGCCGCGGTGACGTCACTCCCGCGCACGCGCACCGACGGTCACGGCACGGGGCTCTGAAGGAACGGCACCAGCGGCCGTTCCTTCAGAGCGCATGCGCCAGTGACGTCACTGGCTGCATGTAAGGTAAATATCTCCTAAACGGTACATGTTTAGGAGATATTTACAGTACCTATAGGTAAGCCTTATCATAGGCTTACATATAGGTACAAGTGTCAGAGGAGGGTTTACTTCCTCTTTAAGTGGTTAAAGTTCACATGTGTGTAAAGGCAGGCGTCCTAATACTTTTCACAATATAGTGTATGTAATGCTGGAAAGAACTGTCAGAAACTGGAGATGTTATATATTTTACTTTTTATTTTTACACTGTCCCTTTAAAAAAATGTTTTTTATCACTTTTAATCCTATTGCAAGGAATGTAAACATCCTTTGTAATATAAATAAGCAGGACGGGTCCTCTTAACCTCCCTGGCGGTATAATTCTTTCCGATTTTAGGTGCTGAAAGCGGTATCATTATTTTGCATGTAATTCTTAAGGACGAGCAGCTCAAACCAACTATTTACATATGATTTTTTTTTACTGTGCGTTCTTCTTTATAACATCTCAGGTATGATAAAGTTTGAAACACAAAATCATAATAAAATAAATAACTATAAATATGTTAAAGTATACACACACACACACATATATATATATATATATATATATATATATATATATATATATATATATATATATATATATATATATTTATATATTACAGTAAAACTGCAGGCAAGGGCACTGAGGGGAAAACTAATGTCAATTTATTTTATTTAGTAATGTAATCCAATAGGATTACAATATATCAGTGTGTTTGTGTGTTTTACTTTTTGAATTTGCCGCCGGTTCCACCCCCCTGTGACGCAACGCTCGCAGGGAACGGAAGCCGGGGCACACAGCATCAGATCCGGCAGCCGTTCACTGTCGGAATACATGGCGGGATCCCGGGGACAAGGTAAGTAACCTCTTCCAGGATCCAGCGATTTCTCCCTGGCGGTACCCCAAATGTGGCTCGGGAGTTACCGCTAATGGCACTGAGATTCCACCCTGAGCCACACTCGAGAATACTGCTAAGGAGGTTAATGTGAGATCTGGGGTCAAAAAGACTGCAGAGCTCACATTTACTCTTACAAGGAATAAAAAAAAAAAAAAAGGCCCTTTAAGGCCAGAAGTGACTAAATGAGTTTAAAGCGGAGTTCCAGCCATTCACTCACCTGTCCAACGGTCCAGCGTTGCGGCCGCCCGAAGCCTCGATCCTCTCCCTCGGCGCCGGCATCACTGCTGTGGGCACCCGGCTGTGACAGTTTGCGGCTTCACAGCCGGGTACCCACTGCGCATGCGCGAGTCGCGCTGCGCGCCGTGATTGGCCGGCAATCTTCTGGGACCTTTGACATGTCCCAGAAGATTGCAGGGAGGGAGGGGGAGAGGAGAACTTCCGCTCAGGGCGCCGCGGCGCTCTGAGCAGAAGCGGGAGCGGGTACCTGTCAAAACTAGGTACCCGCTCCCCCCCAAAAAAAATGACATGCCAAATGTAGCATGTCAGGGGGTCAGGACTCCCTAAAGCGGAAGTTCCACTTTTGGGTGGAACTCCGCTTTAATGACCACGTTAATCAGCCACAGAACCTGTGTAATTAATATTAGTCCTGGTTTAAGGAATGAGGTGACAACCCTAGGCTCTGGTAAGCGGGGGAAGAGGGGCACTCGTCCCAGTGGCAAATCCACTGCTGGGATCACTTTTATGATAAAGCGGACCGCCCGCCGTTTATAAACATACCGCTATCCGCTTCCATATTACCAGTATCTAATGTAGCCATGTAAATACACGGTGTGCGGCCCGGAAGTGGCTAGGCGTTAGTTGGGGGGGGGGGGACATTCAGCAGTGTGAAGGAGGGACTCCACAGAGTGGCCGTCTCTCTCTCCTGTCACTTCACATATTCGTGTTTAGTGCAAAGCTTTACTTGCAGAAAGATGACATCACAATGAAACAAGTGCAACGTTTCGGAGCCGCGCCGGACCCTTCATCAGGCATGTGACGTCAGTGCTGGGGATCCCCCCGTGTGACACCAGCCTGAGACCACAGATCCACATACAGGAGCTGACCTGCGGATCCCTGAAGGCCCCTCCAGGCTCCAGACAGGGAATACAAAGTCTCTCTGGTTGCCATGACAACTGCCCTCCTTCCCTTGTCTATGTACACCACACTGCCTGTCCCTTACAAATGTCATTTTATCATAGGTTACGGTGTGCTAAGAGCCGGGGCCCAATAGTCAGCCCCCAGCCGTATTTATTTACCTGTTTGCTGACCCCCATCTTTCTCCCGGCGCTGTCCCGTTGCATTATGGGCGCTGGTAACCAGAAGCCGCTCCTGCTTGGCAACCAAGCGCGGTCACGTGGTGAGGCCCCGTCGTTCAATACCCGGTTTATGAGCCCGTTTCCCAGCCGGGATGGGCGGGGCTTAGCGGGGGAGGAGGTGCTCGCTCTCTTTCTCCCTCAGGTGGGCTCGTACGGCGAAGCCCACCCTCAGTCAGCGTCCGCTCACGGCAGCCATCTTGGTGGAGGCATAGTTCATAAAATCCCAGCATTCCATTCTGCAGCACAGGAGTGACAACCTCGTCTCCTAGCAACCGCTGCAAGCACAGTGCTGGCATAGCGATAACAATACAATGTGGTCATTTTCTAACAGATGTTGGCCTTTAACCACTTAAGCCCCGGAAGATTTTACCCCCTTCCTGACCAGGGCCTATTTTGCGATTCAGCACTGCGTGACTTTAACGGACAATTGCGCGGTCGTGCAACGCTGTACCTAAACGAATTTGACGTCCTTTTTTTCCCACAAACAGAGCTTTCTTTTGGTGGTATTTGATCACCTGTGCGATTTTTTGATCATGCGCTATAAACAAAAAATGAGCGTCAATTTTGCAAAAATAACAATATTTTTCACATTTTTTTATATGAAATTCCCCAAAAAAAAAAAATGTAAAAATCAAAATTTTTTAACATTTTAGGCCAATTTGTTTTATGCTACCTATGTTTGGTAAAAAAAATCACAAAAAGCGTATTTTGATTGGTTTGCGCAAAAGTTATCACGTTTACTAACAAAGGGAAAGATTTTTGTCATTTTTGTTGTTTTTTTTTTTTTTTTAACGCATAATGGCGGCGATCTGCGATTTTTTTGCGGTACTGCGACATTGCGGCGGACAGATCGGACCCTTGACTGACATTTTTGACATTTTTGGGGGTACCAGTGACATTACTACAGTAATCAGTGCTATACATATGCACTGTTACTGTAAAATTACACCGGCAGTGAAGGGGTTAACTTTTTTTGAGAGGGAGGGGTTATGTGTGTCCCTAGGGGTGTGTTTCTTACTGTGATTGGCTGTGGCTTGAGGTGTATGAACAGTGATCAACGGTCCTACATAGTAGAACCATATGATCATCATTCATACACAGGGGAGAATGACAGGCGGCTTGTTTACATCAGCCGCCTGCCTTTCTCCCTCTACACCGACGATCGCCGAGTGACCGGCGGACATCGGGTCCGCCGGTCACACACGCGGGGGGGTCCGTGACCATGCGGGAGCGCACTCGCTCCCTAGACCCTCACAGACTAGCGACGTAGTACTACGTCACTCTGCCTGTGAGGGGCTGACCGCCGCAGTAAATAGTCGTGCGGCGGTCGGCAAGTGGTTAAAGCAATGGGATGGGTTTAACCACTTCCATACCAGGCCTATTCTGGCATTCCTCTCCTACAAGTAAAAATCATCATTTATTTTGCTAGAAAATTATTTAAACTCCCAAACATTACAAATGTTTTTTTAGAAGAGACCCTAAGGAATAAAATAGTGGTCGTTGCATCTTTTTATGTCACACGGTATTTGTGCAGCAACATTTCAAATACCTCCCCATAACGTCAGACTTCCTAGATTGCCCAGAAAACAATTGGTTGATTCATGCAAGCAGCATGGTGACGACAGAGGAACTTAAAGCGGAGTTCCGGCCTGAAAAAATTTTTTAGATAAAAATCCCCCCGGGACAGTCAGGGCTAGTGCATTTCAGCAACGATAGCCTCTGACCTGTCCCCAGGTTCACTTAACTTTTTGAAGAAATACTTACCTTGAAAATGTCTTGTCCAGCGCTGCCATCTCAGGTGTGGGCAGCTGAAGCCGGAGCGTCCTCTTCGGTGACGTCGGAGTCCCAGAATGCCCTGCACCGGCCCCGCTCGTCATGTCCGGTGCAGGCGCGTCATCCCTAGGCATGCCCAGAAGCTGTTTAGCAGGGAATGATGCGTCTGCACTAGAAGTGACGACCAGGGCCGGTGCAGGTGCATTGATTCCTGGGAGCGATGACGCTCATCTCCCAGGAGTAAATGCAAGCAGGAAGAGACGGCGCGGGCTGCGGCCACAGAGGGAGGAAGTGGAAGGAAGGTGAGTATATTTTCTTTAAAAACAAGGTAAGTAAACCAAAAAAAAAAAAAAAATTGTAATTATCCGATTCTTTTTCAGGTTACTTAGAGCAAGCAGATGGCAAAATTTCGTTTTGAGTCTGGAACTCCACTTTAACAGACTGGTGAGGCCAAAAAGCTACGTATACATTATCGCAAACCCAGCCCATAAGGACCGGTCCAAAAGGGGATGGATGGAGATAGTCCTGGAAATATATCCAAGATGGGAATCATTCTCCCAAAAACAGAAAGAAAATAAATGTAAGTATTGGTTGCACCTACTGTATGTAAGTTCAAATTAAAAATGTATTTTTTTTTTCTTACATTTTCCGGTGCAATGATGGTCCACTATTCCTCCCACTGATACCTATAATAGGACACTATTCCTCCCACTGATACCTATAATAGGACACTATTCCTCCCACTGATACCTATAATAGGACACTATTCCTCCCACTGACACTTATAATAGGACACTATTCCTCCCACTGACACTTATAATAGGACACTATTCCTCCCACTGATACCTATAATAGGACACTATTCCTCCCACTGACACCAATGATGGTCCACTATTCCTCCCACTGACACTTATAATAGGACACTATTCCTCCCACTGATACCTATAATAGGACACTATTCTCCCCACTGATACCTATAATAGGACACTATTCTCCCCACTGACACCAATGATGGTCCACTATTCCTCCCACTGATACTTATAATAGGACACTATTCTGCCCACTGACACCAATGATAGGAAACAGTTCCTGCTAATGACACCAATAATGGTCCACTATTCTGCCCACTGACACTAATGATGGTCCACTATTCTGCCCACTGACACCAATGATGGTCCACTATTCTGCCCACTGACACCAATGATGGAAAACAGTTCTTGCCACTGACTCTAATGATGGGAAACAGTTCCTGTCACTGACACCAATACTGATCCACTTCTCTGCCCACTGACACTAATGATGGTCCACTATTCTGCCCACTGACACCAATGATGGTCCACTATTCTGCCCACTGACACCAATGATGGAAAACAGTTCCTGCCACTGACACTTATGATGGGAAACAGTTCCTGTCACTGACACCAATAATGGTCCACTATTCTGCCCACTGACACTAATGTTGGTCCACTATTCTGCCCACTGACACCAATGATGGTCCACTATTCCTCACACTGATACTTATAATGGTCCACTATTCTGCCCACTGACACCAATGATAGGAAACAGTTCCTACCACTGACACCAATAATGATCCACTATTCTGCCCACTGACACCAATGATGGAAAACAGTTCTTGCCACTGACTCTAATGATAGGAAACAGTTCCTGTCACTGACACAAATACTGGTCCACTACTCTGCCCACTGACACTAATTATGGTCTAGTATTCTGCCCACTGACACCAATGATAGGAAACCGTTCCTGCCACTGACACCAATGATAGTCCACTATTCTGCCCACTGACACCAATGATGGAAAACAGTTCCTGTCACTGACACCAATACTGATCCACTACTCTGCCCACTGACACTAATGATGGTCCACTGTTCTGCCCACTGACACCAATGATGGTGCACTATTCTGCCCACTGACACCAATGATGGAAAACAGTTCCTGCTACTGACACCAATAATGGTCCACTATTCTGCCCACTGACACTAATGTTGGTCCACTATTCTGCCCACTGACACCAATGATGGTCCACTATTCTGCCCACTGACACTAATGATGGTCCACTATTCTGCCCACTGACACCAATGATGGTCCACTATTCTGCCCACTGTCACCAATGATGAGAAGCAGTTCCTGCCACTGACACTAATGATGGCCCACTATTCTGCCCACTGACACCAATGATAGAAAACAGTTCCTGCCACTGACACCAATGATAATCCACTATTCTGTCCACTGTCACCAATGATATGAAACAGTTCCTGCCACTGACAAAAAAGACAACTTACTTCCTGTGACATCAAAGCTTTCATATATTCCCATTGGGCAAAAAAAAAAAAAAAGCAGAATGCCCCTGAACAACAGCAAACTGTTGTGATTTAATAGATGTGAACGTAGCCTCAAGTGGAATTAAATCCTCCTACCCTTTACAGCCAAGGAAGCTGCTTCTGTTTGATCAGCAACTGCCATGGTGCTGCACATGTGATCAGTTATTATACCAGCCATTTGATGGTTTACCAGTTTGGTTGAGGACACAAACAAAGTGACAGTTAGCAATCCTGGCATTCCAGTAATGAAACTGTTTTTTGAAACTGTTAAATCCTCAGGTTTAGTTCTTTATGATTTACTGCTGTTCAGGGGCTCTGGGCTTCAGCAAAATGGCAGCTTCCAGCAAGATGAAACAGGAATAATGCTGGAGGCAATTTACAGCACCCACTCATTTTGGTGGAATAATTATTATTGTGGAAGGTATGTCCCTTGCTAAAGAACATTGTTGTTTATCAAGTTGTTATGGGTAAAGTTCCGCTTTAAACCGACTATTTATCAGTTTCCTGAAGCAGTTACACTTATAGTGGATGTTTAGTCAGAAAATGAAGTCCTGCTAGATTTCTTCAGGTTGGCCCCTTTTTGCAGGTATAGCTATGTAAACAGTAAAAATAAGTACCTATATTGTATGAAATCCAGTAATACACTGACTCACCCTGCTCTGCACATGCTCAGTTGCTCTCCATTTTTAGGCAATGCAGAGTTTGTAGAGGCCGATCTGCTCTAGCCCAGGTTCACACTGGGGCCGTATTGAAAGCCAAACTCGCGCGATTTCAAGGCGGCATTTCAGTCCGACTTCGGGGGCGATTTCACAGACATGTGTGCGGGTTCCTGCCCAGATGTCTATGGAAATCACCCCCCCCCCAAATTGCTAAAAGTAGTGCAGAAACTACAGTACTTTTGGGAATCGGTGCGGTACCGCAAAGTCGGTGTCGCACCAAGGATGGTGCCATTGCCAGCAATTGGCTCTGATTTGACAAGTCAAACGGCATGTCAAATCGGACCAATGTGAACGTGGGCTTAAAGGTTAAGCCCTCCTATCCTTTACAGCCAAAGAAGCTGCTTCTGTTTGACCTGCAACTCCCATGGTGCTGCACATGTGATCAGTTATGATACCAGTCATTGGATGGTTTGACAGTTTGGTTGAAGACACAAGCGAATGTGACAATTAGTAATCCCATTCCCAGCATTCCAGGAATGTAACTGTTTTTTAAAACTGTTAAATCAATGGGTTTGGTTCTGCTTTATGATTTACTGCTGTTCAGGGGCTCTGGGTTTCAGCAAAATGGCAGCCTCTAGCAAGAAGATACAGGAACATTCCTGGAGGCAATTTACAGCACACACTAATTTTGGTAGCATAATTATTAATGTGGAAGGGTTGTTCCTCGCCAAAGAACATTATTGTTTATCAAGTTGTTATGGGTGAAGTTCCGCTTTAGGCATTCCATGGAATGATAACTGTCACAATCACATGTGCCCTCAACTAAACTGTCAAGCCATCAAATGGCTGGTGTCAAAACTGATCACATGTGCATCGCCATGACAACTGCAGATCAAACAGAGGCTAAGATGGCAGCTTTCTCAGGCTGTAAAGGACAGGAGTTTTTCGTTCCACTTTAAATCATAACTAAAAGCAAAAGCAGCACTATAATATATTGTCACTGGATGTGGCGGCTGCATTCCTTTTCTTTTTTTTTTCAAGCTTTAATACTTCAATAGGTTGTGTTTGGCAGGGGGTACTGCCCACCAAGCATGACAAGAGGTTGAGGAAAGGTAAAAATGGGGCTCATTCGCATGGTTCCTAACCCCCCCCCCCCCAACTGCTAGTTTAAACAAGCTCTAAAGACTCCTTCAGACGTATCTGCTCCACTCCGTTCAGCAGGTGATCCGTGTGCAGATCTCCTGCTGATTTAGAGCTGAATGGGACGGATGTCACTTGCCTGACATCAGTGCCTGTCCAGTCTGTGCCAGGCAGACCTTTGATATCTCTATGGGCTCCTATGTGTCCGCTTACATTAGGCATAGGCGTGCGCACAGGGTGTGCCAGGTGTGCCTGGGCACACCCTAATCACCCCATGTACCTTAACATTATCACTTTTGTGCTGGTAGGAAGATGGGAAAAATCTGTCTTACTGGCTCTGCCATAAGAAAAGTCTTTAGGCACTTGCCTTTCAATGTTCCGGCAGGGAGATAAATGTTCTGGGGTCATATATATGTAGACACACACAAACACGTGTGTTTGAGCTTTGGGGTGCACACCTTAATTCAATAGGCTGGGCACGCCTATGACATTAGGCCAGTGCTTCTCAACCTTTTCTTAGTCAAGGCGCCCTTTACCACTTCAATACAGGGCACATTCACCCCCTTCCTGCCCAGGCCAATTTTCAGCTTTCAGCGCTGTTGCATTTTAAATGACAATTGTGCGGTCATGCAACACTATACCTAAACCAAATTGATGTCATTTTTTCCCCACAAATAGAGCTTTCTTTTGGTGGTATTTGATCACCGCAAGGTCTTTTCTTTTTTGCTACACAAATAAAAAAAGACCCAAAAGTTTGAAAAAAAAAAAAAATTTTTTTTGTTTATGTTATAAAATTTTGTAAATAGATACGTTTTTTCCAGCACTGATGAGGCCGCACTGACAGGCACTGATGGCGGTGGCACTGATGGCGGTGGCACTGATGGGGTGGCACTAATATGCAGCACTGATGGGCACTGATTGGCGGCACTGATATGTAGCACTAATGGGCACTGATATGTGGCACTGATGGGTAGCACTGATATGCAGCATTGGTGGGCACTGATAGGTGGCACTGATGGGCACAGATAGGCGGCACTGATGAGCACTGTTAAGCGGCACTGATGGGCAATAATGGGCACTGATGGGTGGCACTGATAGATGGCAATGATGGGCACTGGTGGGTGGCACTGATAGATGGCAATCATGGACAGCTCTGATGAGGAGGGCACTGAAAGGGTCCCTTAACCCTGATTGGCATCCCTGGTGGCCATTGGTGGGCAATCCCTGGTGGCTCTAGTGGCAACCCCCAAGGGTCTGCACTGGTAATCAATGCTCTGATTACCAGCACAGAGCCCCCTCTGTCACAAGAGCCACCAATTGGCTCTCCTCTACTGGATTGTGTTCACTGACAATGTTTTCTGGAAGTATTCCTGAGCCCATGTTGTGATTTCCATTACAGTAGCATTCTTGTATGTGATGCAGTGCCGTCTAAGGACCCGAAGATGACCGCCATCCAGTATGGTTTTCCGGCCTTGACCCTTACGCGCAGAGATTGTTCCAGATTCTCTGAATCTTTGGATGATATTATGTACTGTAGATGATGATAACTCCAAACACTTTCAAATTTTTCTCTGAGAAACTCCTTTCTGATATTGCTCCACTATTTTTCGCCGCAGCATTGGGGGAATTGGTGATCCTCTGCCCATCTTGACTTCTGAGAGACACTGCCACTCTGAGAGGCTCTTTTTATACCCAATCATGTTGCCAATTGACCTAATGAGTTGCAAATTGGTCCTCCAGCTGTTCCTTATATGTACATTTAACTTTTTCGGGCTCTTATTCCTACCTGTCCCAACTTTTTTGGAATGTGTAGCTCTCATGAAATCCAAAATGAGCCAATATTTGGCATGACATTTCAAAATGTCTCACTTTCAACATTTAATATGTTATCTATATTATATTGTGAATAAAAAATAAGATTATGAGATTTGTAAATTAGTCCATTCCTTTTTTACTCACAATTTGTACAGTGTCCCAACTTTTTTGGATTCGGGTTTGTATATAAACTGTATATATATACACATATATATATATATATATATATATATATATATATATATATATATACGTGATCCAAAACTTCCAGGTATGGGGCATGCATGGGCGCCGCTGGCGGCTCACTTCCGCTCTGATTACACACAGTGGAAGCCGATCGACGGGTGAAGGGTATTCGATGCATTATTTTAACACTCAACACTGAAATAATGTCACCGGGAATGTCTGCCGCAATATAGCAGTCCCGCTATAAGTCACTGATTACTAGTAAAAATTTAAAATAAATACAAATATCCCAATGTTTGTAAACGCTATAACTTTTGCGGAAACCAATCAATATATGCTTTTTTTTTTTTTAACAAAAATATGTAGCAGAATATATATTGGCCTAAATTTATAAGGAAATTCGATTTTTTAAATTTTTTTTATTGGATATGTTTTATAGCAGAAAGTTTTTTTTTTTTGTTTAAATTGTTGGTCTTTTTTTTTGTTTATATTGCAAAAATAAAATAAAAAAACAGAGGTGATCAAATACCACTAAAAAAATACCTCTATTTGTGGGAAAAAAGGACGTGCATTTTATTTGGGTATAGCGTCGCAAAAAAAGGCCTGGTCATGAAGGGGGGTAAATCTTTTAGGGTTAAAGTGGAGTTCCACTTATTTTTGTGTTTATTAAAAGTCAGCAGCTATAAAAAGTGTACCTGCTGACTTAATAAACACACACACACTAGTCCCACGGTCCAGCTATGCGGCCATGCAAAGCCTCGCTTCTCTCCTTATCCTCTCTGCGGTGCCAGCATTGCAAGTTTGGGCACCTCATTGTGCCTCCCTATTGGTCGGGCAATCCTCTGGGACCTGTGACCAGAAGATTGCAAGGAGGGAGAAGGAGAGGAGAACTACCGCTCAACCCGCCTAGGCGGTGCGAGCGGAAGTGGGAGCAGGTACCTGTCAAAACTAGGTACCTGTCCCCAGGGCCGGTGCTTCCACTAGGCAAACTAGGCAGCCGCTTAGGGCGCATTGCCACCTAGGGGCGCAGCTACGAGTCGGCACTCTCTCTCCATCATAAATGATCCTTGTGAGCTGAGGGTAGGGATGGCAGTAGGGGAGGAAGAAGGGACAGAGGAAGATGCCAGGTGTCTTGGGCAGTGGCGGAACTACCAGGCCCTGGCTTTCCACCACTGTTGGGGGGGCACATGTAGCTGGTCTTGCCTAGGGCGTAAAATAGTCTAGCAACGGCCCTGCCTGTCCCCCCCCCCCCCAAAAAAAAAAATAAAATGACATGTCAACTGTGGCATATTTTGGGGGGGAGGAGTGCTTAAAGCAGAACTTACCCTTTTTTAAAGCTCAGTTTTAAGTGGTTAACAGGGGCAAAGACAGCAATAAAAGCCAGACAAGCATTCCCTCTCCACTCCCTCCAAAACTAAAAAAAAAAGTGTTTCCTTTAGTTATACTTTAATTTGATAAAATATAGACTGCTCCTTCCCTGTATCTGGACACTTGACAAAGGAGTGCGCATGCCCAGGATCGGACATCCGGGCATGCTCCGAAACGCATTGTGAGCCCAGACTGCCCACACTTCCCATCCACACTCCCGTGACGTCGTGACGCCGCCGCCAGCCGCCGCACCAGCCTCCTCACCGCTGTCCTTTAAGATCCGGAAGGCAAGAGCGGGCCTCTCCAGTCCTCCGGAACCTAGTGACTGCCTGGATACCTGGACGCTGCACAAACCACCAGCCGCTCTCGGAGCGTCACGTTCGACTCACAAATTCACTTACCTATATGTAAGTTACTACATTTTCGCTGTAATAAAAATAATTTTTATCACATTCAAGAGGCGCTTTCCCCTCCTTTTACTTTTCTGCATAGAGTTGACTTCACTCCTTCGGTCAGCAGCCCTGAGTGCCCTTCGATCCATCCATCCACTGCTGGATCCATCCCGGACCTGTTCATCCCCCACTGGATTCCAGGTCAATTTAACCTTCTTCTTTTTCTTCAGGGACTCGCACATGGACTCTCCAACCCCCCCTTGTGCTTACCCATCATAGTTCACTGTACAATGCCGAACTGTATCCTGGTCATCCACCTAGGATACACTTCCTAACTCTGTATTGCAGCTGATACTTCCTAGCACTACCTATGAGCGCCATACTACCTACCATTTTAGGCATGTGAGGATTGGGGCATTATCAATATGCGATGGCATGCAAAGTGTGCGTGTGCACACCAGGGTGAACTTTGCATGCCATCGCATATTGATAATGCCCCAATGATATATCCATCTGGTAAGCAGGATTAGCAGCTGGTGTTGGGATTCTATATCACTTCACTCTTCTTTTGGATCATTTCAAGCACCTACTACTTATTGCACTTCCCACCCATTTGTCATCTATTTGATGGACTTTATATTTGTTTGAAACTGCACTTATGTCACAGCATATTCACTTTATATGAATTATTTGATGTCACATGGTATTGTTACAAATATTTGTTTGGGAAGCAATAATTATCTTGTTCAAGAATAATATTTTGTTTAGCGCACCAATCAATATTCACCACCGATGATTGGAATATTTGCCTCAGGGTGGTTGAACATCTACATACCACCTGAATATTAACCTGCAGGTGTCAGATGATGATGAGAATATTTGTTTCAGGAGTTAGAATGTAGGATTAAGGCTCGGGTCACACTATTGCGATGCGGGAAGGCTGCGAATTCGCAGCTTTTTCCCGCATCGCACACGCACCCCCGGCAGTTCACACTGCCATATGCGATACGCTGGGGGTGTCAATGTAATCTTAACGACACCCCCAGTTTGATCGCATATCGCAGTGCGATCGTGCAGTTCGCACAGGATGGGATCGCACAAGTGTGAACCGCTGTGCGATCCGATCCTGATGCGGCTGCAAAAATGCCTCCTGTGCGTGTTTGCACCGGGTGCGATGCGAATTTAGCCACACAAACTGTATGGCTAAACTCGCACCGCACAGCTGATCGCATGTAATGTCGGAGCAGTGCGCTCCGACATTACATGCGAACCCGGCACTCGCATGAGTGTGAACCGGGTCTTAGTCTATCCCCTGTGTGAAAGATTTGTCTAGGGCCGGTTCCTAGGCGACTTAAAAAACAGTCTTTCTTTGTAGGCCTTCCCTCTCAAAAACATGTAAAACTTCAATGTCGCCCTTGGGACCCCATCAGGTGTGATGCCCCTGTTCAAAATGAGAGGATGATGTAGTGGAGCTATTTTTGATTAAACCCAGTTTACAGAGGCTTCAGCTTGTATAAGAGCAGTGTGAAGAGCACAGTGGTGTAGTGCAGTGGTCCTCAACTCCGGTCCTCGGGGCCCACTAACAGGCCAGGTTTGCAAGATAACTAAATTACATCACAGGTGATCTCATTTGCTGCTCAGTGATTGCAGTATTCTAGTCTGCATCTCCCCAAGGTAATACTTAACCACTTTACCGCTGCTCACTAGAGCTCTACTGCGGCAAAGTGGTTCGATAACGTCTGACAAAGTAGACCTACGTCGCCAGACATTCCCCTCTCTCGGCGGCGCGCGCGCGCCGCCGGAGGCTCGCTCCCGCTGTATTCAGTCAGGGGGATCGTCGGGGAATCGAGTGTGGAGATCCGCCCGCTAAATGACAGGCAATGTCAGATTGCAGGGTTCAGCATAGCTGAACCTGCGATCTGTCCCTGTGTCACTCAGTCACCTCCCCCCACACATGTCAGTAAGCACCAGGCATACATTAACCCCTCCCTCTCCAATAAAATTAACCCCTTCCCTGCCAGTGCCATTTTTACAGTAACAGTGCATATGTATAGCACTGATTACTGCAGTAATGTCACTGGTACCCCCAAAAGTGTCAAAAATGTCAGTCAAGGGTCCGATCTGTCCGCCGCAATGTCGCAGTCCCGCAAAAAAAATCGCAGATCGCCGCCATTACTCGTTAAACAAAAAACACCAAAAACGACAGAAATCTTTCCCTTAGTTAGTAAACGCAATAACTTTTGCGAAAACCAATCAAAATACGCTTATTGCGATTTTTTTTACCAAAAATATGTAGCAGAAAACAAATTGGCCTAAAATGATAAAAAATTTTGATTTTTACATTTTTTTGGGGGGGGGAATTTCATATAAAAAAAATGTGAAAAATATTGTTATTTTTTCAAAATTGTCGCTCTTTTTTTGTTTATAGCGCAAAAAGTAAAAATCGCACAGGTGATCAAATACCACCAAAAGAAAGCTCTATTTCTGGGAAAAAGAGGACGTAAATTTTGTTTGGGTATGGCGTTGCATGACCACGCAATTGTCAGTTAAAGTCGCACAGTGCCGAATCGCAAAAAGTGGCCCAGACGTAAGACAGCAAAATTCTCCGGTGGTAAAGTGGTTAAAATCTGGCCTGTTAGTGGGCCCCAAGTTGTGGACCGGAGTTGAGGACCACTGGTGTAGTGGATTGCACTTTTGCTTAGCAATAGCAGCACTAAGGTCACTGGTTTGATTCCCAACTATGACACTACCTCACTGGAGTTTGCATTTTCTCCCTGTGTCTGTGTGGGTTTCCTCTGGTTATCAATGAGAGACCTTAGATTGTAAGCTCATTGAAGGCAGGGACTGATGTGAATGTGCAATATATATGTAAATTGACAGCGCCTTATTAGTACTTGTAATAGTAATAAACTTTTGGCAAGCTTTAAGCAACTTTTCTAAGCTTAGAAAGTGCCCTTTAGCTCCTGTTTGGCAATGTTACACACAGATCTTAATGTGAGTGCTTATTGCCCCTTTAAACAAGTTGCTAGCAGACTTTTGACAAGCTTTAAGTAGTGCTGAAGCCAGCTAGCAGCTTTCTTAAAGTGACAATCAGCAGTCCCATTAGGATCTGTGTGTAACATTTACTAACTAGAAAAGAATAATACTTTAAAAGCTTCAAAAAGAAAGTTGCTAAAAGCCCTGCAAACGCTTTTTAAAAGCTTGGTGTTCACACTGCTCTTATACAAACTGAAGCCTGTATGAATCAAGCCATGGACCTAACATAGTCCGCTGTTGTGCTGGATACCGGCTACATTTTGATGCTACGGTACTATAAAAGAAAGGCTAACTCAATGATAATGTGTTCTAGTGTTATACTCCATTGTCTTTACTATTATGCTTGTAGGCATTCTTATAATTATAACACAATATTCTTTTTTTTTTAAAGAATTGTAGGTTAACTGATGACAAGACAGTGACACTGATCGTTTTTAAGATAACAGACAACTGTGAAAATTTTTATTTTTCGAGCATGTAAATGTCTGTACATGTATTTATTTGGTCTAGTTATAGAAGAATGCATTGTAGAACAGAACAAGAAGCTACAGGCAGAATTGCTTGGTTGAGCATTAAATAAAATATTATAGTATATAAGGTGCAGTGCCATAGCAATCATTGGCTGGCCGATGACCCTTGGAGGCCCTTTGCTGACCCTCATTCGTAAATGCTCTTCTGTTTACCCCTTATTGCAGAAATGGAAGCTGCCTCTTGATGTGTTTATTAGGTAGAGGAGGCATGCTTTCTCTCTAGTTTGTGTAAAGCTGCAGGTTGCAGGCGTTGATCGACTAACATTTTCCAGCTTCTGCGTTTGATAGAAGTTGATCTAACGATTGAACAGGGAAGGCTATACATGGATCAATATTCGTCCAGTCCCTGCTGAACTGATTGAATTTAGATCCGTCTAAAGGCTGGCACACACGGGCCTGAATATTGGCCAATTTAACAAAAACAGGCCGACATTCGGGCCGCGTGTACAGCAGCCCGTCCAACTGAAGCCAATCCAATGACCGGCTTTTATCGAACGGGCATGCTGGAAAACCAGCATCCGATCAGTGCTTGCAGCCAATGGCTGTGAGCGCTGATTAGTGTGTTCTGGTGAGGGGTTGTCAGAACATAATATCTCAGTGGGGGAGATTGCTGCACTAACATCGCTTAGTTAGTACAGCGACCTCTTCATTTTTTTTCATTCAGCCTGCTGGGCCAGATTAAGGCCAACTTTTCACACAGAGAATTGACATTAGGGCCTGAATAAGATCACCTTATCAAAGCTGGCTTTGATAAAGTGATGTCCGTGGGGAGACATTGTTTAAGCTGAACTCCAGACAAACAGCTACATACTGTACATGGGTAACATACATACAGTATCTCACAAAAGTGAGTACACCCCTCACATTTTTGTAAATATTTTATTATATCTTTTCATGTGACAACACTGAAGAAATGACACTTTGCTACAATGTAAAGTAGTGAGTGTACAGTTTGTATAACAGTGTAAACTTGCTGTCCCCTCAAAATAACTCAACACACAGCCATTAATGTCTAAACCGCTGGCAACAAAAGTGAGTACACCCCTAAGTGAAAATGTCCAAATTTGGTCCCATTTAGCCCTTTTTCCTCCCTGGTGTCATGTGATTCGTTAGTGTAACAAGGTCTTAAGGGTGAATGGGGAGCAGGTGTGGTAAATTTGGTGTTATCGCTCTCACTCTCTCATACTAGTCACTGGAAGTTCAACATGGCACCTCATGGCAAAGAACTCTCTAAAGGATCTGAAAAAAAGAATTGTTGCTCTACATAAAGATGGCCTAGGCTATAAGAAGATTGCCAAGACCCTGAAACTGAGCTGCAGCATGGTGGCCAAGACTATACAGCGGTTTAACAGGACAGGTTCCACTCAGAACAGGCCTCGCCATGGTCGACCAAAGAAGTCGAGTGCACGTATTCAGCGTCATATCCAGAGGTTGTCTTTGGGAAATAGAGACGTATGAGTGCTGCCAGCATTGCTGCAAGGGTTGAAGGGATGGGGAGTCAGCATATCAGTGTTCAGGCCATACGCCACACACTGCATCAAATTGGTCTGCATGACTGTCATCCCAGAAGGAAGCCTCTTCTAAAGATGATGCACAAGAAAGGCCGCAAACAGTTTACTGAAGACAAGCAGGCTAAGGACATGAATTACTGGAACCATGTCCTGTGGTCTGATGACATAAAGATAAACTTATTTGGTTCAGATGGTATCAAGGGTGTGTGGAGTGAACCAGGTGAGGAGTACAAAGACAAGTGTGTCTTGCCTACAGTGAAGCATGGTGGTGGGAGTGTTATGGTCTGGGGCTGCATGAGTGTTGCCGGCACTGCGGAGCTACAGTTCATTGAGGGAACCATGAATGCCAACATATACTGTGACACAGTGGCGGCTGGTGAAGTTTTAAGATGGGGGGGCGCAAAACCCCGCCCTTCTATTTTGACCCCTCCCATTTCTCAGAAGCTCCACCCCTTAAAGACTCCACCCATTTTGTCCCCTGTATTTTGCTTGCGTGAACAAACTCCCAATATATCACATATTAAGGGGTCCATCAGTATTAGTATATCCCATAATAGGGAGCAGGGGCCCTATTATGGGATATACTGTGAGAGACACCCTATTATGGGATACACTGACTGAGAGTGGCACAAACCCCACAGTGCAGACCCCCTAGCACAAACCCCAAAGTACAGGCCCCCTAGCACAAACCCCACAGAACAGACCCCCTAGCACAAACCCCACAGTACAGACCCCCTAGCACAAACCCCACAGTGCAGACCCCCTAGCACAAACCCCACAGTACAGACCCCCTAGCACAAACCCCACAGTAAAGGCCCCCTAGCACAAACCCCACAGTACAGGCCCCCTAGCACAAACCCCACAGTACAGACCCCCTAGCACAAACCCCACAGTACAGACCCCCTAGCACTAATCCCACAGTACAGAACCCCTAGCACTAATCCCACAGTACAGACCCCCTAGCACAAACCCCACTTTACAGACCCCCTAGCACTAATCCCACAGTACAGACCCCCTAGCACAAACCCCACAGTACAGACCCCCTAGCACAAACCCCACAGTACAGACCCCCTAGCACAAATCCCACAGTACAGGCCCCCTAGCACAAACCCCACAGCACAGGCCCCCTAGCACTAATCCCACAGTAGAGACCCCCTAGCACAAACCCCACAGTACAGATCCCCTAGCACAAACCCCACAGTACAGGCCCTCTAGCACAAACCCCACAGTACAGACCCCCTAGCACTAATCCCACAGTACAGGCCCCTTTTCAATGCAGTGACCAGCGTACATGCCCCCTTTCAATGTAGTGACCAGCGTACATGCCCCCTTTCAATGTAGTGACCAGCGTACATGCCCCCTTTCAATGTAGTGACCAGCGTACATGGCCCCTTCAATGTAGTGACCAGCATACAGGCCCCCTTTCAATGCAGTGACAAGCGTACAGGCCCCCTTTCAATGCAGTGACCAGCGTACAGGCCCCCTTTCAATGCAGTGACCAGCATACATGCCCCCTATCAATGTAGTGACCAGCGTACATGCCCCCTTTCAATGTAGTGACCAGCGTACAGGCCCCCTTTCAATGTAGTGACCAGCGTACATGCCCCTTTCAATGTAGTGACCAGCATACAGGCCCCCTGTCAATGCAGTGACAAGCGTACAGGCCCCCTGTCAATGCAGTGACAAGCGTACATGCCCCCTTTCAATGTAGTGACCAGCGTACATGCCCCCTTTCAATGTAGTGACCAGCGTACAGGGCCCCTTTCAATGCAGTGACAAGCGTACAGGCCCCCTTTCAATGCAGTGACAAGCGTACAGGCCCCTTTCAATGTAGTGACCAGTATACATGTACCCTTTCAATGCAGTGACCAGTATACATGTACCTTTTCAATGCAGTGACCAGTATATATGTACCCTTCAATGCAGCGACCAGTATACATGCCCCCTTTCAATGCAGAGACCAGCGTGCGTGCCCCCTTCAAAGCAGACAGTACTGGGCTAGTGGGCTGGCAAGTGGCAATGGATGGAGGATGGTGCTGGATGGTAGAGTGCTGCGGGAGGTGCATGCATGGCTGCACTGTGCACAGTGCAGCCATGCATGCACCTCCCGCAGCACTCTATCATCCAGCACCATCCTCCATGGCTCCATCCATTGCCACTTGCCAGCGCTAGTGCAGCCGGTACCGGTGCCTTCTCTTACTTTCGTGGAGACGAACGTTCCGGTCCTCCGGTCAGGTGGTCACCTCGCGTCAGAGGACAGGTCACCGTCAGCTCAGCTTCTTCCGGCGGCCGGTGCGAGACTGCTTCGGGCGGCTCCGGCTGGATCCAGTGGAGTCCGTCCGACTCCTCACGCGGCTCCCCTCTCTCTGCGACGGCGGGCGGGAAGGACCGTCCTGGGATGTCCTCCTGTGATTGGTCAAGGCTGGAGTCTGGACCAATCACAGCCAGGAGTCCAGTAAAGTGGGGAGTGTCAGGGCACATTGCCCTGCACCCCAACACTCCCCCAGAAGGCCGCCAATCGGCGCCTTTATTCGGCTCACGTGGGGTCAAAAACCCCACCCCCCCCCATACCCACCACTAGGTCCGGCGCCCCTAGTGGCTGAAAATGCACATTTTTTTTAATCTCTTTTTTTCTTCTTTTTTTTTGGGGGGGGGGGGGGGGTGGGGGCGGCGCCCCTGCGCCCCCTATGGGCCGGCCGCCACTGCTGTGACATACTAAAGCAGGACATGATCCTCTCCCTTCAGAGACTGGGCCACAGGGCAGTATTCCAACATGATAAACTACCCCAAACACACCTCCAGGACAACCACTGCCGTGCTAAGGAAGCTGAGGGTAAAGGTGGTGGACTGGCGAAGCATGTCTCCAGACCTACAAAAGGTGGAGGAGCGCAAGGTCTGGAACATCCACCAGCTCCATGATGTCGTCATGGAGGAGTGGAAGAGGACTCCAGTGGCAACCTGTGAAGCTCTGGTGAACTCCATGCCCAAGAGGGTTAAGGTAGTACTGGAAAATAATGGTGGCCACACAAAATATTGACACTTTGGGCCCAATTTGGACATTTTCACGTAGGGGTGTACTCACTTTTGTTGCCAGCGGTTTAGACATTAATGACTGTGTTGAGTTATTTTGAGGGGACAGCTAATTTACACTGTTATACAAGCTATACACTCACTACTTTACATTGTAGCAGAGTGTCATTTCATCAAGGTTGGCACATCAAAAGATATAATAAAATATTTACAAAAATGTGAATGGGTGTACTCACTTTTGTGAGATACTGTATATAGGAGCTGTTTTACCTGCCAAAAGATATCTATTTCTGTCCATCCAATAATGAGATTTACACTGTTCTGCCACACAGCACATCCCTATCTGGGAGTGCAGGAGATCTGATTTTTTTCTGCTGTAGTTAAAGAGGAAGTCCACCCTAACACTAAAATCACTACATCTACAGGCATCCATGATCTAACACTAACCTATCCAGCCCCATAAAGAGGAAATCAGTATACATACCTTTTTTGAAGCTGCTTCGGTCTGGTTTCGCGCTTAGCTGTCAGCAGCGGCTTCGATGTGGAGGCATGTGCAATGGAAGCTCCATAGTAAGTCTATGGGTGACGTCACTTCCCATTCATTTCCCAGCCGACAATTGTCGGCTGTGTCCTCTGCAGAGCTTCCGCCGCTGGAGACTGGACCGGATTGGCTTCAAAAAAGGTAGGTATAGTGATTTCTTCTTTACAGGGCTAGATAGGTCAGTCTTAGATACCTGTAGATGTAGCGATTTTAGTGTTAGGGTGGACTTCCCCTTTAAATAAAATTTTCCTGTCCCTCCCCTAGATTGTGGCTGGATAGTGAAAGAAGGTCAGCAGACAGACTGATGATGCTCATCTCCATTTTATTCAGTTCTCACCTTGTCCCTTGTTAGTACATGAGCAATACAGCACAGCTGATTGGTTTATTGATTTACGTCTCCCTCTCGCAATATAAGCTCTGCTGCACAATGGTTTGCAAGAGGCTGGTACCACACTGCTTGCATGTAAAAAAAAAATTTAAATATAACTAAATGCAAAACTTTTTTTTAAAATTTTGGATAGAATGGAGAGGTTTTAGAACATCTCCCATTTTTTATTGCTTTCTGTGTCCCCGTTAGGGAGATTCACCCTCTTCATCTTGTTTACCATTATCGTTGAAAGTAAGTAAATAAAATCCCACATTTTGGGTTGTCCCCAAGAAAGTAATAGAGGGGAAATCCTTCAATGGGGACACTAGTTCTGGTGACCTCGGGGTCACCAGGGAATTCCCTATCACTTTCTTTCCTCTGTTTGGCTATGGGAGAGGAAGGGAAATCTCCGAAATGTGACACAAATGGTTATAACCCTCCCTTACTCTATCCAAAATGAAAAAAAAAAAAAAAACATTTTGACTATGATTCTACATTAATATTATATTAATGAATACAGCGCTGTATGAATATATCTTTTATACCTCCTTGGAGTTCAACTCTTAAGTGGTAGTAAAGCCTAACTCCAATTAGTCTTTCCTGCATACACTAAAAAAGATCTGTGTACTTACCTTTGCTTAATCAGAACCAGTTGTAGTAGTCAGCACCTGTGTAAGTAAGCGCCCGACAATGGCTGAGAATTCCTGGAGTCATAATGTCACCCTTAGACTCCCATGGCCCAGCTATTGTCGGTGCTCCCTCCTCTCCCCTGCAGAAGCTGCTCACTGACACAGGGAAGCTGGAGCTACTGGATCCCATGACCAGACCGGAGTGGATTAAAAATCAGTAAGTAGACAGATTTTTTTTTAATACAGGGTATGCAGGAAAGATGGGGGAAACAGTTAGAGTTAGCCTTTTCTTCCATTGGCATTGTCAAAAGACACTATGGAGAATATGTGGGATTGATACATACCCTGTTGTTATACAAACCCAAATCCAAAAAAGTTGGGACACTGTACAAATTGTGAATAAAAAAGATATGGACTAATTTACAAATCTCATAATCTTATATTTTATTCACAATATAATATAGATAACATATCAAATGTTGAAAGTGAGACATTTTGAAATGTCATGCCAAATATTGGCTCATTTTGGATTTCATGAGAGCTACACATTCCAAAAAAGTTGTGACAGGTAGCAATAAGAGGCCGGAAAAGTTAAATGTAAATATAAGGAAGAGCTGGAGGACCAATTTTCAACTTATTAGGTCAATTGGCAACATGATTGGGTATAAAAAGAGCCTCTCAGAGTGGCAGTGTCTCTCAGAAGTCAAGATGGGCAGAGGATCACCAATTCCCCCAATGCTGCGGCGAAAAATAGTGGAGCAATATCAGAAAGGAGTTTCTCAGAGAAAAATTGCAAAGAGTTTGGAGTTATCATCATCTACAGTACATAATATCATCCAAAGATTCAGAGAATCTCTGTGTGTAAGGGTCAAGGTCGGAAAACCATACTGGATGCCCATGATCTTCGGGCCCTTAGACGGCACTGCATCACATACAGGAATGCTACTGTAATGGAAATCACAAAATGGGCTCAGGAATACTTCCAGAAAACATTGTCGGTGAACACAATCCACCGTGCCATTCGCCGTTGCCGTCTAAAACATGATAGGCCAAAAAGAAGCCATATCTAAACATGATCCAGAAGCGCAGGCGTTTTCTCTGGGCCAAGGCTCATTTAAAATGGACTGTGGCAAAGTGGAAAACTGTTCTGTGGTCAGACGAATCAAAATTTGAAGTTCTTTTTGGAAAACTGGGACGCCATGTCATCTGGACTAAAGAGGACAAGGACAACCCAAGTTATCAGCGCTCAGTTCAGAAGTCTGCATCTCTGATGGTATGGGTTTGAGTGCGTGTGGCATGGGCAGCTTACACATCTGGAAAGGCACCATCAATGCCAGACCACATACTGCATCAATTATAACATCATGGCTGCGTAGAAGAAGGATCCGGGTACTTAAATGGCCAGCCTGCAGTCCAGATCTTTCACCCATAGAAAACATTTGGCGCATCATAAAGAGGAAGATGCGACAAAGAAGACCTAAGACAGTTGAGCAACTAGAAGCCTGTATTAGACAAGAATGGGACAACATTCCTATTCCTAAACTTGAGCAACTTGTCTCCTCAGTCCCCAGACGTTTGCAGACTGTTATAAAAAGAAGAGGGGATGCCCCACAGTGGTAAACAAGGCCTTGTCCCAACTTTTTTGAGATGTGTAGATGCCATGAAATTTAAAATCAACTTATTTTTCCCTTAAAATGATACATTTTCTCAGTTTAAACATTTGATATGTCATCTATGTTGTATTCTGAATAAAATATTGAAATGTGAAACTTCCACATCATTGCATTCTGTTTTTATTCACAATTTATACAGTGTCCCAAGTTTTTTGGAATCGGGTTTGTAAAATTTACTTTTTTTAGCCAGGCCAGTCTAGTCACGTGGATCAGCAGCTCCGCCTCCCTTGTGTCAGAGAGCACTCGATAATGGCTGTGAATTCCTGGAGCCATGATATCAACCATAGACTTCCATGGCCTAGTCGTTGCCGGCATTCCCTCCTCTCCCCTGCAGCAGCCACTCACTGACACAGGGGAGCTGGAGCTGCTGGATCACGTGACTGGACCAGAGTGGATTAAAAAAAGGTAAGTACATAGATCTTTTTTTATACATGGTATGCAAGATAGGTGAGTGGAAAAATTTGTAAAGTGGTATTAAACGCTTTATATTTATTTTAACCTACAGGTAAGCTTATAAAAAAAAAAAGGAACATTTCCTAGACATGCACTGTTTAGAAGATATTCAGTGTCTCTTCAGCAGGTGACGTCACCGGCACATCCGCTCTGAAGGAATGGCATACCTGTGCCGCGGCCGAGACTCCCTGAGCCAGTCAGGTGGCCGCAGCGCGCAAATCAGGAAGGACGACCGGGTAAAGATGGAAGCCTTTGCAGCGGTGACAGCGCGCTGCTGGAGGGCTTCGTTGGATGGGGGCTGGAGGGCGGTGCATACTTGCATTATGATACTACTTTGCAGGAGAAAACTCTTGAAGAACAGCTAGAGCAGGGCCGGATTAAGAGCATCATGGGCTTGGTGCTGAGGATTTTGAAGGGCCGTGCCTTGGCATGCACCCAGAGGAGGAAGGGTGCAGCCATGCATGCCTAATTCAACATGGGATGCTGTCTCTGAAGCCCATAAACACATCCATGCATCGGCAACTGTCCCTCCTTGTCCGGCCTTCGTGCTGTGTGGGGAGGTTCTGAGGGAGCTGCCTGGGGAAGCGAGCATAGAAGCCAGACTTCTGTGTTTACAAGTAAGAGAAGAGCGGTAACAGTGAATATGGCCAACCCGGGGCCTATATTAAGGTAGGGGCCTGGAGCTGCAGCTCCAATAGCCCCTATGTTAATCTGGCCCTGAGCTAGAGTTATGCTTGTCTTCCACTGGCATTGACAAATGGAGAATATGTGGAATTGATACAATGGCACTTAATGGTAGTTAAAATTGTTTTCTGTTCAGTCAAAAAAATGAATGAAAAAGGCAAATTCTTGAGTAGCAGAGTAATGTACAGCAGCCACTATCCTCTTGGACACCAAAGACTGGCGGATTGTGAGTCACTCCAACGACCCCATAATGCTTGGACTGTTCAAACTCCACAGATCTATGCGAAATTGATTGTGTCGAAGTATGTCTCAGATAAACAAAGCCAACTAGTACTGAGGCCTTCAAGACTGCTGTAGCAGAATCCTTATAGTTGGTCGTTAAGTCCTTTATTAGAGGATCCCCACCACTGGATATTATCCATCTAATGGGAGGGATGTTTTCTACTCTTTTACTTGTCATGGACAAACTCTGAAAGATAAGTAGCAAAGAGGATGACATGACTTGGGTGCACTATTTACAGTGAAGTCAACATGGGAAGCCACTTGCTCCTGTTAATTATACAGTACTTAATAAATTGATCAACATTAAGACTTTGAGCTTACAAACACTCATCTTCCGTCATCTCTGTTCATCAGTCAATATAATGGTTCAAGATTGGTCTGCAGAACACATCCAAGGACACATGCACCAATCTTTAGGACTTATCGTTCATTTCATCTGCAGATTGGAGTGTAGAGTTGTTGTTGATTTGTCCAAATGGATTCATTGTCCTATAAAATCACCGTTTCCAAGATTATCTCCACTCAAATAGTCATCCTCACTTTGTGCATAGGAAAAGCCATAAAAAGCATTTGAGCAACTGGAACTGCTGGGGGCCAGGTCGGGTGTGCGGCTCACAGAATTCGGCACGGCCTCCTGCGTGAATTCTGGATCAAAGTGACGTAGATCAGCTGGACCAGCCTGCAAGGAGAAAAGTTTGACAATTTTATTTACTTACAATATTCAGCTGATTGACTCTATGGGGTCTATTTACTAAAACTAGAGCGTGCAAAATCTGGTGCAGCTGTAAATGGTAGCCAATCAGCTTCTAACATCAGCTTGTTAAAATAAACTTTGACAATATAACCTGGAAGCTGATTGGTTTTTATGCAGAGTTGCACCAGATTTTTGCACCGGTTTTATTAAATCAATCTCTATACCCTAGCTGCTAAATATACCACTGATCTTTATTTTTCGTCCTTATTGGAAAGACAGATATAATATATAATCTACCTATTTCCATGGGTCACAGTTTAACTCAGAGAATTTTGTGACCTAACATTTTAGTCAGTAGGGCTCAGCTTTATCTACAAAGGTGGTTTAGATTGTATTCAAGTGCTGGGAGTTTACCAGATGTAGAACCCTCCTCGTATAGAGTAGTCTGCTAGGTAAATTAAGTATAGCTCCTCTGTAATCAGTGGAGCAGGGATTGATTGCTTAGGGCTGTTGTCTTGTTACTCACACTGTCTTCTAGAGGCTTTTAGAAGTATAGTGTAAGGGAGAGCAGGACAGGCAGCCTGAATATTTATAGAACTCCAGCCAATCCCTGGGGAGGTGTGCGCAGAAGGTGGAGAGAGCCCATAAATAAGGTGTGTGTGATTCCTGCGCTGTCAGGAGTTGTGGGAACACCCTAATGCTGCACCACTGGTACTGGTACTAAACAGTTGATAAAATGTAATGGTGGGGGTAGTGGCGCGCTTTAGAGGCTAGATGTTATTCAATATACTTCAACCACAAGTAAGGACTGATCTGTGTGTGTTATATATAAAGGTAGTTTTATCTGAAAATTAACTATCTGTGAGAATGTTGATGAAAGAAAAAAGTGCTGTGTGCTTTAATACTTGTGCATAAATAAAAGTGCAATGTGCTTCCAGACACTTTTGGATTATATATTATATGTTCAATCAGGTAATCTATTGTGTTCTGATATGTTAAAGTCGCTTCAAGTGATATTCGATCCAATGAGTCTCTCAACCTTTATCCAATGGGTATTATGATTTGCTATCAAAGTGATATCATCAAGCAATGAATAAAGATGTATAAAATACTTAAAAGGTGGTAAATTCCATGTGTCAGTATTCTTAAAATAAATAGATACTAAATCTTTATCTGATGAATATTACGGTGTATAAGCTTAAGATGGTTTTCCAAAACAAAAAATATATATTACGTCAATTTTTCATAAATTCCTAAAACAGTGATAAAAGTGCATGAGTGAATATTCCTAAAAATCAATAAATAATATGGTGACTTATAGATAGTAGTGCTTCTTCAAAAAGTGCTCAGTGCTTTCCAAAATCACAATATAAACAACCAGAGTTGATCATGCAGGATATAAAGGTTCATATAGAATGAGTCCCAAAATTTTTTCAAAATTGTATATATATTCTTATTTCTTTTGTTGTAGACGTGCTTGAAATCAATATAGTGACTTAAATTCTTCCACCTTGTGTGTCACTTCTAGGTGTGCTAAACTCTCACCTTTAGACCCAAGAACATACGCATATGGTATATTGCCAGGGTGTAAGCTGATGTTGTTTCCTTTAGGTGCTGTCCCCTTTTGGTCCTGGTCTCCAGCGCAGGTACCCAAATCGATAGGGGTCTCCGGGAATCCTATCCACTAACAGCCAATTGGGTCCGCTTCCCTCGCACTATCCTCCTTAATGTCTCAAAACAATAGAACTATCATGGTGCAGTATTAAGAGCTGTTTATTGCCGCATATACAGAGATACACTTACACTTTCGCAGCTTGTTATCAGCGTGTACAGAACGTGCGGACACTATGGGAATCCAGTGTTGTCCGATACGTTACTTCCGGGTATAGAGCTCCTCCTACGCGTTACGTCACGAGGTCACGTGACTTCCTCCCTGGGACTCATTCTATATGAACCTTTATATCCTGCATGATCAACTCTGGTTGTTTATATTGTGATTTTGGAAAGCACTGAGCACTTTTTGAAGAAGCACTACTATCTATAAGTCACCATATTATTTATTGATTTTTAGGAATATTCACTCATGCACTTTTATCACTGTTTTAGGAATTTATGAAAACTTGACGTAATATATATTTTTTGTTTTGGAAAACCATCTTAAGCTTATACACCGTAATATTCATCAGATAAAGATTTAGTATTTATTTAATTTTAAGAATACTGACACATGGAATTTACCACCTTTTAAGTATTTTATGATACATCTTTATTCATTGCTTGATGATATCACTTTGTTAGCAAATCATAATACCCATTGGATAAAGGTTGAGAGACTCATTGGATCGAATATCACTTGAAGCGTCTATAACATACCAGAACACAATAGATTACCTGATTGAACATATAATATATAATCCAAAAGTGTCTGGAAGCACATTGCACTTTTATTTATTCACAAGTATTAAAGCACACAGCACTTTTTTCTTTCATCAACATTCTCACAGATAGTTAATTTTCAGATAAAACTACCTTTATATATAACACACAGAGCCCATAAATAGTTTGAGGCCTGGGCTAGCAGGGTGCAGTGTTCCTGGGTCCAGTCCTGCCGGAGGAGATGCCTGTGAATGGGATCTGCCCCTGGAGCAGGAGTGTTAGAGAAGCCCTTGTGAAGGCACCAAGGTCCCAGCTAGGCAGATCCATTGTCTAGGCATCAAGTTGGGTCACGAGGAAGCTCACTGGAGAGAGACAGAGTCCAACTGTCCTTCGGTGGTGTCCCCACATCTCTACATCTCCCTTACAAGGAAGAGTCTGGTGGATATCGGCAGGAGGCAACTGGTGATCCTGCGGCTAAGTGAGTAACCTCCCAATGCTGAGGAGAAGTGACGGTGTGTAGCTTTTATCCTCCTGAGGGAGTACAAGTCACCAGCAGCATTAGAAATCTGTGGGACATTTTGTGGATGCAGTGCAGCTAGTAACTTGTACGGCATTGCAGCCAGCAGTGTGTGGAGGGCTAGAAGTTCTCAAGTTTGTAAAGTGGCAGTTTATTGGGGTATCCCATGCTCCCTCTCCATATACAAATTCATGTTCCAATAAAAACCCTAAAAAAAAACCCTAGACAGTTTTCTGGGCCAGTGGTAGAACGAAGAAAATGCTGTATGTGCTCTAGGGGGGAAATAGGACCGAATTTACCAGCTGCTTCTTAGGGGGTGCACTACACATAAATGAAGAGATCTTGAACCATGCAGCAAATATAAGTTACCAAAAGTTGCTGCAATATGTGTTAATTTCCTTCTACAAGTTTGTTCAGCTTGCTCAGTTAAAGCAGTAGTAAACTCTAATGACAAAAAAAAAAACCCTGCAAGACAAAGGCATAATGAGCTAGTATGCATCGCATACTAGCTCATTATGAATTACTTACCTTAGAACGAAGCCCCGACACGGACCCCCGGACACCGCTGTGGGAGCGGACATGATCCCACGGCGTCTCTTCCGGGTTCCGTGGCTCCGGCGCTGTGAGTGGCCGCGATGACGTCACATTTTCCGGCAATTCCCGGCAAGGAACTCTGAAGGTCCGCCGGACCTTCAGAGCGCATGCGCCGCACTCGTCAGCGGCTGCATGCAGTGGTAATATCTCCTAAACCGTGCCGGTTTAGGAGATATTAATTGTACCTACAGGTAAGCCTTATCATAGGCTTACCTGTAGTTAAAAGTAAAAAAAAAGCGGTATACTACCGCTTTAAGCCTTGACAATAAATCCTGGAAGCTGATTGGTGTTTAGAGAGCTGCACCTGATTTTGCACGCTCCAGGGGAGGACAAGACTGGCTCCATCTGTCAGGTGCATGCTGAAAGGTAGAGCCAGCTGTCAATTAGAGCAGTGGTCCTCAACCCTGGCCTACAGGGCCCACTAACATGCCAGATTTTCAAGATAACTGAAATACATCCCAGGTGATATCATTTGCTGCTCAGTGATTGCAGTACTCTAGTCTGCATCTCCCCAAGGTAATACCTAAAATCTGGCCTGTTAGTGGGCCCTGTAGGCCAGGGTTGAGGACCACTGAATTAGAGGGTAGACAACAATATTGTCGGGATCCTTCTGGAGCCTGGCATGGCTCTGCCTCATCAGCTGATAGTGGGCAATGGCCCATTATCAGCTAACTTTGGGTCACAAGAGTGCAAAAGTAAATGTACTCCTGAGAGCCAAAAGAGAAATATGGACAAAAAAAGCTTTGGCTATACTTCTCTTTTAAGCCAAACATTCTTTATATTTATTACTTCTTGAGATCCCTTTAATTCTCTCAATTTGGTATATACTTTGTTTATGAGTATAAAGCCCTAGTGAAGAGAAATCCTCTGGAACCCCGAAATGCACATATAGCAATAAAATCTTCACAGAAATTATATGGGGTTTATTTATCAATGTTTTCACACAGGATTCACACAAGTTTTACCCACAATGCACAAATATTTTAGTCATTGAATCTTGGGTGAAAGTTCTATGATTCTAGGGTGAAAAGCATTGACAAATGGCTATTGCAGACAGGCAGGATTGCATTTCAGAGGGCGGTATAGCAGTGGCTGGTAGGCAATCAGGCGGTGCAACTACTGCCTCCTGACGCTTGTTTTTTTTTCCAGTTTTCTTTTTTTAACAGAGGTTTTTCCTGTTTTCTTAATTGCCGAACAACAATTTTACCTTGCGGGACCACGTGACAACTGTGAGCCAAACGCTGAGGTTGCAGTTGCTGTGCAGCCCCAATAATTTCAATGGGCGAGGTTGACAGGTGGTGCTGCTTGTCAAACTCTGAAGCCTGCAAAGCATCATGGCTATAACATGCGTGCAGCTCTGTCAGGCTGGTGGGTGACTGGAGGGCGGTAAACCATTATGTTGTTTACTACCCCCTGGCTGCCAGTATAAAGGGCCCAAACACCAAAGAAAATTGCTTATCTCAACCTTCAGCTCTTAGCATCAGGTAGCAGGTGCTGTTCTACCAGCTGGGGTCCCACTGGCCCCATGCTCAGAAAATGTAATGCTTTTTGCTGTATACTTGACTGCTTAAAGTAGAACTATAGGATAAACTTATTTTTTCTTTCATTATGGATAGAGTAAGGGAGGGTTTTTGTCATCTGTGTCCCATTGTGGAGATTTACCTTCACTTCCTGTCCCATAGCCAAACAGGAAGTGAGAGGAAATTCCTGAAAATTAAGGGAATGCCCTGGGGATCTCCAGGCTACTAGAAATAGCATCCTTTTGTAAGATTTCCCCTCTAATACTTTTCTGGGGACAACCAAAATGTTGGGATTTTCTTTTACTTTCACTTTCAAACATAATGGTAAACAGGGCAACTAGAGAGAGCGGATCTTCTTAATGGGGGCACAGCCAGTAATACAAACTGACAGATGTTCTAATCCCTCTCCACTCTATCCAAAACTAAAAAAAAAGTTTTTCCTTTAGTTATACTTTAAATTTTATTCAATAAAATCTGGATTATATATGGACTGTGGCGATAAATTTTATAATAGATAAATAGACCCCTGTTTCCTACTCTATACAAGAGTTCAAGTGCTACAGTTACACTAGATCCCCTTTACACGAGGCAGACTGCGGCTGCGATCCGCTTGCTCAGCAGGGCATCTGTCTGCTTATCCTCACTGAACAAGCGGATGACAGAACCATGTCCACTCCACTCATGCAGAGCGGACACGGACACAGACTACTGTTCTCTATGAGCGGCCGGATGTAAACGAACTGCTTGTCCGTTTACACCCAACTGGCATCCGATCCACTAGATGGAAGGGGAATGGATCCCCACCCATCCCTTTTTGGCAGATCGGATGGGATTGGATGTTGGCGGGTGTAAACAGTTACATATCTGTTTAAACCCGCTGCTCCTTAACCTCCCTAGCGGTATTCCCGAGTGTGGCTCGGGGTTAAATTTCAGTGCCAAAAGCGGTAACCCCGAGCCACACTCGGGGTACCGCTAGGAAGATTGCTGGATCCTGGTAGAGGGGTTACTTAGCCTTGTCCCCGGGATCCAGCGATGTATTCCGGCGGTGTGTGGCGGCGGATCTTCCTCCCGATGCTCTGTGTGCCCCAGCTTCCGTCTCCTGCGATGTGACGCTCACAGGGGGGTGGAACCGGCGGCAAAGTCAAACGTAAAACACACCAAACACACTGATACAATGCAAAATAAAATAAATTCACATCAGTTTGCCCCCCCGTGCCCTATCTTGCAGTTTTACTGTACTTTTTATGTATATATATATATATATATATATATATATATATATATATATATATGTATATACATACATATACATATATATATATATATATATACATACATATATACACACACATATATATATATATATATATATATATACACACACATATATATATATATATATATACATATATATACATATATACATATATATACATATATATATATATATATATACATATATATATATATATATATATATATATATATATATTGTGACAGGAAGTCAGGTAAATCTATGGGTGTTGTCACAGACGGGAGATATATTTCTGCTTGGTTTAGACAATTCACCAATTACTATCAGGTGTCGGCTGCAGAGATAGGCAGGAAGGTGTATGGAAGTTGAGAAAACTTTCAGCTGTTCAGAATGAGGCAATTAAGGCCTCTATAATTTGTCCAAAGGGAGTCTATTGATTGCTGCCTCCTGAGGCTGTGTGAGCTGGGGAGAGCAGTCAGATGAGAGACTTCTAAAGGTGAGGGGTTGAACTTTTTCTGTGTAAAGAAAACACAAATGGACATTTGAGTGTCTGCTGTAGGACCAGCAGTGTCTGCCCAACAGTAGGTTGAGAAGACTTCTTAGGTAGGTTCCTGTGTGTGAGAAGGTAGACGCCCACAGCGGCCAGGATTTATTTTGTGTTTTATTTTGATTTTTGATGTTTTTGCTGCATGCACTTGTTTGAAGAAATTGGAAGAATAAACCATAAACTGTTGTTTTCAACCACTCCTCGGCTCTCTCCCTGTGTGACGAACCCCTCCAAAGGGGTTATCCACACCCGCTACCGAGCTAATCCCTCACAATATATACACACACATACTTTACTTATTTATAGTTTTATATTAAATTATAATTTATGATTTTGTGTTTCAAACTTTATCATACCTGAGATGTTATAAAGAAGAATGCACAGTAAAAAAAAAAATATATGTATAGTTGGTTTGGGCTGCTCATTCTTAAGAATTACATGCAAAATAATGGTACCGCTTTCAGCACTTAAAATCCGAAAGAATCATACCGCCAGGGAGGTTAAAGAAGAATAGAGCTTCCAATCAAGTGTGCCTGAAAAATGGACAGGCGGACCTGATTGGAACATCCGTGTGAAAGGCAAAGTTGTATAAAGTACTCGAAACCCATACTTGAGTAGAAGTGGAAGCGCTCAATCAAAAAGTGACTTGAGTAGAAGTACTAAAGTATTCAACATTTTTTGTACTTAAGTATTGCAAGTAGTTTTTTTAAAAATTTTGCTACTCAAGTACTGAAAGTAAAAGTACAAGTACTGTGTTATGTAGTTATTAAAGAAAAAAGTCAAAAGTTTGAACATCATATTGTTTTTTATTATTTCAAATGCAACTTTTATTTATACATACAGTAGCATTTATTTTCGTATGCGCTGATAATACACATGTTTTGAGCTTCATGAAACCTGCCATCTACTGTTCTGGCAGTGGTAATTTTTATAATTGTAACGAGTAACTATGCAGCACAAAAAAAAAAAATATCGGAGTAGAAGTATTGAAATCATCGAAAAAATGTAGTGAAGTAAAAGTAGAAGTAGGAGAAAAAAATTCTACTATAGGAAAGTACAGATACCGCCTTTCGGTACTTAAGTACAGTAGTGAAGTAGTTCTACTTGGTTACTATACATCCGTGTGAAAGGTGCCTTTAAGTCTAAGAACAATGCTCTGAGTGTTGTGTTTTACTGATGTAACGTGTTGGCACAACCCACCTGCATTACAGCATGCCATAAAGCATGATTTATTCAGCACTGGGACCCATTTGAAATAACACAGTGCATCTCAACGCTCATATAGCGTATTGCAGTGCATGCATTTCCTCAGCATAAGGTAATAAGACCAACCTACTTCAAAAAAGTTTTATTAGATTTTGCAGGATCACATTCACTCACCACATTGGGGTTATAAGGTGGAGAAATCCTCTTATGATACAGATCATCCCAGTTAATGGGACTGAAGAAGACATGATTCTTGATCTCTAGCTGCAGAACAAATAACACATTTCATTAGAACAAGATACACGTTATATGAAATATTTAACTTGTGTTATACTTTATTACCACACTAAAAACTCGGCACTCATCAATTACATGAAGGGTTATGTCTAGGGTCACTAATATGTCTTTCCTGTTCATACTAGATCTACTTCAGTATACTGTGGTTGCCATTGTTTTGCTGAAATAATAGAGGTCTGTACACATTTAATATAACATGTTTTTCCACAGTACAGTATGTCAATGCGGCTGAGTTCGAGCCTTTACGTTCCCCATACTAGGACAAGTGAAACGTTTGATTTATAGCATGGGTGTCCAACCTTTTGGCTTCTCTAGGCCACACTGAGTGTAGAGAAATTTTCTTGGGCCACATATAAAATATATACTATAGTTAAGGTACAGTATATATGTAATAAAACGCCCTGCCGCGCCCTTCCCGCGCTGCTGTGCCCCCCCCCCCCAGCACTAATTTAACACAACTAGTGGATGATCCCCTCCAAGGCAGCCTCTGCCTACAGTTAGTTGGAAGTCGCTGTGGCCGTGCCCCCAACTCAACTTCCTTCCTCCCCAGCAAAAAAAATAAAAAATTGTCAGGGGGCAGTGGGCCGCATTGCCTACGGTTCTGGGCCGCATGCGGCCCCTGGGCCGCAGGTTGGACATGCCTGATTTATAGCATGCGCAATGATCATGCTCTAATCCTTTAATTTTTTCCCATGCCCCAGTTGCCTTGTTCCATTGCCAGACCCCTAGGAAATAGCTGTACTAGCTGCGTTCCAAGTGTTGGCATTCACCTTTCTACTACAATTCAATGCATGATGCATAAAAAGACAAATCGCAAGAACTTAGTGCTACCATATAACTATAGATAGGGCCAGCATAGACAGCCCTGTGTAAATTTTTATTTTTGGGGAAGTTGATACACAGGAGTTTTCAGTGGCTGCTGCAGCAGCAGCAGCAGCACAAAGCCACAGGGAAACACAGAAAAGGGATATATAGAAAGCTACAAGCCTCAGCACCTGACAGCTTGCGGTTTCACAGCCGGGTGCACACTGCGCATGCGCAAGTCTCGCTGTGTGTCCTGAATGGCCAGGCAATCTTCTGGGACTGTGACATGTCCCAGAAGACTCTAGGGAGGGAGGGGGAGAGGAGCACGTCCGCTCGGGCTGCCTAGCGGAAGTGGGAGCAGGGTACCTGTCTAAACTATTTACCCGCTCCCCTCATGCCAAATGTGGTATGTCAGGGAGTCAGGAGTCCTTAAAGCGGAACTTCCACTTTTGGGTAGAACTCCGTTTTAATCTTCTTGAGGACAGGAACTGATGTGAATGTACTATATATAAAATTGTCTGCCCTTTACAATTAAGCCAGCCATTGATGGTTTGTATCTTGGTCAATTGAGCAGGGACCAGCTGAGATTTAAACTATCTATGGGGCAGGCTGTTTGTAACTAAATTAAAACCATCGATCCACTGTGTTCTCCCGGCAGGGATGACTCCCTGCTCCCCACCAGGTGGAAAAAAAAAAGCCAACAGATTCCTCCATCCGCACAACCAAGGTGGAAGGAGGAATTCCCCTCACTGGGACATTGTATTCTGACAGCAGCACCCACAGGTGTCAGAGTACACTGGACAGCAGCTGGAACTGACTACAGCTGCTAATCAATAGAAAATGTTTTTTCCAACATGTCCCTTCGACAAAGGTTGATTATTGATTATACCATCTGGGGGAATCCACACACTAATCAAAATTTTAATCAGTGTATGACCTCAGCTTTAGTCCTTATCAAATGATTGGTAAAGGCTAAATTCACCTTTATAAAAAATAATAAATGCACATATTTTTGCAAGTAAATTTTTATTTTTTTTTGCCTACAGAGCATTGCACCCACGATCAGCAGATGTCAGACTCCTGCAGACTTTCAGTATAGCTGTCTGCCCATACCTATTGGTACAGACTGTAAATGTTTCATTCATAAAACCTTGGTTTTGGAATTTGGGATTATGAAACCTTGTGTACTACTGAGATGCTGTGATAAGTCACAGCTGTCACATGATACAGGGCAGCTGTGATTAGCCCTGGTACCATGTGATCGCTGTGATCAATCACAGAGCTCACACAGTTGTAAACAATGACAGCATTGTTTACTACTGTTCATGTGCTTGCTGCGATTGGTCAGAGCGATCATGTGCTTGCTGTGATTGGTCACAGCGATCACATGGTACCAGGGCCACTCAACAGTGGGCTGACACAACAATTGGTGATAGTTTTTGTTTGGTAGACAGTGGGTCAACAATCTAGAGAGTGCGCATGAGCAGACGATGCGGGAGGACATACAGGTACATCCACCCGCATTGGTGCTGCTTCCACCTGGCCATAGTACTTAAACAACGGTTAAGATGACCATACACTGGTAAGATTTCGTTTTAGTGTTTTCCTATTTTAGAAACGTTTGTTTCATCCTAATTGTTAGTGGGGTCAAATTGATGTTCATTTTAGACCAAAGTAAAAAGAAAATTTAAAAGAGCAGAATAGAAAAATTTTCTTGAACCAATGAATTTCAAACGGTGATTGAGTTCTTTGTTTGGAAAGTCCATTTTTTCCAAAATCGAATGTTAAAAGCAAACTGTTTTTGATGTGGTCTCAAATGACATTTTTCATATCACTGAGTGTACTGATGACAATGTTCATATGAACGTTTGTTTAAAAATCTTGGCGTGTAATATCACCCAGCTTTCCGTATTGACTGGTATACTTTCTTTAGCCCACAGAAATCTGTTCCTGCCAGGAAAGTATTAAGCCCCATACACACGATCAGATTATCGAACGATCTGTCGTCCGTTTTTTGTGGCATGCTAGTCTGATGTGGAAAGTGAAGAGGTTATTTTCATACAAATTTTCCCGTACGACAGAATTCTACTTCAGAAGTGATGTCATGTGTTGGATTGCTTTGTATGCGTTCTTTCGTCTCTGAGCATGCCTAGTCTTGCTCTTAAGATTTTTTTCTGTCGAAATCTGTACTAATGAGATGAACATCGGATGTTGTTTTGACGGACGACAAAAATTTTATAGCCTGCACATCAGGATTTTGTCAGCCGAAAAGTTGGAGTTGGCTGTCGAAAGCACCATACAATCCGAAAATCGACAGATCGGTCGTCGGACAAATTTTCCCTACAGATTTTCTTATCGTGTGTACGGGCCTTTAGTTGGTTGGCCAAAGGTTCCAAGTCCTCCCTGATAGGACATAGACATTGGGCACAGTACCGAGATCCTGAGTTTTGGAACTCAGGACCTGGAGATTTGCTTGTGCACATGTTCTCACAGAGAAGTTGTCATATGATTCTAATAGTTTTGGATTTATATGACTCCTAAGCTATGGATTACTATGCTAAGCTGCAGTCTTAACTGTCCCAAAGTAAAGATTAATGAATAACCCAGAGAGTCCTGTATCAAGGCTCTTCATAACCTGATGCATTCCAGGACCAAAGAGGTGTGCTGGTTGTGTAAAAGGCTCTTTGTTACAAACTCAACCAAAAAAAAAGTTCTTCCTTTGTACGTTTGCTGTTGTGCCAACAAAGAACAGCAAAATAATAGTGTTTTTCAGGCCGGGGAGTGGGAGTAGGAAAGTAATATTCTTTGTCGAAACTAAGCACCAGTGCACCCTTGTTCAGTTACAGTGTCCTGAAAACCAGGACAGGATATACAGAACTCCATAAAATTTCATTTTGGCTTAACCACTTAAGCCTGGAGGATTTGGCTGCTAAAAGACCAGGGGGTATTTTGCGATTCGGCACTGCGTGATTTTAACGGACAATTGCGCGGTCGTGCGACGCTGTACCTAAACGAATTTGACGTCATTTTTTTCCCACAAACAGAGCTTTCTTTTGGTGGTATTTGATCACCTGTGCGATTTTTTGATCATGCGCTATAAACAAAAAAATAGCGTCAATTTTTCAAAAATAACAATATTTTTCAAATTTTTTTATATGAAATTCCCCCCAAAAAAAATGTAAAAATCAAAATTTTTTAACATTTTCGGCCAATTTGTTTTCTGCTACATATGTTTGGTAAAAAAATTGCAAAAAGCGTATTTTGATTGGTTTGCGCAAAAGTTATCGCGTTTACTAACAAAGGGAAAGATTTTTGTCATTTTTGTTGTTTTTTTTTTTAACGCGTAATGGCGGCGATCTAGCGATTTTTTTTTTTTTGCGGTACTGCGACATTGCGGCGGACAGATCGGACCCTTGACTGACATTTTTGACACTTTTGGGGTTACCAGTGACATTTCTACAGTAATCAGTGCTATACATATGCACTGTTACTGTAAAAAAATACACTGGCAGTGAAGGGGTTAACTTTATTTGAGAGGGAGGGGCTGTGTGTGTCCCTAGGGGCGTGATTCTAACTGTGATTGGCTGTGGCTTGAGCTGTAGAAACAGTGATCAACGGTCCTACATAGTAGAACCGTGTGATCACAGTTTCTACACAGGGGAGAATGACAGGCGGCTTGTTTACACTAGCCGCCTGACTTTCTCCCTCTCCCCCGACGATCGCTGAGTGACCGGCGGACATCGGGTCCGCCGGTCACACGCACGGGGGGGGGTCCGTGACCACGCGGGAGCGCGCCGGCGGCGGCGCGCGCTCGCTCAATCCCCAGAGCCTCACAAGCTAGTGACGTACCCCTACGTCACTCTGCCTGTGAGGGGCTGACCGCCGCAGTATATCTACTTGCGGCGGTCGGCAAGTGGTTAAAATGAAGTGGGATAGAGTGGGAGAGGGGTTAGTACCACTGTCATGTTTTTATTGCTGTGTCACGGCTAGGTTGATTCACCCTTCTATTTGTCCCGGTGACCATTGGAACTGGGAAAGAAAAGTGGTAGGAAAAAAATATATTTTGAGTTGTCACCAGAACACAAGTAGAGGGGGCATTTGTTCTGGTCATAACTGTCTAGAGCTGACCATACCCTAGTCACATATACTATATTACCAAAAGTATTGGGAGTCAAGTTCCTCCACCCCAAACTCACTCATCCATGTCTTTATGGACCTTGCTTGGTGCACTGGTGCGCAGTCATGTTGGAACAGGAAGGGGCCATCCCCAAACTGTTCCCACAAAGTTGGGAGCATGAAATTGTCCAAAATGTCTTGGTATGCTGACTCCTTAAGAGTTCCCTTTACTCGAACTAAGGGGCCAAGCCCAACCCCTGAAAAACAACACCACACCAAAATCCACCCTCCAAATTATTTGGACCAGTGCACAAGGTCCATAAAGACATGGATGAGCAAGTTTGGGGTAAAGGAACTTGAGTGGCTGCACAGAGTCCTGACCTCAACCCAATAGATCACCTTTGGGATGATTTAGAATGCAGACTGTGAGCCAGGCCTTCTCTCCAACATCATTGCCTGACCTCACAAATGCGCTTCCAGAAAAATGTTAAAACATTTCCATAGACACACTCCTAAACTTTGAGGAGAGCATTCCCAGAAGAATTATAGCTGTTATAGCTGCAAAGGGTGGGCCAATTCAATATTGAACCCTGCGGACTAAGACTGGGATGCCATTAAAGTTCATGTGCGTGTAAAGGCAGGTGTCCCAATACTTTTGGTAATATAGTGTAGGTCACGCAGCCTATTACATTAGAGTGTGCGCAAAAAGCTCAAACACACATGCCTTTCTCTGCAGCCTCAGCTGCACGGGACAGTGAATGAATGGGAAGTGCTCTGTGCAGAGTAGCTTCCTGTTCATTCACAAACTAAAGCATAGTAAACACAGTTTACTATGCTTCAGCTATGAATGGACAGAGTCAGTGAGCAAGTGTTTTCACTGTGTTCATTTAGAAAAGGAAGGAGCTGGTAAATTACATATTACCTGCCACTTCCCCCACTCTCCATCCTGAGGCATCCCCTGCAGCAGCCGGGGGGGAGAAGAGAGAAGGGAAGCTAGCAGCAATGCAGAACACGGTTGGGGGGGGGGGGGGGAGCCTGGGCAGTAGGGGGAATCAGCACTGCACATAGTGATTAGGGTATGCCCAGGCACACACCCTGGGCATGCCTATGCCTATGCAATCTCATTGTTTACAGAAATAATAAACTTATGCGCGATTTTGAGGTAAGCGATCAGGCGGATCTTCCCAATCAAAGAAATCGATGTGGAACTCCTCCAAGCAAGCAGCTGATTCCCCACTGATCACAACGTAATTAAAAAATTAAAGAATCAGCGCTCAACTTTCAATGAGGGGGACCACTTAATCTAATTCCAATGTGTATTGAACAGACGTGTCTTAAGATAATAAATAGTGGTTAAATTAATAGATAGAAATATGTCAAAAAAATGAAGTGTATAAAGTGATGATAGAATGAATAAATATATATAATAATTCAAATGAACCTCCAATCAAAAGTGAACCAAGTGAATAAAGTGCAATGCTGAGTAACTATTCGTGCAAAGCAAAATCATGTGCAGCTCTTATATGATCAAATAAACTCAACTCCTAAAAGTGTTGAACATGAGTAAAGTGATAAAAATAAAACATCCTAAAAATATGGCAATGATGTGCTAAAAACGTGCTTCAACAGTCCATAAAATACATATAATAATTTAAAAAATATACATGATGATAGTCCCAAATAAAGTGAATAAAGTGCAATGTGCCAAAAAATTCTTCTATATATGGTGGTCTTTCCAATCAACTCTAAAAGTGAAATGTGCTCTTAAAATCACAGCAAGGTGAGTGTATCCCGGTGAGCACACAATCCAGACCCCGAGTGCAGTGGCCGCTCACCTCCACAACACTCAGATTGAGCGTTATATATAGATATCCTGGCAACCCTTTTAACTCGTTCGCCAACAGCCCAGTGTGCTCCAGCAGCAATGGATAAAATAGTGGAGATATAGCAGCATAGGAAGCTCTAAAATGCCTTTTTTCTCTCTTTTTTCGAGAGCAGATACCCGCCAGATGCAAAGATGTTTGTCAGCGACCTTCGTAAGGAGTTTTACGACGTAATAGTGCATGAGCACCAACACAGGAATTAAAGGCATTTTAGAGCTTCCTATGCTGCTATATCTCCACTATTTTATCCATTGCTGCTGGAGCACACTGGGCTGTTGGCGAACGAGTTAAAAGGGTTGCCAGGATATCTATATATAACGCTCAATCTGAGTGTTGTGGAGGTGAGCGGCCACTGCACTCGGGGTCTGGATTGTGTGCTCACCGGGATACACTCGCCTTGCTGTGATTTTAAGAGCACATTTCACTTTTAGAGTTGATTGGAAAGACCACCATATATAGAAGAATTTTTTGGCACATTGCACTTTATTCACTTTATTTGTGACTATCATCATGTATATTTTTTAAATTATTATATGTATTTTATGGACTGTTGAAGCACGTTTTTAGCACATCATTGCCATATTTTTAGGATGTTTTATTTTTATCACTTTACTCATGTTCAACACTTTTAGGAGTTGAGTTTATTTGATCATATAAGAACTGCACATGATTTTGCTTTGCACGAATAGTTACTCAGCATTGCACTTTATTCACTTGGTTCACTTTTGATTGGAGGTTCATTTGAATTATTATATATATTTATTCATTCTATCATCACTTTATACACTTCATTTTTTTGACATATTTCTATCTATTAATTTAACCACTATTTATTATCTTAAGACACGTCTGTTCAATACACATTGGAATTAGATTAAGTGGTCCCCCTCATTGAAAGTTGAGCGCTGATTCTTTAATTTTTTAAATCTCATTGTTTAGCATACCATACTGTCTAAAGCTGGCCATACAAAACGCCATCTAATGTCCTCTAGATCTACCATCACTTATGTAGTGCAAGAATCTCCTGGTATGGGATGTTTAGGCCTGTCCTCCGATTACATGTTTTTTGTAACTCAAAAGGAGGTTGTAGAGCATATGACTGGTTAGAGAAGGGATTTTCCTTTTTTTGGAGAGATTTACTCTTACTTCCTGTTGTGTCTAACAGAGGGGAAGTAAAGATAATTCTCCCTAATGGGGCACAGTCAGACAGGTTCTACTAATCTATCCAAATCTACTAATCTATCCAAAACTAAAAAAAATATGTTTTGGCTTTAGATACACTTAATCCAAAGGTAGGCAACCTTGTAGGTGAAACCACAAATGCCATCATGCCTATGCCACTGGGAGTTATGCCTGTGGCTGTCAGTCTTGCAATGCATCATGGGACTTATATTCCACAACAACTTTAGTTCTCCTCTGTGCCAAGAGCCTACAGATCCTATACTGAAACTACTGAAACTATGGGGTATGGGGACCCCAGAGTCAGAGGAAACTGATGTAGCATTCATAGCTTCCATTAGGAGTGCCACGGGCCAAAATTGAGTGACCCCAGGGCCAGATTTCCATTGCTGGAGCTAGTAGGTGTAAGTAAAACCCCTGTTGCTAGGCTCACCATTTTTATACAGAACATTTTCTGGTTTTCAGCCCTGAGGGGCTGCATGCCCAGGTTCAGGTGAGCCGTTTGGGAGCTGTAAACCCACGACTCAACTGCCTGGTTTTACCACCCTCTAGCCACACATGTGAACAAAGCCTAACAGTGAATCCAGCCCTGACCCACAGAGGTCATACTATACAAAGAGGTATGAATATGTGATGGAAGGAGATACTGTACAAAGTCAGACTTGGCACCCAGTCGGCAATGCTGATCCTTGTGCAGAAGACCCTGAAGGATGTCGCAGGTGGCAGTTGTCTTTCCTCCCGGGAGTTGCAGCGGCTGGTTCAGGATGTTGTCATACATTTGGGAAACATCCCGGCTGTAAAACGGAGGCTGAACAGAGACAAAGAGGGAGAAGGTTGATTATGGGTGAGATAGTGAATACAACTCACATTAACAGTGATAAGAAGTAAATAGTAATAGTGTATTAATAATAGTATACAGAACAATACATCCACAGAAGGATACACAGTAAAGATGGCCATACATCATCATTATTATTATTATACAGAATTTATATAGCACCAACAGTTTGCCCATTGCTTTACAACAGGAGGGCAGACAGTACAGTTACAATACAATTCAATACAGGAGGAATCAGAGGGCCCTGCTCGTTAGATACATGGATCGGAATTCGGCCGGTTCAGCAGGGTACGGCAAAATTTAAATCCATGTATGGGCACCCTGGTTGTACACAAGTCAATCCTTTAATCCACTTGTGTACAACCAGCCTGTCAGGTTTTTTTCCGACGATAAGTGCCTCAGGCTATAAGCCGGCAACACTGATCATTGTGGTCTGTTGGCAGGGAAGTCTCCCTGTGCTCCCCGCCAACAGAACACAGCGCACTGACCCCCATCAATACAGTCAGCCCATGGTGGAAGGAAAGAAAATTGCTTAATGTATGACCGTTTTAAGACTCTTTAACATGGGCGATGATGGCATTTCATGGCAATGTGTACTGCCCCAAGTGGCATCATCTCTGCCTAAAGATGGGCAGTAAAAATGTGGATTAACCATCTGTTTTTACTGCCCCTGACCGCCCACCTACCTGCAGACATGGTGCCACCTGGGGCAGTACACATTGCTATGGCATTAGGGCGACATGCCTAGTTTGATAGACCGCACCAACTGTCAAACTTAGCCATTTAGGTAAATGGAACCACCTGTATAGCCAAACTATGACAGCGATTAAAATTATTTGATTGGTTAGTATTATGGTGCTTTTCCACTGCATGGAACCGACCAGTTCGGCTCGCTTTTGCGCTTTTCCACTGCATGGTACCGCATGGTACGGTGTTGGAGCGGTTCGGTACGGTATGGTACGGCGGCGCTTTTCCACTACATGGAACTGAATGGTACGGCTCCCTTAAACGGTACCACCTCGGTTGCGGTTCCAAGAGGGCCGTACCGATACCATATCCCACAATCCTTTGCATGCAGCCTTGACTGTTTGTCACTACTAGCCACTGATTGGTCAGAGAATCGTTACCGTAATCCTACCCACTTACTACTTTAGTGGAAAAGCAAACCGTACCAAACCATACCGAACAGTTCCAACACCGTACCATGCAATGGAAAACCAAACAGAGCCAAGCAGGGCTGAGTGGAGCCAAGCCGGTACTTGCAGTGGAAAAGTGCCATATGTAACACAGAATCTTTTCTTTCATCAATATGGCAAGCACAGAAGCTTATATACGTTTTTCGGGGCTCCATGATGGGGTGTAACTATGAGAAATTGTAAAAAAATGAGTACAGGAACAACAGATCATTAATGTCCAGAGTCCAGACAGACACTGATGTAAAGAAATAGGCTAAGTGTGAATACCAGGGAGGAGATAATCCAAGAACAATAACATCGGAAACAAATTATGACCTGCTGACACCAGTCTGAGATTGCTCAACTTGGCCTTACCTCTTGTGCAAGCACCATGTCTTTAGTGAAAAGGGAGCAGAGAAATAGAAGAAAGAGAAAATGTAAAGGGTGATGAGAGCAGAACATCTCTCAGGGTCTACAATGATAGTACTACTTCTCTCTGCTCAGAAAAGATACTTACCAGTCCATAAAGCATCTCATACAAGACAGCGCCCAAACACCACCAGTCCACAGTGCGATCATACGGCTGCTTCCTCAGGACCTCAGGTGCCAAGTACTGGAAAGTAGAGGTAAAGACGTGTCATCAGAACACGAATGGCATCCATACTCATTAGAAGATGGTCATGAAAGCCCAACTCCATGCAAATAAAAAATGATCCCTTGCAGTGAGGCTGTGCAAGGGTTAAATGCTCATTTATGTCTAGGGGAACAATATAAGGAGATATACTTACCCCAGCCTTCGTTCCTCCCTGCAGCTAGACTGGTCTGTGCAAGGTCTGCACCCCCACATTCCAGCGGGCTAGGATCCTGACGTCATCAAGACCAGAGCAGAGTCCATAGTCCTGCAATGGATGACAGGCTGCAGAGGGAAAGTCTACTGTAGGATTGTGGGGAGCACCGCCTGCCGGGGGAGCGGAGGATCAGGTAAGTAACACATTTTTCCTCTGTGCCGGGGGAGCGGAGGATCAGGTAAGTAACACATTTTTCCTCTGTGCCGGGGGAGCGGAGGATCAGGTAGGTAACACACCGTAGGGCACTGGTGAGCACTGTAGTGGCACTGATGACACTGTGGTGGCACTGTGGGTGTACTGATTGGACTGTAGTGGCACTGATGTGCACTCTGATGGAACTGATGGGCACTCCGATGGCCCTGATGTGCACTCTGATGGAACTGATGGGCACTCCTATGGCCCTGATGTGGCACTGAAGGGCACTCTGATGGCACAGTAGGGCACTCTGAGGGCTTAGTAGGGAACACTAAATGCAGCCGCCTCACACAGCTGCACTGTGTCTCCCTCCTCTCCTCACAAGCTATAAGGACATGACGCTGGTTTGTTGACAAAGTGATCACTCCGTCATTGGACAGAGCGATCACATGCTAAAGGGCTGCTGCGATTGGTACTTTACCCCAAACCATGATGCGCTGGGTCCCGTAGACCCAGACATCACAGACACTTCCGGGTGCGTGCCCTAGGGGGGCCTGTCATATGAGGGCCTCCCATAACTAGCCAGCCGCGCTGTAGCCGTCATTCAGTTGTAGGGAGGTCAGCAAGTAATTAATGGGAGCACAGACAGTAATAAAAACTGTCAAGCATTCTAATCCACCTTCTCTCTATCCTAAACTAAAAAAAAAAAAGAAAAAGTTTTGCCTTTAGTTATACTTTAAGTGTCACTCTAAAGTCACATAGTGTTGTCATTTTTGATCTAGCACTCTGTATGAGTCTTAGATGATCTGTATACCTCAGGAGTCCCACAGAAGGTACAAGTGGTCTCTTCTGGCTCCATCCCCTCTTTGCAGAGACCAAAATCAGTCAGAACAACGTGACCCTAGAAGTAAGCAGAGGATAACATTCAGTTTCATTTTTCTGTTAAAGCAACTCTAAGGCTAAAACAAATATGTAAATTCTCCTTGCAAATAAGCCAGTTAATAACCTCTCTTCGGATGCCTATAAATCCCATCTGTAATCTAAGAGAAGCAGTTGCCTTAAGAATCTACAAAATCTGACACTCTGAAATGTCAGATTCCTGGTCCCCCCCACTGTATGCTGCAGTTCCTGCCATTGCCCCCCATATCACTCCTGGACAAAGTAGTGAGAGCTGGCAGATCAAACCACAGAGGAGAGCATAGTATTTTTCAAGGAGTTCTATGGCCACAGCATGCACTTTCATTTTATAACATCAGCACAGCAATACCAATACAAACAATAGTTATTATTGACAATTCTATATAAGCTTACTCAAAAAATCTCCTTTCATGTTCTGCCTGCCTGCTGGCCATCTTTCCACAACTTCCTGGATTCCCTGCATGCTTTGCAGCTTCTCCTCTGCTGTTTGGTTTCCATTTCTAAGGACTACATATCCCATAGCACTATGCTGCATGCAAGCAATGATTCCTGTACTGACTCCGCCTCCTGAAACTCCTCCTCTCAGCACCTCTGTAGATCAGAAGGCAGATTCTGTGATATGTGCGACACAGGAGTGCCTACTTACAGAACATAATGACTACGTGTCATCGTGAATTCAAAGAAGTGTGAGGGTCTTCATAAAGTCAGTTTAGAAACTTCAAGATCGATCAAACTAATAGGAGTAGGCTGGAGATAAGAACAAAATCAATGTGGAAATGAATATGGGATTTTAAATTTCGACCATAGATATGCTTTAACCACTTTAAAACCGGAAGGAGTTGCCCCCTTCCTGACCAGGCCCTATTTTGCGATTCGGCACTGCGTTATTTTAATGGACAATTGCGCGGTCGTGCGATGCTGTGCCCAAATGAAATTGATGTCTTTTTTTCCCCACAAATAGAGTTTTCTTTTGGTGGTATTTGATCACCTGTGCGATTTTTATTTTTTGCGCTATAAACAAAAGAGCGACAATTTTGAAAAAAAAACTATATTTTTCACATTCTGCTATATGACATTCTCAAAAAAAAAAAAATTAAAAATCAACATTTTTTAACATTTTAGGCCAATTTTGTTTTCTGCTACATATTTTTGGTTAAAAAAAAAAACCCCGCAATAAGCATATTTTGATTGGTTTGTGCAAAAGTTATTGCGTCTACTAAATACGGGAAAGAGTTATGTCATTTTTATTGTTTTTTGTTTTTTTACTAGTAATGGCGGCGATCTGCGATTTTTGCAGGACTGCGACACTGCGGCGGACAGATCGGACCCCTGACTGACATTTTTGAAACTTTTGGGGGTACCAGTGACATTACTACAGTAATCAGTGCTAAAAATATGCACTGTTACTGTAATAATGCCATTGGCAGGGAAGGGGTTAACCCTGTGGGTGATCAATGGGGTTAAATGTGAGCCTAGAGGAGTGATTCTAACTGGGGGGGGGCGTGGCTTTTGGAATGACCATAGAGACAAGTGACCCTTTATAGAAAGATCATATGGGCTCTATGATCATTCCAGGGAGAAGAACGGTCAGTTGTGTTTACAACAGCTGACCGTTCTTCTCTCTCAGCGGGGAGCGATCGCGGGTGTCAGGTGGCAATCGGAGCTACCTGCCCACTGCATTGGCTTCCCCGCTGCTAAGTAGGGGCAGAAGCGTGGCGCCGGCGTCGCGCGCTTGCTCCCTAGCTTCCCGCGCGCGACCGACATAGGTCTACGTCGGTTTGCGCAGGAGAGCCATCCTGCCGCAGTAAAAAGGCGGCGGGTGGTCGGGACGTGGTTAATGAATGGGGCACCAATATTAGAAGAGAAAAAATGATTAAGGAAATTTAGGGAAGCACATAAGTCAATTTTCAGGAACATTTCCTTCCATTGCCTCACCATAAAGCCAGCTCTCACTACAGAAGAGGAAGAGCCATAAAAAGGGGAGCTGTGCAACATCACAAAGCTCTGAGTAGACAATGAACACATTTAAAATAATGCCTTCTACGTCTATTTTTCCCAGAACTGTCACTGGTTCGGGAAGTAAAAAGGGATGAGGTGTGACACAAATATAAAATACCGAAAATTCTGTGCACAAGCCTTCAAAATTTGAGCTGAGCATGCACTAAGTGGTGTAATCGATAACATGATCAATAAAGGCAGTCCCAGGGTTACCAACAAGATGGGGTCTGTAGGTTTGTTCTTAAGTTGAATTTGTATTCAAGTTGGAACAGGTACATTTTTTAAGTGCAACTCCAGCCAAAAAAATATTTGTAATTTTTGAACAGCATAGGGAAGCCCAGATAGCAAGCAATTGAGCTGCAAGTTTGAAAATGACTTGCTCAGCTATTGCTAGACTTGCCAGGCTTCACAAGTTTGTTGCACAATTGCAGCAGGACCGCACTGCATGACTCCGGACCAACTTTCTTTGCAAACATTCTGCAAATCTGCTGCAAGTTCTGGTTCAGTTATGTTGTGCAATAGTCATCCCACCACAGGGGGCACTGTGGCTGAACTTTCATGCTGTAGACTTGCAGAGCTCTTGCTGTAGAGTGTAGACTTACCACTTCAACTTTGCTCTTGCTAGAGACTTACAGCTTAAAATTTCTACAAATTGGAATTGGAAAAGTGTCAGCGAATTAACAAGCCTTGCAATTCAAAACTGCCACAAATTGTGGCAATTTATCTTTGCTATCTGGGAGGTTTAACTGGCCATGCAGTGATGTAGGATTGCTGAAAGGTCCACCAGACAGTAGGTGACAAAATGCAGTGAGCAGCAAGATGGCCGTCCGGCGGTTTCTGGGACCAGCATGCCGTCACGCTTCCTGCATTCTTAACTACTTCCCAACTGCCCGCCGCAGTTTTACTGCGGCAGGCAGCCCCTCCTGCGTAAGCCGTGCGCCTGCAGATAGGGGGCAAATGCGCACTGCCGGCAGCGCGCTCCCGCCGGTGGCGCTCTCTCGCCCCCACTCGGCAGTGGGGACTCTGATGCATGGGGCAGGCGGCTCCGATTGCTGCCTGACACCCGCGATCGCTCCCCGCTGAGAGAGAAGGACGGTCAGCTGTTGTAAACACAGCTGACCGTTCTTCTCTCTGGAATGATCACATAGCGCCTATGATCCTTCTACTGTATATAGGATCACAGGTCTCTGTGATCATTTCAAAAGCAAAACCCCCATACAGTTAGAATCACTCCCCTAGGAACACATTTAACCCCTTGAACACCCCCTGTGTTAACCCCTTCTCTGTCAGTGTCATTATTACAGTAACAGTGCATATTTTTAGCACTGATTACTGTAGTAATGTTACACTGGTCCCCCCAAAAGTGTCAGTTAGGGGTCCGATCTGTCCCCCGCTAAAAATCGCCATTACTAGTAAAAAAAACAAAACAATAAAAATGACATAAATCTTTACCATAGTTAGTAGATGCGATAACTTTTGCGCAAACCAATCAAAATACGCTTATTGCGATTTTTTTTTTCCAAAAATATGTAGCAGACAACAAATTGGCCTAAAATGTTAAAAAATTTTGATTTTGATTTTTTTTGGGGAACATTATATAGCAGAATGTGAAAAAAATTGTTTTTTTTTCCAGAATTGACGCTCTATTTTTGTTTATGAAAAATAAAAATCGCACAGGTGATCAAATACCACCAAAAGAAAGCTCTATTTGTGGGGAAAAAAAGGACGTAAATTTTATTTAGGTACAGCGTTGCATGACCGCGCAATTGTCCGTTAAAATAACGCAGTGCCAAATCGCAAAAAATGGCCTGGTCATTAAGGGGGCAAATCCTTCCGTTCCAGAAGTGGTTAAAGATAAGTCAGATGTGTGTTTTTTTTGTTTTCTGGAACCAGCACAGAAAAGCCATGATGTGCTAGTATGCATCACATACTAGCACATTATGTGAAACTTACCTTAGAATGACACACACATACCTACACAGGTTGAACTGGATGGATTATTGCTTTTATTAAGGCTACGTTCACATTTGGGCGTAGCGGATCGCGGGCAGAATCACCGCGATTCTGCCTACGATCCGGAAATCATTGCAAATCGCGGGACGCCTGTGCGATGCCCGTGATTTGCAATGGTACCCCAAACGCTATGCGATATTGCCGCGATTTCCGCCTGCCGAGGAGCTTCTTTTGTGCATCATGCCTCCCGCGATTCTGTTTGCGCGATGTTACCACAATTCGGCAGGCGGAAATCGCGGCAACATCGCACATCGTTTGGGGTGCCATTGCAAATCACGGGCATCGCACAGGCGTCCCGTGATTTGCAATGATTTCCGGATCGCGGGCAGAATCGCGGCGATTCTACCCGCGATCCGCTATGCCTACATGTGAACGTAGCCTCAACCTCAACTACTATGTAACTATGTAACGAAGCCCTTCCAGCGATGAGCTGTCACTGCTGACAAGGCTTTCATCTTCACCCGGTCTTCCTTCCGGGTTCGCGGACTCCAGCCATATGAGTGCCCGGAGCCGCGATGACGTCACTCCCGCACATGTGCGCGGGAGCAGGCGGTAAAGGCACAGGACTCTGAAGGAACGGCCCTGGTGCACGTTTAGGAGATATTTACAGTACCTAGAAGTTAGCCTTATCATAGGCTTACCTATAGGTACAAATCATGCATGGAAGTTTACTCCCAACTTTAAAGCAACATCATCTGCTCAAACAATAATTGCAAACATGTTCCTTAGGGAAGAAGATAAACAATACTTACCTCTCCAAGGGTGGTGACTCCTAGCTATGCTCTTCTCATGGGCTACTCTAGATGAAAACTTAAAATGATTTCTGGTGGGTGTCCCCATCCCATTTTTACCCCTTGGTTGCTAGGACTCTGATGACCAATGATGCTGTAGCCCAGCTGCCAGCAACCTGTGACACTGTGCATTTGGTTGGACCATACGGCATCATTGATCATAAGCCCAGCCACTAGCATTTTAGCAACCTGCTCAACAACACTCCGCATGTGTATACAGGGCAACATTACTAAGCTGCATTGACTACAGATTGTTCGGTATCAACTTTCTTACCTGGCTGTCAAGGAGGATGTTTTCAGGCTTTAAGTCTCTAGAAAAAGCAAGATAAATGATAAGCATGTGTTTGGAGAACAAGCAGTTTCAGCTGTTTATTGGGTCTTTAAGACACACACTGTGGCTTATATTTTCAATAATAATTAAAGTATAAAATATATATATATATGTTCAAAGATAACCATTAACCACTTGACCTCCGGAAGGTTTTATGACATGACCTTCAGAGCACTCTTTTTTCTATTCAGCACTGCGCTACTTTAACTGGCCATTGCTCAGTCATGTCAAAAGAAAAGATCCACAAGCCACACATCGTGAAGCAGACTAATTAATGTGCATGAAGTGAGATGGACAGCGTCAACCTGGACCTCCCCCCCCCCCCCAATGCATTTTGCTCTGCTCTTTGGAGCTTATTAATGGGGATGGGAGTTCTGAGTATAAGGGGGTGTTTATAAGAGCATTATTGGCCATCATGTGATAGAAATGGATGACACAGAGGTGCTCAAGCTAGCAATCAAGTGGATAAAATGGCCACGGACATCAAAGCTGGTCACAAACTTCGATGCCTTGTAGACACGTTCCGATAATCGTACGACAAAACTCGCTTTCGCACGATAATCTGATCGTTAGTTTTCGACAGCCGATCACGACAGTTCATCCAACAAAATCCGAAGGGACAAACAGGAAAACTTCTGTCGTACGATAGCCTCACGAACGACAATCGTTTCATCAGCACACTATGTAAAAAACGATCAACAAAGACCGCGCATGCTCAGAAACACTAAAATAGCACGGAAAAAGCCTGGCTGCCATTGTTTTTGTTTTGCACCATCTGATACGTAGCTACGCAACCAGGAAGCTTTTCCAGAATCGTACGACAAAAATCCTACGGTTTGTACGCATTGTTGAATTCGATGTTAGTATCATGCAACAAAATGCGAACCATAAGTCGTCCGATTATCTGAACGTGTGTACGGGGCATTAGGTTGCCATAAAACAAATATATATATAAGGAAAAATTGAATAACAAAACTGCAAAAAATTGCAAAACTATATTATTGACTTATTTATTTAGAGTGACCGATGTAATTATTATTAATAAGTTATTCATTTAAAGGGCCTGATGTATTTATCCACAGAGTGTCAGCCTAGTAAGCATTATTAAAACCAATAAAGTTTATTGAGGAAAAAAATAAAAGCAAACAATGAATGTATATGTTCTAGAACAGAATCAAAATTAATAAAAAGACAAGACACCCCAAACCATTGACTTACTGGGAGCTCATTATCGATCGGTTTGTTACTGTGTGCCATCAGTGATTTAAAGCAGCATGTGCCATCATTATATAATTGCACAGTCATGTGATGCACCAGTGTGTATATGTGTGTATATATATATATATATATATATATATATATATATATATATATATACACACACACACATACAAATACATACTGTACACACACACAGTATCTCACAAAAGTGAGTACACTCTTCACATTTTGTAAATATTTTATTCTATCTTTTCATGTGAAATTACACTTTGCTACAATGTAAAGTAGTGAGTGTACAGCTTGTATAACAGTGTAAATTTTCTGTCCCCTCAAAATAACTCAACACACAGCCAATAATGTCTAAACCGCTGGCAACAAAAGTGAGTACACCCCTAAGTGATAATGTCCAAATTTGGCCTAAAGTGTCAATATTTTGTGTGGCCACCATTATTTTACAGCCCTGCCTTAACCCTCTTGGGCATGGAGTTCACCAGAGCTTCACAGGTTGCCACTGGAGTCCTCTTCCACTCCTCCATGACGACATCACAGAGCTGGTGGATGTTAGTGACCTTGCGCTCCCCCACTTTCCGTTTCAAGATGCCCCACAGATGCTCAACAGGGTTTAGGTCTGGATACATGCTTGGCAAGTCCATCACCTTTACCCTCAGCTTCTTTAGCAAGGCAGTGGTCGTCTTGAAGGTGTGTTTGGGGTCGTTATCATGTTGGAACACTGCCCTGCGGCCCAGTCTCTGAAGGGAGGGGATCATGCTCTGCTTCAGTATGTCACAGTACATGTTGGCGTTCATGGTTCCCTCAATGAACTGTAGCTCCCCAGTACCAGCAGCACTCATGCTCCCCCAGACCATGACACTCCCACCACCATGCTTGACTGTAGGCAAGACACACTTGTCTTTGTACTCTTCACCCAGTTGCCACCACACGGACTTGACACCATCTAAACCAAATACGTTTATCTTGGTCTCATCAGACCACAGGGCATGGTAACAGCAATCCATGTCGTTAGTCTGCTTGTCTTCAGCAAACGGTTTGCGGGCTTTCTTTTGTATCATCTTTAGAAGAGGCTTCCTTCTGGGATGACAGCCATGCAGACCAATTTGACGCAGTGTGCAGCGTATGGTCTGAGCACTGACAGGCTGACCCCCACCCCTTCAACCACTGGCAGCACTCATGTGTCTATTTCCCAAAGACAACCTCTAGATATGATGCTGAGCACGTGCACTCAACTTCCTTGGTCGACCATGGCGAGGCCTGTTCTGAGAGGAACCTGTCCTGTTAAACCACTGTATGGTCTTGGCCACTGTGCTGCAGCTCAGTTTCAGGGTCTTGGCGATCTTCTTATAGCCTAGGCCATCTATATGTAGAGCAACAGTTCTTTTTTTCAGATACTCAGAGAGTTCTTTGCCATGAGGTGCCATGTTAAACTTCCAGTGACCAGTATGAGAGAGTGAGAGCGATAACACCAAATTGAACACACCTGCTCCCCATTCCCACCTGAGACCTTGAAACGCTAACGAGTCACATGACACCGGGGAGGGAAAATGGCCCAATTTGGACAATTTAACTTAGGGGAGTACTCACTCACCAGCGGTTTAGATATTAATGGCTATGTGTTGAGTAATTTTGAGGGAACAGCAAATTTACACTGTTATACAAGCTGTACACTCACTACTTTACATTGTAGCAAAGTGTAATTTCTTCAGTGTTGTCACATGAAAAGATAGAATAAAATATTTACAAAAATGTGAGGGGTGTACTCACTTTTGTGAGACACTGTACATACAAATACAAAAATATGAAAAATAAAAAACTAATATTACAAATTACTGACCAGCTCACTGACAATACGAAATACCCCCCTTAATAAAATTCATTTGGATGTTTCTAAGAATATAACATATTAATTTCATTTTTTTTTTGTTAAATTTTGAACTAAGTGAAGATGTGTTTGTATACTGATATGCATTACAATTGAACAGAAATAATCTGTGTGACATTACAGACAGATTGCCTATATTTGCATTTACTTTAGTTTCCAGTGTGATAAAAGCTTTTAGCACTTAAGGAACAAATCCGGGCAATAGGAAAATTCTAATCAAATGTATCCTTGCTGGGAAGATTACAACTGGAAATATAAAAGGGATCTAATGTCGAAATTGTTTTTTTTTTTTTCCCCCCTAATGCACCTGTCCTACCCCCCTGTCCCTAAACACGTACCTGGCTCCTGTCACTGCTTCAGAGCTATCTCGGCTCCTGACTGCCTGCTTTTACACTGCGGGCACCGGAGCCATAAGCTCCTGCCAGTGTAACTCTTGTGAGAAGAGAGTGGTGGAGGAGTGTCATATCGTTGCTGTGTATGTCTATAGACGCACACAGCCCAGTTCAGGACCCAGCAGGAGAGCACATGCAGAGATGTCTTCTTAGCCCCTGGCTTGCTACAGGAGGCACCCAAAGTAGAAAAGAGCCTGAACTTTAGCTGAAAGTGGTAGTAAACTTGACATTTTTATTTTTATCTACAGGTTAGCTTATATTAAAGCTTACCTGTAGGTTAAATGAATATTTCCTAAACGTGCATCGATATTCCAGTGAGCCGCAGCGGGGGACATCACCGACGCATGCACTCCGAAGGCACGGCTTACTCGTGCTGTTCCTTTAGAGCTCTGTGTTGAGGCCGTGACTCCCATGCGCATGCAGAGTGACGTCATTGCGGCTCGACCATTCAAGTGAACCTGGAAGACCGGGTGAAGAATGGAAGCCTCTGCAGCTGTGACAGCGCACCGCTGGAGGTCTTCGTTTCAAGGTAAGTCTTTCATAATGTGCTAGTATGCAATGCATACTAACACATTATGCCTTTACCTTGCAGGGATTTTTTTTTTTTTTTACTCCCAATGTTTACTACTGCTTTAAGGCTCAACATCCTATTCTTGCTTCCTCCCAATCACTAGGTCTAAAAGCGGAGTTCCACCCGAAAATTAAAGTTCGTTCCATCTTCTTGGTCCGGGTCACCTGAAAAACAAATGGATAATCGCAATTTTTATTTTTTTTTTACTTACCTTCTTTAGAAGATAATATACTCACCTTACTTCCTTCTTCCTCCCCTCGGCGGCCATGGCGATTCGTCACTTCCTGGCTTTGCAATGATTCCTGGGAGCTGAACGTCATCGCTCCCAGGAATCAATGCGCCTGCACCGGCCCCGACGTCAGTTCCGGTGTAGGCGCCGTCATACCTTGCTAAACAGCTTCTGGGCATGCACAGAAGCTGTGCAGGGATGACACTGCAGACACTGTAACGTTAAAAAACCATACCCCGTGAAGAAACCATACCCCTCGTCACTTCCGGTCTGAAACAGCAGAGCAGCGCAGCAGAGCGCATGCTCAGAGCCCCGGAGACGTAATTGAAGAAGAAAGAAGTTCACAAGTGCGCATGCTCGGAGGGTATGATATGTTAACGGCACTAATACTTGCGGCGGTAAAATTAAAACAGTTCTGCTGCAACATCAATCATCTCTTCTCCTCTCCCTGTCACTTCCCTGATCTCCCCTAATAAATATAAAAGCGGCGGCGGGTGTATAAAATGTAAGTGACGGCGATCTGTGCTCCGTGATCCGCTTTTATATTTATTAACCGAGATCAGGGAAGTGACAGGGGAAGGAGCGGAGATGATTTATGTTGCAGTGGAGCTGTTATAATGTAACCGCCGCAAGTTAAACTACCGTGAGAAATCCATACCCTCCGGAAGTGACGAGGGTATGGTTTTCTCACGGGTATGGTTTTTTCACGGAACACCGGAAGTGACGGCGGGGCCAGCGCAGTGCATCGTGGGACCGAAAGAGGACGGAAGAGGACACAGAAGAGGATCGCGCTGGCTTCAAGCTGCCCACACCTGAGATGGCAGCGCTGGAGAAGAAATTTTCAAGGTAAGTATTTCTTCTTGCAGGTAAGTGCAACCTGGGACAGTTCAGAGGCTATCCATTGTGGAATGCACTAGCCCTAACTGTCCCGGGGGTATTTCTATGTATTTTTTTTTGTTTTTTAGGTGGAACTCTGCTTTAAAGTATAACTAAAGGCAAAACTTTTTTTTTTTTTAGTTTTGGATAGAGTGGAGAGGGATTGGTACGCCTCAGTGTTTTATTGCCATCTGTGTCACCCTTTCTATTTGTCCTGTTTACCGTTACTGTATCATCGAAAGTAAAAGAAGATCCCAAATTTTGGGTTGTCCCTAGGAAAGTAATAGAGGGGAAATCTTCCAATGGGGACACTAATTCTGGTGACCTGGGGGTCCCAGAAAATTCTCCTGATTTGCAGTGATTTCCACTCACATCCTTCTTTGGCTATGGGACAGGAAGTGAAGAGAAATCTCCCCTGTGGGACACAGATGGCAAAAAAATAAATAAAAATGTGACAGGGGTTATAACCCAGTTCACACCAGTGCGATATGTCGTGCGATTTTACAGTTCCAAATCGCATGTCAAAACCCCACTGCAGGCAATGGAAGCATTTAAATTGCCATGATTCACGTCGCAGGGACCTTGAAAAAGTTTCCTGCACTACATTTTCCCCGATTTCATTGCGACTTGCATAGACTTCTGTTGAACGAAGTCACAATAAACGGAAGGTTTAACCCCCCCCCCCCCCCATGACCAGGCCATTTTTTGCAATATGGCACTGCGTTACTTTAACTGGTGGTATTAGTCATTGCGACTTGCATAGACTTCTGTTGAACGAAGTCGCAATGAAATTGGGGGTGCAAATTGCACTGATCCGCGGCTTTGAAATCACACTAAAGTAGGGAGATTTTAAAGCCGCACTGGTGTGAACCAGGGCTTACCCTTTAGTTCCCTGTAGTTCTACTTTAAAATCAAACTCTATTCTAATACAGAAACAGATAGCACCAGAATCAGTTTCACTCAGTGGCGGCCGGTGTGTTGGGGGCGCAGGGACGCCGCCCCCCTATCCATGCGTCCGGCCCCCTAATCTACATGCGGGGCGCCGGATGCATTGAGTTCAATGGGCTTTTTTTTTATTCACCTAATTAGAGCCAGAGGCTCTAAAAGGCTTCAGGAAAGGGTGAACCCGGGGCGCAGAGCAGTGCGCCCCAAGCCCGCCCATTGTGTGACAATAGCGAATGAAAATGTGTGCCTTTTTTTTCCCAGAAATAGAGCTTTCTTTTGGTGGTATTTGATCACCTGTGCGTTTTTTATTAATTGCGCTAGAAACAAAAAAAGGCAGACGATTTTGAAAAAAAACCACAATATTTTTTACTTTATGCTATAAAATATATCCAATAAAAATATTTAAAAAATCAAAAATGTCTTCATTAGTTTTGGCCAATATGTATTCTGCTATAGGTCTTTGGTAACAAAATAAAATAAAAATATCCCAATAAGCGTATATGGATTGGTTTGCGCAAAAGTTATAGCGTCTTCAAACTTCGGGATAGATTTATTACATTTTTATTTGTTTATTTTTTTACTAGTAATGGCTGCGATCAGTGATTTTTAGCGGGACTGCGACATTGCGGTGGACAAATCTGCCTCTACTGAGAACGTTTAGCGTGTCCAATCACAGCGGGAGCGAGTCGCCGGCCGTGCGCGCCCCAGACCCTGTGTACGAAATCATGTACAGGTACATAATTTTGCGCAGGAGGGCCGCCTTGCCACAGTATATCTACATTGGGCGGTCCATAGGAGGTTAAAGAGGCACAAAACGATATCTGTATTTTCCAACAATAATCAATACACGTCCATTACTCAATCCCCCTGCATTCTGTTTTTTATTAAATTATTTTTTTATTGTGTTTTTCTGCCTCCTTGTAACATCCTCCTTGAGCTACCAACCTCTGCTTTTCCCCCTCACTTCAGTTTGTTTGAAACAAGCAGTGTGCATAATTTGTGGTCATTGCTCAATGCACACTATAAATTCCATAGTTCAGGGTCCCTAGTCCATCTTGAGAGTGAGATTGAGTAGGTGGCTATATTCCTCCATATAGAGGGACCATGGAGAACGTACAGTAAGTAGGCACCCAGTCTAACAGAAAGTCAGATCACAGCAACATAAAAAATACATTTTAAGATTTGGAGAAAGTTGAGAGCAATAGAAGGGACTTTTTTGGCTACCGGTATTAAACCCAAAGCCAAAAATGTAATATATTGCATATTACCAATCAGCAGATGTGGCGGCTGCATTCCTTTTCCTTTTTAGGCTTTTCCCCCTCTGTTTTCACCTAGTGATCTGGCCAGTAACACACCTCCTATATTGGAGTGCCCCAACTCTGGATGAAAGAGCACAGGGGGCACCTTTGGACATCAGCATTTTCAGTCTGAGGGGAGAGGAGTGTTAGATGGACTAGCATATTTAAATACACTAACAAATTGAAGCCAAACTCTGGCTCACACTAAAGGAAAAAAAGCCTAAAAAGAAAAAAGAAAACTAATGCCTTAACCCTCTTGGGCATGGAGTTCACCAGAGCTTCACAGGTTGCCACTGGAGTCCTCTTCCACTCCTCCATGATGACATCACGGAGCTGGTGGATGTTAGAGACCTTGCGCTCCTCCACCTTCCATTTGAGGATGACCCACAGATGTTCAATAGGGTTTAGGTCTGGAGACATGCTTGGCCAGTCCATCACCTTTACCCTCAGCTTCTTTAGCGAGGCAATGGTCACCTTGGAGGTGTGTTTGGGGTCATTATCATGTTGGAATACTGGCCTGTGGCCCAGTCTCTGAAGGGAGGGGATCATGCTCTGCTTCAGTATGTCACAGTACATGTTGGCATTCATGGTTCCCTCAATGAACTGTAGCTCCCCAGTCCCGGTAGCACTCATGCAGCCCCAGACCATGACACTCCCACCACCATGCTTGACTGTAGGCAAGACACACTTGTCTTTGTACTCCTCACCTGGTTGCCGCCACACATGCTTGACACCATCCGAACCAAATAAGTTTATCTTGGTCATGCTCATCAGACCACAGGACATGGTTCCAGTAAACCATGTCCTTAGTCTGCTTGTCTTCAACAAACTGTTTGCGGGCTTTCTTGTGCATCATCTTTAGAAAAGGCTTCCTTTTGGGACGACAGCCATGCAGACCAATTTGATGCAGTGTGCGGCGTATGGTCTGAGCACTGACAGGCTGACCCCCCACCCCTTTCAACCTCTGTAGCAATGCTGGCAGCACTCATACGTCTATTTCCTAAAGACAACCTCTGGATATAACGCTGAGCACGTGCACTCAACTTCTTTGGTCGACCATGGCGAGGGCTGTTCTGAGTGGAACCTGTCCTGTTAAACCGCTGTATGGTCTTGGCCACCGTGCCAGTTTCAGGGTCTTCTCTTATAGCCTAGGCCATATTTATGTGGAGCAACAATTCTTTTTTTCAGATCCTCAGAGAGTTCTTTGCCATGATGTGCCATGTTGAACTTCCTGTGACCAGTATGTGAGAGTGAGAGCGATAACACCAAATTTAACACTCCTGCTCCCCAGTCACACCTGGGACCTTGTAACACTAATGAGTCACATGACATCGGGGAGGGAAAATGTCAAATTGGGCCTAATTTGGACATTTTGACTTAGGGGTGTACTCACTTTTGTTGCCAGTTGCCAGTTTTGTTGAGTTATTTTGAGGGGACAACAAATTTCCCATGTAAACAAGGGAGGGGAGGCATAGATCAAATCTGTCTCTGCAAATCAGGGACATGTATTACTGTCTTCCCCTAATAAAAGCACCTCCCACACTGTAATAAAACACAAGCACACAGGTAACCCTTTGATCACCCCTGATGTTAACCCCTTCCCAGCCAGTGTTATTAGTACAGTGACAGTGCATTTGGCTAGGGTCAGTGTCACTACTGGTAGCGTGAGGCGATACCTGGACCCTATAGAGGTTGCACAGGCAGTCCAACTCCTCCAGGGTGGCACATCAATATGTGCCATTGCCAGAAGATTTGCTGTGTCTCCCAGCACAGTCTCAAGAGCATGGAGGAGATTCCAGGAGACAGGCAGTTAATCTAGGAGATCTAGACAGGGCTATAGAAGGTCATTAACCCATCATTAGGACTGGTATCTGCTCCTTTGTGCAAGGAGGAATAGGATGAATACTGCCAGAGCCCTACAAAATGACCTCCAGCAGGCCACTGGTGTGAATGTCTCTGACCACACAATCAGAAACAGACTTCATGAGGGTGCCCTGAGGGCCCAACCTCCTCTAGTGGGCCCTGTGCTCACTGTCCAGCACCATGGTGCTCAATTGGCATTTGCCATTGAACACCAAAATTGGCAGGTCCACCACTGACACCCTGTGCTTTTCACAGATGAGAGCAGGTTTACCCTGAGCACATGTGACAGACATGAAAGGGTCTGGAGAAGCCGTGGAGATCATTATGCTGCCTAACAACTTTCAGCATTATCGGTTTGGTGGTGGGTCAATGAAGGTCTGGGGAGGCATATCCATAGAGGGATGCACAGACCTCTGCAGGCTAGACAATGGCACCCTGACTGCCATTAGGTATCGGGATGAATTCCTTGGACTAATTGTCAGACCCTACCCTGGTGCAGTGGTTCCTGGGTTCCTCCTGGTGCACAACAATGCCCGGCCTCATGTAGCGAGAGTATGCAGCCAGTTCCTGGAGAATGAAGGAATCGATACCAATGAATGGCCCCCACGCTTGTCTGACCTAAATACATTAGAACACCTCTGGGACATTATGTTTCGGTCCATCCGACGCCACCAGGTTGCACCTCAGTCTGTTCAGGAGCTCAGTGATTCCCTGGTCCAGATCTGGGAGGAAATACCCCAGGATACCATCCATTGTCTCATTAGGAGCGTGCCCTGACGTTGTCAGGGATGCATACAACCAGTGTGGGCCATACAAACTACTGAGTACCATTTTGAGTTGCTGTAATAAAATTTCAGCAAAATGGGCTAGCCTGCTACATAATATTTTCACTTTGATTTTTGGGGTGTCTTTGAATTCAGCCCATCAAACGATGTGGCATCCTTTCCTTCCTAACACATTACCCAGTCCATATCAATATAGATATCCAGCATGAGATTTTTCCCAATCGAGATCTGATGTGTTTTTAAAGTCTTCCTTTAATTTTTTTTAGCAGTTTACAGTTTACACAGCTACCATACATGTATTTTATCTGTGCATTTTCCTGTTTGTCTGGAGTACAGCTTTAATTAAAACATTTTATAACTTTAGTATGAACAAGGATTTATGGAAATACTTATGATCGCATAAAATATTCTCTTACCTGTAAATGATATTTTGAGAGTGCAAGTAGCCAATAGCACTAGCCACCTCTGCCGAATAAAAGCGGGCCCGAGGTTCCAGGAAGGAGCGCTCTCTTTGTAAGTGGAAGAAAAGCTATAAAGAGAGAATAAACACCAAGTCAATGTTGGTGATATACATAACTTAGAGGTAAAGTAAAAGAACTGACAAAAAAATGAAATTATTAGTTAAAGTGGTTGTAAACCCTTACATATATCCAGTGAAGTGACCGGCCTCAGGTGATACACAGAGATTAAACAAATCCTCCTACATAAGTTGTACCTGTTTATCTTCTTTTCTCTACTCTACAGTTGTTTAAAATGCAGAATATATCCAGCTTGTCTGAGATTTCAGAAAGCAGGGAGCAGAGAGCTGAAGTTGTACAGCTCTGTGAGAGCTGATTGGATGGAAGGGACACACCCCCTTCACACAGCACACAGGAACAGAGCTGAGTCTGCCAATCACAGGCTGTGTGTTGGAGCTCCCTCCCCTGTCACATTTTTTCTCTTGTATTTCAGAAAAACTTAAAAGCAGTGATTCATGCTGATAGCAGAGGAATGAGGCAGCAGACAGAAATGACACTTAGTGCTCTGGATTGAGACAAGTACACACTATAGAGCAGCCTTTCTCAACCTTTTCAACACAGAGGAACCCTTGAAATAAATTTCAGGTCTCAGGGAACCCCTGCTAAAAATGACTATATCTACAACTCATGATACATTAGTGTGATGGTCAGTGGGATGAATGTTCCTTACCCTTGGGGACACTGGGAAGAATTACCTTCTTCCAGACAGCTAAAAAGATGAATAGTGTCAGGGGAACTTATCTGAGAGGCAAACATTGCCCATTGCTCAAGGAACCCCTAGCAACCTCTGGAAGAACCCTGGTTGAGAAACACTGGTATAGAGGGATATGCTTTATTAATATTTTACGTCTGAGGTTTACAACTACTTAAACCGCTTGCCCATAGCATAACTTAGATCGGCTCTCCTGTGGCGGCACTTCTGGGTAGGGGGCGCGTGGGCCGCCGCCCATGCGGCTGTGCTGTGATTAGACACCGCACAAGCAGTGCCGGCCAATAAATGTCTGCCGGCACCTACTGATCAGCGAGGAGAGACACAGAACAGAGCTCTGCCTATGTAACAACGCAGAGCTCTGTTCGGTCAGCAGGGATGTGATGGATTTTGCAGGGAAAGAAAATCCACCGCATCCCCTAGTACATAGTAAACACAACAAAACTGGTCAGGCACACATTTAACCCTTTGCTCGCCCTAGATGTTTAACCCCTTCCCAGCCAGTGTCATTAGTACAGGGAGTACATTTAGCACTGATCACTATATTTGTGTCATTGGTTCCCACAAAATGTCATAAGGGTCAGATAGGGGTTTATTTACTAAAGCTAGAGAGGGCAAAATTATTCACAATTCTGCAGAGAAACCAATCAGCTTCTAACCTCAGCTTGTTTAAATGAGCTTTAGCAATAAAACCTGGAAGCTGATTGGTCTCTCTCTCCATAATTTTGACTAATTTTGCCCGCTCTATCTTTAGTAAATAAACCCCTTAGTGTCACAATGCCCACCCCTGTATCTCAGTTCAGCTATAAGTCTAGATCGCTGCCATTACTGGTATCTAACTTTTTAGATTTTCGCTCCCAGCATCCCCTGAGTTCCAGGACACGCCCAGGGAGTATAAATGCCAGCTCCGCCCAGCTTCCTGTGCTCACAGAGAGATCCTGCCTGAATGGACAGCAGTCACTGGGAAAGTGAGCTGTCCCCAGGTGCTGGGTCCTCATTCGATCAGTCTGGTGTGTGGGCCACCAGCAGTGAGCACAAGAGCACACAGCATCTATCCAAGCCCCAGTCACTGGAGAGGACTCTGTTACAGTCCATGTGGAGAAGTTGTCCAAGCAGTGGGTTGGTTCTATCTACGGCTCCCAGAGCCTCCTGACCGAAGTCAGCATCAGCAGTGCCAGTGTGAAGTCTGTGCCAGCAGGAAATCCCCTCAGCTCACAGTCTGCTGAATGAACGATTAATCTATGGAACACGTGAGAATCTTCTGCTCTTTATCCTATCAGTAAAATGAGCTCAGAGCACTCTGCTGTCATCTAGTGGCCATTAGTAGAACTGCAATAGAATTGTTTTCATGTGTGTTATGCCTGTTTCTCCCTTCCTCCTATTGCTGTTTTGTACTGCAAATCCCTGTCCACATGATCTCCTGTGTAATCTATGTTCTACATTGTTAAGTAAAGTAGAAATTGTACATCACCACTGGTCTGATCATTTGGCTGATACCATTACATAACACTATTACCATACAAAAGTGCCCTGGGCGCAATGGTTTATTGCAAGGATGGGGGTACTAACACCCTTACCCTAAGGGAAGGGGGGGCACAGTTTGGCATTTTTGCCCTGGGCGCTGGGTGACCTTGTCCCAGCACTGGCAGTGACACCATCACAAAGCCTGAGCAGAGCTATGGGAGGGGCCCAGAAGGCTCTGTCTACTGAAAGCTACAGGAGGGGGCGGAGACCAGACCAGTCACCCTGCACAAGGAGAGAGAGCAGCAGTGAGCGGTCTTTATTACACACTGGATTACTGCAAAAATTGGAAAAAGCACACAAAGCACACCAAGATTCCAGTAAGAATACACATGGCTCTTGTACTTAGGCAATATTTGCTTATCCCAGAGTGCAGCTTTAAAGTGGTCCTACCAATTTGACAGCCCAAACCACTGCCAACCCCTATACTGTACTATTCATCTCTGCCACAGAGAGATCACACAAGTACACGATAAGCGGAATTCAATTCTCATAACATTTATCAGGCTTTGACAAGTTGCTGAACACGCAGATTAATATTCGCGATCTTAGTCGGCATCCACCTTGTTTATAAACAGTCAAATGACTACCGTGTACATGTGGGGAAGAGGCTGATGACACAGCACAAAGCACACCAGACATAATGTTCTCTGTACAGAGGATCAGGTCTCAGGGATAGAACACCGTGGTGTCACTGCGTCTTTACCGATCGGGAATATAGAACTGCAATTGAATTGTAGAAGAAAAGCGTCCTTTCTACATGACCTGTATGTGGCCTCTGAGATCTGCTTACCTAGGCTGAAGCATTCCTTCTGAGTGTCATTGAGAGCTACAGACGAAATTCTCAGCGTTCTAAAGAATTCCATATAGAGAGATCTCTGTCTGTATAGGGCTATTGTATGGTGACAATAAGCCTCTTTTTCGCCTGGCCATAGCCAGTGACGGTATCTGAACCTAGGAACAAGAATGCCATATATTGCAGCTTACTGGTTCTTAGACCTGGTGGCTAGATTAAAGTGGAACTGAATGCAAACAAAAATAAAAATTGAGAACAGGCATGCTTTTTATTGCAGAGGAAACATGTAATGTCTCTTCTGCAAAAAACTAGACTAATGCCTCGTTTCCACTGAGTGGTACGGTATGGTTCGGTTCAGTACGGTTCGAAACGGTACACATTGCGTTTCCACTGCCAATAGTACCCTTTTATTGGCGTGGTGTAGCAGGAAAGCTGTGATAGACGATTCTCTGTCAACCAATCAAAGTTCTGCAGAGTGTAGCTCCACCCTGTTGATACGGTACTAATGTGCTTGGTACCCCAACGAAAGGGTACCAAAACGTGGTACGGTACGGTTCGGAATTAGGGTACCATTCATAATGGAAACGGCATAAATAGCATACCGTACCGAACCGAACCGTACCAGAAAGCTCAGTGGAAACGAGCCAAAAAGCCCTGTACACGCGCGTCGAAAATTGGCAGGGAATTTTCGTCCGACGACCGATCTGCCGATTTTGGGCTTGTTAGTATGATGCTTCTGACAACCAACTCCGACTTTTCAGCTGAAAAAAAGCTGGTGTGCAGACTATAAAATTTTTGTTGGCCGTCAACACAACGGCAGATTTTCGTGCAGTCAGTACAGATTTCGACAGGGAAAATCTGATGAGCAAGTCTGGGCATGCTCAGAGAAGAAAGAACACAAAGAAAGAAAACCAACCCATGACATCACTTCTGAAGTAGAATTTAGTTGGGCGAGAAAATTCGTGTGCAGTCTAGGCACATTCCAACCAACAAAACACAACTCTGGACAAAAGACGGACGATCGGTCGGCCGATAATCGTTGCGTGTGTACGGGGCTTAAAGCCCCGTACACACGTACACAGATTTTTGTAGCAATTTTCGTCCATTTTTTGTTGCATGCTAGTCTCATATGGAAAGTGAAGAGGTTACTCAACATACAAAAATTCTTCTATGACAGAATTCAACTTCAGAAGTGATGTAATGTGTTGATTTGTTTTCTATGTATTCTTTCTTTTCCGAGCATGCCTAGTCTTGCTCTTCTAGAAATCGGACATTGTGTTAACGTACAATGAAAATTTTATAGCCTGCACATTCTGCTCTTGTTGTCCGAAATGTCATAGTCGGCTGTTGAAAACATTATACTAACGATCCGAAAATTGGCAAAATTTTACTTCTGATTTTCTTATCGTGTGTACGGGCCTTTACTTGCCTTTTTGCATGCCCCTATAGAATATACATGGGGCTGCGCATGGGCAGGTATGATTACATAGTGTGCTGGAATGATTGCACGAGTGATGTCATCCAATGCCAGCCAATCAAAACGGCCGAATACAGGCACTAAAGTCTCTATACTTACCTGTCCAATGGTCCTGTATGGGCGCCGCCATCTTCTTCTGAGTGCCAGTCTTAAGGCCTCTTCAATGGCCATCGGGGGGGGGCAATCTCACTCCTGCGCATGCGCAGCTCAGTGTACAGTGCCGGAGGAGGTGGCAAGCAGGCAGATAGGGGCATTTTATTGGAGAAGAGACAGTGCAGGTCTCACCTACAATAAAAGACTGCCTGATTGCAGTTTTTTACAGCAGGACATTAGTTTCGCTCTAAACTGGTTCTAAAGCATTACGTTTTTTTTTTTTACCATAATGCATTCTATTCAACTCCCCGCCAACCCCTTAAACCACAGGTGTCAAACACAAGGCCTGCGGGCCGAATGCGGCCCCCCAGGCCATTTTATGTGGCCCTCGCACCTCTCCTGTAGCTGCTCCCCCCCCCCTTGTCTCTGCCCCTACCTTTTCTCTGTAGCCGGCAGCAGAGAGGACAGAACTCCTTTGCAAGATCCTGCACTCCTCTGTGCAGTGGCAGAAAGACTCATCTTTGCCCCACCTCCCCTCATTCTCAAAAGTCCACAGTAGAGAGGAGGGCAGAACTCCTCCTACAAACCTTGCACCTCTCTGTGCAGCCGCAACACCACCTTGCCTTTGGTCTCAGCATTCAGCAGACTCTGGAAGCTGACTCCAGCCCTCCTCTGGTTCTCCTCCAGACCCTGCACTTCTTCCCAGATCCACCCACATCTTCTTCCTGGCAGCAGCACAAGGTAAGGGGGTGAATTATGATGTAAGGAAAGGTGGGTGACTCTTGACTTCTGATGGTGGGGGAGCTCTTCACATCTCATGTAAGGGTGTAAGGGGGTGTGGGATGCGCAGCTCTAGACATCTAATCCTACAGATATAACCGGCCCTTTGAGGGCAACCATAATGCTGCTGCGGCCCGCAATGAAATTGAGTTTGACACCCCTGCCTTAAACCCTATTTCTTACATGAGCACCGATCCAATCCAGCCATTGGTTTCCGCTCCTGTCAATCAAAATCTGTGACATGGGAGCAGGGGCGGGTCAATGGACGCAGCAGCGGGACTCGGGAGCGAGCACACAAGGGTGCCCCCAGGGAAAGCGGCTTTCTGTGGGGGCATCCGCCAAAGAGGAGGTGCCTGGAGCGCCAGCGGGGGACCCCAGAAGGGGGTGGATAGATGATGGGCTTACAACGGTGCCAGAAATATACAGTCAAGGTTATAGATGGGAAACAGAGCAGTTAAAATTGATATATTTTTATTTGATCCATGGTTAAAAACAAACCCAATTGGTTGAGAGAAGATATGTTCATACATGCCAAATAAGTGGTCACATTTGCATATTAATACTTACATAGTTACATGGTAGTTAAGGTTGAATAAAGACAATAGTCCATCCAGTTCAACCTGTGTAGGTGTGTGTAGACGTATTCATTTCCCATACCCCTGAATGTTTTGATCTTGGAGATGTATGTCCAAGAGTCTTTTAAAAGTAGCCATACTTCCCGCAGTTACCACCAATTGTGGAAGAGAGTTCCACAATCTTTTTGACCTTACTGTAAAAAACCCCTTGCGTAGCCTTAGGTTAAATTGCCTCTCCTCTAGTCGCATTGTATGGCCTCGTGTCCTCTGGATAGTTGTGGTGTATTATTTTATCCCATATTTTATCCCAAAATTTTCTCAATACACTCCACTGTTAGAATACATTGTCCTAGCCGGGGGATTCCACCATCCATCTTCTTTGCATGGATGGAGGAATCTGTTAGTTAGGTGCCAGTTCACACCAGGAATAGCACAGGAACACTTTCCGCATTCCTGTGCGATACAGAATGATGCAATTTGCACCTATTCTTGTGAATGGGCTGAAATCACACTGGATTACATCAAAATTGATTATGTACATCACAGGTTATCACATTCTGTTTGCCAAGCCCATGCAAATGGGGGCAGGTTAAGGAAAGACCTGACGACCTACCTTGAACAATATCTGACAAGAAAAATTTGATGGAAAAGGATCTAATGCATATCAGGCAAAGTGCCCAGAGTTGGCCTATAGAATGGCAAAGAGTTGACTGAACGATATCACACATGCAATATGCAACTGGGAACATTTGGGACATATTTTCACTAATGCATTATAGTAAATGTGTATATTACTGCTTGTTACTGCAACACACAATACTGCACAGGCTGAGTTGCTTTGCATTGTAATGAAAGCTGACCAGATTTTTAAAATGAAATCTGGGGACATTTTTTTTTTTTTATTGACAAATGGCACAGGACTGCATAATACACAGAGCGCTGGGCACAGGACTGCATAATACACAGAGCGCTGGGCACAGGACTAGATAATACATAGAGGGCTGGGCACAGGACTGCATAATAAACAGAGCGCTGGGGACACGACTGCATAATACACAGAGCGCTGGGCACAGGACTGCATAATACACAGAGCGCTGGGCACAGGACTGCATAATACACAAAGTGCTGGGCACAGGACTGCATAATACACAGAGAGCTGGGCACAGGACTGCATAATACACAGAGAGCTGGGCACAGGACTGCATAATACACAGAGAGCTGGGCACAGGACTGCATAATACACAGAGCGCTGGGCACAGGACTGCATAACACACAGAGCGCTGGGCACAGGACTGCATAATACACAGAGCACTGGGCACAGGGCTGCATAATACACAGAGCGCTGAGAACAGGACTGCATAATACACAGAGCGCTGGGCACAGGACTGCATAATACACAGAGTGCTGGGCACAGGGCTACATAATACACAGAGCGCTGGGCACAGGACTACATAATACACAGAGAGCTGGGCACAGGACTACATAATACACAGAGAGCTGGGCACAGGACTGCATAATACACAGAGCGCTGGGCACAGGACTGCATAATACGCAGAGACCTGGGCACAGGACTGCATAATACACAGAGCGCTGGGGACAGGACTGCATAATACACAAAACTCTGGGTACAGGACTGCATAATACACAGAGTGCTGGGCACAGGACTGCATAATACACAGAGCACTGGGCACAGGACTGCATAACACACAGAGCGCTGGGCACAGGACTGCATAATACACAGAGCGCTGGGCACAGGACTACATAATACACAGAGAGCTGGGCACAAGACTGCATAATACACAGAGCGCTGAGCACAGGACTGCATAATACGCAGAGTGCTGGGCACAGGACTGCATAATACACAGAGCGCTGGGGACAGGACTGCATAATACACAGAGCACTGGGCACAGGACTGCATAATACACAGAGCACTCAGCACAGGACTGCATATTACACAGAGCACTGAGCACAGGACTGCATAATACACAGAAAACTGGGCACAGGACTGTATAATACACAGAGCGTTGAGCACAGGACTGCATAGTACACAGAGAGCTGGGCACAGGACTGCATAATACACAGAGTGCTGGGCACAGGACTGCATAATACACAGAGCGCTGGGCACAGGACTGTATAATACACAGAGCGCTGAGCACAGGACTGCATAGTACACAGAGAGCTGGGCACACGACTGCATAATACACAGAGAGCTGGGCACAGGACTGCATAATACACAGAGAGCTGGGCACAGGACTGCATAATACACAAAGCGCTGGGCACAGGACTGCATAATACACAAAGTGCTGGGCACAGGACTGCATAATACACAGAGTGTTGGGCACAGGACTGCATAATACACAGCTGGGGACAGGACTGCATAATACACAGAGCGCTGGGTACAGGACTACATAATACACAGAGCGCTGGGCACAGGACTGCATAATACACAGAGCGCTGCATCTGAGCCACAAGGCTGTTTCTTAGGCAGCATGGGATGCCCTGTCTACACTAATCCAACCCTGAATCCAGGGACAGACTTGGACCAGGGACAGTGTCCTCAATCCCGGGACTGTCCCTGGAAAGGGGGGATGTCTGGTCACCCTATTGTAGTGTGCAACTAGGCACATACCTGCAATGATGAGGTTTTTAAAAACTGATATTTACTTATACAGATCTACAAACTGGATGCATATGATGTACAATGATGAGTATGACAGAAGGGCAGAGGAGTCTAAGTTCCAAGCGGGCCTGTCTTTTCACAAAAGGACCATTTGTGTGCTATGTAGGTACTGAGTGTGAAGTTGCTGTGGCCTCACCTCGCCTCCATTGACGTAGTCCAGGACAAAGTAAAGTTTTTCTGCAGTTTGGAAGGAATAATGCAGGCCTACCAGGAAAGGATGTTTCAGGTTCTTAAGTAGGACATTCCTTTCAGCCATAATGTGAGATTGCTGGGGGGGGAAAAAAAAAGCACACCATTAGGCGAGGTTCACACATGTCCAGTGCAAACTGAATGCTGTTTTCACTGCGAATAAAAAAAAGCAATTGTTCAGTGGTTCAGGTGCGTTTTTAACGTGGATTTTTATCACAGAAACGTTTTCAGTGCTGGCCAATACATAGTAGATAGAGGGTGTCAACTCCTGAAGTAGAAGATCAATCCCTGCTGAAATCCTGAACAGAATCCTGAACAGATGTGCGATTCAGAAGCATTCCCATAGAACTCAATGAGCCTGGAATTTGCACCTGAACCCCACCGCAGTGCTCAGAAAACGCACAGGACTCTTTTTAAATTGGCACTGCAGATGCACCCCATATATGTGAACAGCTTTAATGGAAATCAATGTTATTTCACACGTCATGCAAATCGGATGCAGTTCAAAATGCATCCAATTCACATATGTATGAACCGAGCCTTAAAAATGAATACTGACCTTAGAGGCCCAACCACACATTGCTGCCCATAGGGGATTCCATAGCATAATGTGCCCATAGGAAACAAATCTTACCTCCTTTTTTTTCAGAATAGTCTTCTTCTGCAGAACCTTCACAGCATAGAACTTACTGTCACTTTTACGCTTTGCCAAGAGGACCTATAAGGAAAAAAAAAATAAAAAATGAAGTACAGTTTAAAAGATGTATAAATCTACACTTACAGTATATAGGGATGCTGTTAAAGCAGTTGTAAACCACTGCCCTTTTTTTTTTTTTCTTACCTGCAAGGCAAAGGCATAATGTGCTAGTATACATCACATACTAGCACATTATCTTAATCTTACCTGAAAACGAAGCGTTCCAGCGATGCCATTGCTGAAGGCAGCATCCATCTCTACCCGGTCTCCCTTCCAGGTTCGCAGCTCTGTGACTGGCCGGAACCGAAATGTTGTCACTCCCACGCATGCGCGCAGCAGCTGCCAGTCATGGCACACTGCTATGGAGAGGTGGCCGTTCCTTCACAGGGCATGCGCCAGTGACATAACTGAAGGCTAGCTCAGTAAGGGCTCTTTCACACAGCCCGTCCGTCGGATGGACTCCGTTTATCTCAGCGGGGGATCGATCTGCCGATCCCTCGCTGAGCGGGAGGATGACAGCTGTGTCTCTGTGCTGTGTGCGGAGACACAGCTGTCAGTTCCCCATACATCTCTATGGGGGAATCGGATGGGAACGGACCGTTGGTCTGATCCCATCTGATCCGCTGGACGGATGGAAAATATGGTTTCCATCCGTCCAGATTTGGTGGATCGGATTGGATGTTAGCGGACATGTCTCCGCTGACATCCGATGCCCCATAGGGATACATGGGGGGACCGTTCAGATCCGCCAAAAAACTGTGTGAAAGAGCCCTAAATATCTCCTAAACGGTGCATGTTTAGGAGATATTTACACTACCGATAGGGAAGCGTTAATATAGACTTACCTATAGGTAAAACTTAAAGATGGAAGTTTACTTCCGCTTTAAATGATGGTGTAAGGCAACATTGAACAACTGCTCATCACCACTACAGCCTGAATTACAGCCAGTCCCCGAGTTACAAATAAGATAGGTTCTTCAGGCCCTGTTCACACCTGAGCATATTTCAGCTCGTAAAAAGGTCATCTCTGAAGTCTCAAAATGCCCAACAAGCAAAATCCCATTCATTTCAATGGCCCATGTTCACATATGAGCATTTTGTCTTCAGAAGAAAAACCCCTGAAGCTCAAAAAAGTACATGAGCTTATTTTTTGGTTGATTACAAGCATTTTTGTTAGATGTCAACGCCTTCCTCTAAACACCTGAAAAAAGCCAGAAAAAACGCCTGAAAAAAGACCCAAAAAAATGCCTAAAAACGATACGCTCAGGTGTGAATGGAGCCTTAGGACCCTTTCACACAGGCGGACCGTTCAGATCCGACTGTCCGTTTTTTTGGCGGATCTGAACGGTCCCCCCATGCATCTCTATGGGGGATCGGATGTCAGTGGAGACATGTCTGCTGACATCCGATCCAATCCGTCAAATCTGGACGGATGGAAAACCTATTTTCCATCCGTCCAGCAGATGGGATCGGACCGTTGGTCCGTTCCCATAGGATTTCCCCCATAGAGATGCATGGGGAACTGACAGCTGTGTTTGCGCACACAGCGCAGAGACACAGCTGTCATCCTCCTGCTCAGCGGGGGATCGGCGGCTCGATCCCCCGCTGAGAAAAACGGAATCCGTCCGACGGATGGATAGTGTGAAAGGGGCCTTAGGGTTGTAAATGATTACCTTGTAAAACAACCCATTCAGTTCAAAATTGAAATGAAAGGCAAAACATTTTGTATAGATATAAAACATTATAAATACCCTTTTCCCTTTTTTTTTTTATAAGTGATCAAATTCCCTCTGTTCTCCTCCCCCAGCTGCATAAGAGTTCCCAGCATAGCTAGAAAACTGGCCACGCTGTGTTCTCCTGCTTAGTGTGGTCAGTTTTTAATAAGAAAGCAGAGGGACTGGCAGGAACACCAGGGATTTCACACAAAGGAAGCAATACAAAGAGAACAGGAGACTTTCTCATACAAGTACATGGTACAGCAGGCACATATCAGGAATATTAAGTTTTGGAGTAACAAACGCTTTAGGTTGAATTTGTAATGTGTAGTGTAAGGGTCCTTTCACATGGGCTTTCCGCCCCGCGGACTCCCTTTTGCTCAGCAGGGATCGATCCGCCGATCCCCGCTGAGCAGGCGGATGAGAGGTCCGTCTCCGCTTACTTTGCAGAGACGGAGCTGTCAGATCCCCGCTCTCCTCTATGGGGAGGTCGGATGAAATCGGACCGCCTGTCCATTTTCATCCGATCCGATCCTCCAGATGTATGGAAAATAGGGTTTCCATCCGTCTGGATTTCAGGGACAGGACCTGATCAGATAGCGCCGGGTGTCAGCTGAGATGTCTCCGCTGACATCCGCTGCTCCATAGGGCTTCATGGAGCTTCCAATCAGGTCCGCCTGAAAAACTGACAGCTGGACCTGATCGGAAAGCCCGTGTGAAAGGGGCCTAACTCCAACCAAAATAATTATTTGTACTTTTTTTGGATAGTATAGGAGGGGGCAACACCCCGGTAATGGTTGTTTTGCTGTCTGTGCCCCTGTTCATCTCACTTTCTGTCCCTGTGGCAATTGGATTTTGAAGATTTTGGGTTGTTGTGGAAACAAGAACTGGTGATAAAGCTTAAGGCTCTGTTCACACTGGGGCGGCTTCAAAGTCGCCCGACTCTGAAGCTGCCCCGTGCAGAGCGACTTCAGCAGGGCTTGCAAACGACTTCTCTAATCAAAGTCAATACAAGTCACCCCCAAAGCTGATTATCGGAGGGCTGATATTCACTTTTGCCGATATATCTGTATCGGCCCCGGGAGAGACGGAGCGGTATCGAGTGGGTGCCGGACGGGGCGGTATCACCCAGGTATCACGTATGGCAAGTGGATGAGAGATACCGATCTGCCAGCAGATCTGCCAATGTGGAATTGCTTCTATCTTTTGTACATATGTGAGTGGCATATTCAATAACATTTGTAAACGGAATTATGCTATTTGACATCATTTTACCCTTACATGAGCATCACTACATAATGGTTGGAGGAGGAGAAGACTAGTCTTGGACCCTGACATAGGATGTACAAAATATCGGCCGATACCGATAAGTTGTGACCACCAGTATCGGTCCTGAAAAAAACATATTGGTCTATCCCTAATTTGAAACCACTGGTAAATCACCCAGTCACTGGCCAGTGTTTTAAAAAATGTGAGATAAAGTGATGGCATACATTTCAATTGCCAAATGAATATAATGTGCTCCCTCAATGCCCAATAAGAATGTGTTTAAGGAAAACAGGGGCAGAGAGGTTTTGACACCACCACGGTCCAATTAAGTTATCACTGGACTGCAAGAAGAATTTCAATTTCAGCATTAGTTGGGGTATTTGGACCAGGGTCAACCTTCACGTGATAATCAAAACTTCCTTGTTTTCATGCAGAGATTTTCCAACATCGATCAGTCACTGTTCCCTTAGAAATATTCATGTACCTTTTTTGTGGTGCATAACATAAGCAACATTGGTTGCTGGGGCCATGGGGGCCCCCATTGGAGTGGCAATCTGAACAACCATGTTCTACAACCTCTCTCTTTGAAAGTTCTGCCTTTGCAATATTTTTGCCCAATTTTCCACCAGAGATGTACTATGGCCCTGATTGACAGTCTTAATGCTCTAAAGTTCTAAAGTGGTCTTTGACACAACAATTTAGCATGCCTTATAGCAGAGTTCCACCAAAAAGTGGGACTTCCGCTTTAAATACTCCTGCCATGCCACATTTGGCATGTCATTTTTTTTGGGGGGGGGGGGGGGTACTTAGTTTTGACAGGTACCCACTCCCACTTACGCTCGGGCCTCCTAGGCGGCTCGAGCGGAAGTTCTCCTCTTCCCCTCCCTCCCTGCAATCTTCTGGGACATGTCACGGGTCCCAGAAAATTGCCAGGCCATTCAGAACATGCAGAGCGACTCGTGCATGTTCAGTAGGCACCCAGCTGTGAAGCCGCAAGCTGTAACAACTGGGTGCCCACACTAGTGATGCCAAGACAAGAGGGAGAGGAGGGAGGCTTCGGGCGGCCGCATCGCTGGATCGTGGCACAGGTGAGAGTGTGTTTAATAGAAGTGAGCAGCTACACTTTTTGTAGATGCTGACTTTTAATAAACACAGAAACGGCTGGAACTTCACTTTAAATGCCGGTTCACATTTGTGCGATCTGATCTGGGGGTGTCGTTAACTTTTAATTGACACCCCCAGCGTATCCCATATGGCAGTGTGAACTGCCAGGGGTGCGGATGCGATGCGGGAACATGCTGTATATTCCCAGCGTTCCTGCATCGCACAAATGTGAACCGGCACTAAGTGCATTAAACATGCCTTAAAGTGTTGCTAAGAGTAAAATCAGTCCGTATATGTAGTAAAACATGGTTATTATACTCCCTGTGGAACCTAAGGGGTTTATCCTGCGCACTGTGTAAAAAGGCTGTTTGATCCTGTCTTCTCTGATCCTTTCCTCCTTTTACTGTCCCCAATCCACCTCCTGATATTACAGAGCCTTGGAGGCACTCTGCACATGGTCAGTTTGGTGTGTATTGCTGGAGGTTTTTTTTTTTTTTAGGGGAATGGTGCACGTGATCAGCACAGGGCCAATCAGCACTGTCCAGACAGAAAGTCAGGGGTCATACAGCCTCATAGGACAGTCAGAGGAGCATAAAAACTCCTCCTACAAGCTTTAACTAGCGCTTGGCTGGACACTGATAGTAGTCACAAGACTGCTATATACTGCTGATGAGAAAAGGTATTTAGCAGTTTATAGTTACTAAAATAATTGCATTTCCATGTTCTGTGTACTGTGGGAGACCAGATATAGTGATTGCAGGCTCCTGGGTTTAGTAACACTTCAAGTGTTTTTGCAGGTTGATGAATCAAGGCCCGTGTGTCAGACATTTTCCTTACAGATTGTAAAATATGCAAAATGAAGATATTTAGGAGCATTTGAAGAACTGTATGACTAGAAAAAATAGCAAGTTCTACTAATACAGAGTGATAAAAGAGCCCCTTATCCCCCAGGAATGTCCTGCCAAGTCAGCTCCAGATTATAAGATTAGCGCCAAACTTCGAGTCCTTGGCAGAACTGGCTGGAATTCTCACAGCAGTGCATCAGGATTCAGACTTTGTTAACCCCCCAGCACTGTGTTACATACAATCCACTGAAAACAAAGGGCAGACAGAATAAGGATTAGGGAATTGTTTTACATGTAGGCCCTTATGTCGTAATATGGGGCAAAGAGCAAGTGTAAACTGTAGCAGCCAATCAAAATCCGCATTTCAGCAGTGTATTCAGAACAATGAGTAATAGTTGCTACATTTGGTGGAAGTACAGTGGATCGTACAGATAGTTACAAAGTTACATAGTAGTTGAGGTTGAATAAAGACGATAGTCCATCCAGTTCAACCTGTGTAGGTGTGTGTGGCCGTAATCATTTCCCATACCCTGGGCCCTGAATGTTTTGATCTTGGAGATGTATGTCCAAGAATCTTTTAAAAGTAGCCATACTGCCTGCAGTTACCACCATTTATGGAAGAGTTCCACAATCTCACCGCCCTTACTGTAAAAAACCCTTTATGTAGCCTGAGGTTAAATCGCTTCTCCCCTAATCACATTGAATGGCCTCGTGTCCTCTTACACTCCTTGCGACTGAATTGTTTTTTTTCTATGCTGAGATCACTGTTGAGGTATTTGTAAATCGCTATCATGTCCCCTCTCAGGCGTCTCTTCTCAAGGGAGAATAAATCGAGCGCTTGTAAACGCTCCTCATATTTTAGGTCCTTCAATCCCCTAATTAGCTTAGTTGCCCTTCTTTGGACTCTTTCCAGTTCCAGCACATCCTTTCTGAGGATTGGAGACCAGAACTGGACGGAATACTTCAGGTGTGGCCGGACCAGAGTTTTATAAAGTGTGAGGATTATAGTTTTATCTCTGGAATAAATCCCTTACCTTATGCATGCCAATATTCTGTCTATCTTCTACTACTTCTCTTGATTCCCCCAGAGGTTCCCCCCCAACGCGTATTTTGCATTTATGTTTTTAGTCCCCAAGTGCAATACCTTACACTTCTCCACATTAAACCTCATTTGCCACATAGTTGCCCACTCTGCTATTTTGTTCAGGTCATTCTGTAAGATTTCTGCATCATGATGTGAAGTTATTGCCCTGCCTATAGCGGAGTTCCACCCTGGGAAAGTTTTTTTTAATAAAAATACCCCCGGGACAGTCAGGGCTAGTGCATTCCACAATGGATAGCCTCTGATCTGTCCCGGGTTGCACTTACCTTTTAGAAGAAATACTTACCTTGAAAATGTATTGTCCAGCGCTGCCATCTCAGGTGTGGGCAGCTTGAAGCCAGCGTGATCCTCTTCTGTGTCCTCTTCCGTCTTCTTCGGTCCCATGATGCACTGCACCGGCCCCGCCGTCACTTCCGGTGCCGCAGCGTCATCCCTGCACAGCTTCTGGGCATGCCCAGAAGATGTTTAGCAAGGTATGACGGCGCCTGCGCCGGAACTGACGTCGGGGGCGGTGCAGGCGCATTGATTCCTGGGAGCGATGACGTTCAGCTCCCAGGAATCATTGCAAGCCAGGAAGTGACGAATCGCCGTGGCCACCGAGGGGAGGAAGAGGAAGTTAGGTGAGTATATTTTCTTCTAAACAAGGTAAGTAAAAAAAAAAAAAAATTGCGATTATCCGTTTGTTTTTCAGGTGACCCGGAGCAAGAAGTTGGAGGTAAGTATAATTTTAGGGTGGAACTCCGCTTTAATTTTGTGTCCTCTGCAAAAACTGAGATTGAGCTACTGATCCCGTCCTCGATGCGATTTAAGAATAAATTGAACAAAATTGGTCCCAGGACTGAGCCTTGGGGGAACCCACTAACCACCCCAGACCAGCCTGAGTACGCTTTATTTATTACCACCCTTTGGACACGCCCCTTTAACCAGTTTTTTATCAGATGGAAAAATACATTTGGGTACTTGAAATGTTATGGTTTGCTGCATGCATGACCATGATTCCTATTAAATAGAAGATTGAATGCTTTTTTAGCTTCACATATTAAAACTGTATTAAAAAAGCCTAGTTAGATAAGTTGCATATTTGAATCTGCTCAGGATTGCTCCACCAACAGTCTGACGATACTGAAATATCTAAACTAATGAACAAAAATGTATTAAATTGCAGCTTACCAGACATAGGATGGGGCAATTGCATTTGTTTTCTCTTTAAGGCTAAAGTAGTGAGGGGTTAGAAACCTTTGTTAGGTTTTATTGCTGTTTGTGTTCCTGCTGGGAAGATTTGTCCTAATGACAATTGTCACGGGGAGTGACAGTGAGGGAAGATCCAACATTTTGAGTTCTCAGTTTAAAAGGAATAGAGCCTAAATCTTACACCAGGGATACCTGTTCACATAAGGGAATTTACCTTACTTTGGACAGGTTTTCTGTTACTTCCTTTTGTGTTAATAGGAATTGAAAAGATCAATCATCATAACTTTTATTGTACATTTATGTCCTTGGAAGAAAGAACATGTAGTACATTGTCCTATATTTCTAGGTAAGTACTTTCTAACCCTATACATGAGGTCTGATCTTCTTCTCAACCCTCCTGCCGCAGCTGATCCGACAACAGCTATGAACAGGGCCGCTGATAAGGCATTACAACTGGTCCTGTTGTACTGGGCCCAGGCCTCACCAGCTAAACAGGGGGCCGGGGGCAGCTTTATTAGTAATTTCTGAATAAATGAATACATTTATTTCCTAGAACATACCCCCGCTATTACTTGCTTACCAGGACTTAACCTCCCTGGCGGTATTCCTGAGTGTGGCTCGGGGTTAATTTTCAGTACCAAAAGCGGTAACCTCAAACCACACTCAGGAATACCCTGCAATGTTACTCACCTTCCCTGCAATCCCCCGCCGTCCTCCCCGGCGTCCTCACTGTCTCTCCCCGCTCTGTGCACAGCCGATAGCCGGCACTTGCCTTCCGGTTCCCTTCCATGCGAGCATTGCAACGCAGGGGGGGTGGAACCGGCGGCAATTTCAAAAGTCTAAATACACTAAATGAGATGATACAAAGCTGTGATCCTAACAGATTACACTGTATCATGCCATTTCACCATAGGATTTCACCTGGATACTTTTCCAGTGCCCTGCCTGTGCTTTTCCAGTGCTTTGTGCCTGGAAAATTTTGAACGACCATTGTGCCCAAAAAGCGTTTTTTTTTTGCGCAAAATCGCTTTTAGACGAACTGGAAAACAGCGACAGGGAAACGGAGTTACTTGAAGAACTGAGCAATAGCGATTCATAGGAAAATTCATCATCAGGTACGGAAAGTGACGACAGCGACGATTCTGATGTCTCTTTCTGGCACATAGCTTGTGGAATTTGGGAAGTATATCAAATGATTCTTCAGAGTTTCCAACGGAGCGATGTGCCAGAAAGAGACATCAGAATCCTCGCTGTCATCACTTTCCGTACCTGATGAGGAATTTTCCCACGAATCACTATCGCTCAGTTCGCTGTTGCTGTTTTCCAGTTCATCTAAAAGCGCTTTTGCGCAAAAAGAACGCTTTTGGACGCCATGGTCATTCTCAATTTTCCAGGCACAAAGAACTGGAAAAGCACAGGCAGGGCACTGGAAAAGTCACCAGGTGAAATCCTGTGGAGAAATGTAATCCGTTAGGATCACAGCTTTGTATCATCTCATTTAGTGTATTTACATTTTTGCAAATTGCCGCCGGTTGCACCCTCCTGCGTCGCAACGCTCACAGGGAAGGGAACCAGAAGACAGGTGCCAGCATCGGCCGAACACACAGCAGGAGGACAGCGGAGGAGGACGGCGGAGGATCGCAAGGGAAGGTGAGTGTTAAAATGTAAAACAACAGATTTCCGTGAAAAACAATGTACCACTTTTAGCACAGAAATCTGGACATAATCAGACTGCCAGGGAGGTTAAATAACTTTTCCCCGGGCCATCACGTCAACAGAATGTCCAAAGAAGGTGGGAGCAGTGGAGAGACTTTTTTTTTTCCCATTTTTGGGGCATAGGCGGATAAAATTAATGCCGCTGTTCCGCTGCACCTCAAGGGGGGGGGGGCGGGTGCAGTTAGAGTTTGGAGGCCCGTCAAGAAGGACTGTATGGGGTCCCATGTTTTCTAACAGCAGCCCTGGCAGTGAAAGAGACCGCTAATTCATAAGTGCAGCTTCCCTTGACTGCAAGCATTTTCCCGAGACAAGCAATGGCAAAAAGAATTAAGAGGAAGGAAGACATGTCAGCCTCTGCATTCGTCTTGCTGTTGCTTGTCTTGGGAAAGTGCTCACCAGCGGACAAACTCAAGCTATGAATCAGCTGTCTCCTTTATAAATGTTGTCGGATCGGTTGAGGTGGAGAGGAGGGGGGGGGTCAAGACTCATAACTAGGGTTTGGGGATGTCAAGACTCATAACTAGGGTTGGGTGAGGCCAAGACTCATAACTAGGGTTGGGGAAGGTCAAGACTCATAACTAGGGCTGGGGGAGGTCAAGACTCATAACTAGGGCTGGGAGAGGTCAAGACTCATAACAAGGGTTGGAGGAGGTCAAGACTCATAACTAGGGTTGGGGGAGGTCAAGACTCATAACTAGGGCTGGGTATGGCCAAGACTCATAACTAGGGTTGGTGGAGGTCAAGACTCATAACTAGGGTTGGGGGAGGTCAAGACTCATAACTAGGGCTGGGGGAGGTCAAGACTCATAACTAGGGTTGGGGGAGGTCAACACTCATAACTAGAGTTGGGGGAGGTCAAGACTCATAACTAGGGTTGGGGGAGGTCAAGACTCATAACTAGAGTTGGGGGAGGTCAAGACTCATAACTAGGGTTGGGGGAGGTCAAGACTCATAACTAGGGTTGGGGGAGGTTAAGACTCATAACTAGGGTTGGGGGAGGTCAAGATTCATAACTAGGGTTGGGGGAGGTCAAGACTCATAACTAGGGTTGGGGGAGGTCAAGACTCATAACTAGGGTTGGGGGAGGTCAAGACTCATAACTTGGGTTGGAAAATACTTAGAAATATGGGGCAAAGAATTCCATGTACTTTGTCCAATTAGGGAAAACCCTAAAATAAAAAAAAAATCCTCCAACCCTATCCAAAATGGAAAAGGTTTTGATTTTAGATACACATACAATTTACTTTTATAGTTCGTTCACAAACCTTTCCAAAGCTCCCCTTTCCAATCACTTTCAAGAAGTCAAAATCGGTAGGTTTAGCACTGCAAAACATGACAAGATAACACAAAAAATTATTCCACAGAACTCGATCATAAATAGAAGACAATGCAAAGCGTAATCAAATGTGAAATGTAGCCCCAACAGTAGAAGATACATTATGATTGGTTGTTGCAGGGATCTGCATTTTCCATTAAACTCTGTATGTTATTAAGTAATCCTGATAATGTCTACTCTACCATCTGGTCACTCAAAAAGATATGAGGAAATCTAAAAATAGCAAGGTCTCTAAATAACAGGTAAATGCAAATCCTACTAATATTGTAAAGACGTATATCTCTCCCAGTACACGTTACTGAATACGTTTTCTGTCTTCTCTAAACCAGTTTGTCCACAAATCTTTTTTTTTTTCAAGTAATAGACACTCTATAAAGCCTTTTATGGGAGGGTGCCATGCACTCACTTGGGATTGGCAGAGGGGCCCAGGTTGATTGTAGACGTCATGATGGGAATGAAGTGGAGCTTTTCACCTGTTCCTGCCTCGATGTCATCCAGTGAACTGTAAAATAAAGAATTTAGATTCCTTTGCAGTTAACCACAAACAAAGGAAGGGCAGAAGGTGCAGTATAAAAGGACAGGACTGTACCAATAAACACATTTTTTAGGCATTGTACTCTTGCTGAGAATTACTAGCTTGCTATGGGGGCACCTGAGCCGAGTCACAGCTCCCTGTGTCCATCCAGACACTGAGCCGGGGCCAGGCCCTGCCCCCTCTCTCTCCTGATTGGCTAACTGGCTTTGATTGACAGCAGCAGAAGCCAATGGAGGAAGTTCATATTTTAGGTGCTTAGACTAGCTTAGTCTAGGCTTTCTCAAACTCTTTACCCCAGAGGTACCCCTAAAATAATTTTTGGGTCTTAGGGAAGCCTTACTAAAGCCAGCTTATTGAGGTTCAGTGGGACAAATGCTTTGTACGTTGGTGTTCATTAGAAAGAATGAAACCCTTCTGGTGGTCAGAATGCCCCTGTTACTGACGGGGGACCTGAGCAGAGGAGGATCTGGGCTGCCAATGGCGTCACTGCTGTGCCTCAGCCAATCAGAAGGGAGATCCCCGGACAGCTGAGGCAGTTTTGCACATCACTGGATAGATAGGGTGATTAAGGGGGCTGCTGCACACAGAAGCTTTTTATCCTAATGCATAGAATGCATTAAAGGGTAAATCCAGGCAAAAACTAACTAACACTAAACCGGCTCTCTGCCGCATTCTAAACCTAATCTATCTAACCCTGTAAAGCAAAAATCACTGCACTTACCTATTCTGCAGCGGCGGAAGCTGTGTACAGGAAAGGACTGACAACCGCCATGAAATGGCCGGGAAGTGACGTCACCCATAGACTTACTATGGGGCTTCAGTTGTCGGCAGCCTCTCCTGCACCCGCCACCACACTGAAGCCCTTGCTGACAGCTGATGCTGGGAATGGATCGGATCGGCTGCAAAATAGGCAATTATAGTGATTTTTGCTTTACAGGGTTAGATAGATTAGGTTTGGAATGTGGCAGAGTGCAGGTTACGTTTTGCCTAAACTTCTACTTTAAGTTAAATAACCTTCTGACTTTACAACCACTTTACATTCATGATATTATTTAACCGGTCAGCCCCGGCCAGGCAAAGTGACGTACCGGTACGTCACTAGCCTGTCACTGACTTGTGAGCCAATAGCGGACGAGCGCGCGCTCGCTGAGGCGCGCCCGCCCCGGCTCGTTCACTAACAAGTCAGTGCGTGTGACTGGCGGACCCGATGTCCGCCGGTCACTCGCGATCGTTCGCCGGGAAGGGAGAAAGGCAGGCGGCTAATGTAAACAAGCCGCCTGTCATTCTTCCCTGTGTAAAAATGGAGATCAGACGGTTCTACTATGTAGAACCGTTGATCTCTGTTTTTACAATAGTACACATGTCCCATCACAGTTAGAAGCACGCCCCTAGGACACACTTAACCCCTCCCTCTCCAATACAGTTAACCCCTTCCCTGCCAGTGTCATTTTTGCAGTAACAGTGCATATGTATAGCACTGATTACTGCAGTAATGTCACTGGAAACCCCAAAAGTGTCAAAAATGTCAGTCAAGGGTCCGATCTGTCCGCCGCAATGTCGCAGTCCCGCAAAAAAAATCGCAGATCGCCGCCATTACTCGTTAAAAAAAAAACACCAGAAATTACAAAAATCTTTCCCTTAGTTAGTAAACGCGATAACTTTTGCGCAAACCAATCAAAATACGCTTTTTGCGATTTTTTTACCAAACATATGTAGCATAAAACAAATTGGCCGAAAATGTTAAAAAATTTTGATTTTTACATTTTTTTTGGGGAATTTCATATAAAAAATGTGAAAAATATTGTTATTTTTGCAAAATTGACGCTCTTTTTTTGTTTATAGCGCATGATCAAAAAATCGCACAGGTGATCAAATACTACCAAAAGAAAGCTCTGTTTGTGGGAAAAAAAGGATGTCAAATTCGTTTAGGTACAGCGTCGCACGACCGCAAAATTGTCTGTTAAAGTCACGCAGTAAAAAATCGCAAAAAACCCCCTGGTCAGGAAGGGGGTAAAATCTTCCGGGGCTTAAGTGGTTAAAAAGTTGAATACAATTATATATAAAAATATATATTCTTTTTAAAAAAAGTCGAATACAATTATATGTAAAAATATATATTCTTTTTTAAAAAAACTGTCATTTTTGGTTTCGGTTTCTGCAAAGTGCATCCTGAAGTTTCGGTACCAAACTTTCCATTCGGTGCACCTCTACTTTAAATTATAAGAAATAGGCAGCACCAGTAGCACATACTGAACTAACTGTCCGTGGCACCAGAAACCATTACTGTATTTATGTAGATGGGAGATATGCTGCATGAAATGAGATTATGACCCAACCGCTTTATTTTCCTAAACTCATAACTATACCATCATGCAACATTAGCTCTAAATAATGATTGTCTGTGTCTATAGCCCACTCCTTTAATGAAGAATCTTACCCAGACTAATGTAGTGGAACTGAATGGTTTGCTCTAATGCGATCAATTTTGTAGCAAAACACAACAGCTACATTTCCATTATGTGCTCTGACTGCCACTTACATTTATACATTTACACTGCCATGGATTATGATGAGGGCACAGAGCCACAGAATATTTACGCAGGAAAACATCAAACAAATGTTGTACAAGCCTTGTTTTATTTGATACTAGTAACAGTGATGACATCATAGCTGTGCCCTTCCTCTTGCTTTCTACCCATCCCTGGGAACAGAAACTTGGCATTAGTTGTATCATTCAGATACTTTTGTGCTCTAGAATGTAGAGCTATGTAAAAGGCCAAGTCTTATCTTTCTGGCATAAAGACAGTCGATAATTAGACGCCCCCTTGAAGACGTCGTAATGATGAAACGCGTCAAGAGGAGCTAGCCAAGCGTCACTACGTCACACCTGGAAGCCCGAGGTTGGCCATCTTTTTGGTTACTATCGAAGGAACACTGCCGGAAAGGCTCCTGTGTTTTATTGCTTATTATTATGCTTACTTTTATCATGAACTGGGTGGGTGCATACCCTATATGTCTAATAAAAGTTTATCTTGAGATAATGCACTATGGGCCTGTCCCTTCTTTTTTGATGTTTCCCACTTGTATGAGGCTGCGGTATCATCAAGACATTGAAGGAAGTCAGGCTATTGCATCTTATAGTTTGTCTATTATATTTGCAGATTGAAGGTGGTGGATATTGGAGGATATCTCGGAGGTGCTGTGATTCTGATTGGTTGACGTGGTCCCATAACCACTTACTGCTATATTCCCACCAGTGTCTGGTAATGGCCCGTACACACGATCCGAAAATCGGACGAACATTAACGCTTGTGAAAGGATCGGACGATAATCGGATCGTTAGTACACAGCTTACGAGAGGCGATCACGACAGTTCACCCGATATTATCCGGTCGTGCAAGCATAAAAATTTTGATCGTATTATAACACATCGTACGATAATCGCATTATCAGTATGTTGTTCGTCCGAAAAAAATGGTGAGCAGTAGACAGCGCATGAGCAGTAGACATCATTTTCCCCTCACACGCTACAGCGTGGTTACGCATACCGGAAGCTAAGAATTATCGTCCGAGAAAATTCGTATCATGAGTAACCTCTCCCTTTAAGCGAATATTATTGAGAGCTGCTAGAATACGAAAAATAACGGATGGAACGTCGCCCGATTTTCGGATCGTGTGTACTGGGCATAAGAGTCAGTGTGTGGTGGCTGGGACTTTCACATATATATGTTGATGAACACCTGGATGGAGAATTTGCTGATCGTACAAACCTGCATTTTCAAGCACTGCATTTTTATATGGACTTTCATTTGATGTATTATACTAGCGCGACTCTTTTTTACTTTCAGTCGATGATTATTACCTGATCCTGTCATTGGAATAGGTGACAATAAGGCCCCTTTCGCACTTGTGCAACTTGTCCTGCGACTTGGGACGGCAAAGTCGCATGACAAGTTGTACTCCATGAATTCCAATGAGTACCATTCATATCTGAGCCACTTCAAGTCACAGCGACTTCAAAGTACTCCCTGCACTACTTTGGTCTGACTTTGATGTGACTTGAGGTCCATAGACCTCAAGATTTCCATCCAGTAGGACTTCACTGCTTGATCTCTTTTACTTGCCATGTCTTATCCTGTAAGTGCAATACCTAATAAATGTTCCTTTTTGCTATACTGCACTTAGATTGGCGCTGCTTCTCTCCTTGCCTCACAATTTCATTTCGTTTTCATTTGTTACCAAAAACGGAATTGATTTTCGTCATAGTTTTTGTTAGTGGGCGGAAATGTGGTGTACTTTTAGTTTAGTTTTCGTAACAGTAAACGGTTGCTGATGAAATTTTTGACGAAAATGTTTTTTCGTTGACTAAATTAACACTGATGCGAACATATCCAAAGGGACAAGCATTATAATTTTTCTCGTAAGATAACAGAACAAACGTTTTTTGTATAATTATTCCATATGCTCAGATACAATATATAGGCAATACAATACATCACTTTCGAAGTTGTATTTTGTCTTACGAAAATTTTCGTAATTTTAGTAACCTATTAGTTTTTGATATAAAAACAAGCATGTAAAAAAAAAAAAAAAAAGACAGACGATCATTTGTCTGAGATTCTCATCGTGCTTACTAAGCTTAAGGGCTCTTTCATACGGGCGATCCGATCAGATCCGCCTGTCAGTTTTTTAGGCGGATCTGATCGGATCCTCCATGCAGCTCTATGGGGCAGAGAATGTCAGCGGAGACACCTCCGCTGACACCCGCTGCCTTCCATATCCGATCCTGTCCGTGAAATCTGGACGGATGGAAACACTATTTTTCCATCCGTTTAGGTATCGGATCGGATCGGATGAGAGCGGACAGGCGGTCCGCTCTCATCCGATCCCCCATAGAGAGCAGCGGGGGCTGTGACACCTCCCTCTCCACACTGCAAGCGGAGACGGAGCTGTCATCCGCCGGCTCAGCGGGGATCGGCGGATCGATCCCTGCTGAGCAGCACGGATCTGCCTAGGGAGGCGGACCGTGTGAAAGAGCCCTAAAGGTTGGTTTGGCTGTACATCTCTTATGGATCACAGGAGTGCAGTTCGTTCTGCACTCCTGTGACCCATTTTCAGCAGAGAGCAGGCTGAAGTCTGCTCTCTGCTGACGTCACAGAAGTCGTTCCAGGCACCGAGTCATCACTTCCATGGAGTCGGGATCCGCCAGGTGCCTGGACAGACACCCGGCTCAGGCTCTTAGCGAGCCGCTGAGAGCCTGAGCCAGCCTCTCCCTGCCCTCCACAGCCCAGTGCTACAATGAGCGAGGAGGGGGCAGAGTGACTGACAGGGGAGCTGTCAGAGCTGAGCGATCGGCGGTGTTCAATCGCTTGGTTCTCAGTGCAGAGGCTCCGGGGGACAGATGCAGCATCGGATCGGTGCTACATCCACCTAGGTGTGTATACATGGGGGGGGGGGGGGGGAAACCCTATACTTCTCTTTTAAGGCAGCCAATAGATGATTTGATTTTCTTTGCTTCCACCACGGATGGAAAAAAGAAAATCGCCCGATTTCCCTATCAACACAGTCTGTGTTGATGTGGGAAGTCCTCCCGCAGCACTATTGTGTTCTAATTTTGGCTGGCTTAAAATGTATTAACCACAAGGCATTTGATAACCACTGGGTTTTTTTTTTACTATATAAAAAAAGAATGGCCAAAAATTTAAAAAACTAAAAAAACAAAACGTTTGAAAACTTATAAACAGGTTCAGGACAGTATAAATACTGGCCAAAATGATCTCTTTTTGGAAAAGTATACCCTAAGGCAGGGGTCTTCAAACTATGGCCCTCCAGTTGTTCAGGAACTACAATTCCCATCATGCCTAGTCATGTCTGTGAATGTCAGAGTTTTACAATGCCTCATGGGATGTGTAGCTCTGCAACAGCTGGAGGGCCGTAGTTTGAGGATCCCGCCCTAAGGTGATCTAATTTTTTTTGCCATAATTTTTAAAAATGAAGAAACATGGTGGTATTGTGGTGTTTAAAACATGGAGGTTGGGAATGCTGCAATTGATACAGTGCATACAAGTCAGACACAGAGGGAGGAAGAAGTGAAGGGGTTAATGTACATGTTAATACAGTGGAAGGATGGAGATAAATGGGATAATATGCAGATGTGCAGGATGAGGGAGGACGATGGGTTAATATAAGGTTACTGCGGAGACAGGATGGAGCTAAGATTTACAGGAGAAGGGGGTGGTGAAAGGGTTAAAGCAATCCCACAATTGAAGGTATACCTTGAATATGTTATCTTCTACTAATGAACGAGTGACTCATTCATTTTCTGGGTTTCCATTTTCTCCCCTTCCACCGAGGGAGGTCGGGCTTTCCAACGTAAACACTATCTGTTACCATTCACAATCTCTGTGATTGGTCACCACAGAGATAACAAGGTACAGTGCCGCTCAGAACGTCTCTGTACACCAAGCCATCCCATGACAGTTTGGTTCACAGCCATTAACGAGTGCACTGCCTGCCCAAAGGTGATTTTTGCAGTGCCCTTTTTAAACGTAATTTTTTTTCTCGACAATTGAAGGTATATTCAAAGATATTAATCTACCAAAAAATGTTACCCAGATTTGTCCACTTTACATAGAATTCAAGTCCTGTTAAAGGGGGCACTGCTTGGCCCCTAGAAATGCGTTGACATGTTGTTTTGGTATCTACAGACTCCCTTTGGAGAACCTTTGGTTTCACTCATTGCTGCATTAAGGCTTGACAGGGGTTCTAACCCTTTCCCACAACAAAATAACGTTTTGGTCTTAGATACACATGAAGAACACCCACAGCAGACACCCCCAGACAATTAACATTGGGAGGGAAAAGTCTGCTGGGAGGGAAAAGTCTGCTGGCTAGACTGGTTTTTCCTGGCCAAGGCTAGCCTGGCACTGGCAGAGTCTGCTCTGTAATCTAGGGCAGTGGTCTTTAAACTGCAGGCCGGGGGCCAGATGTGGCTCTTTGCTTGGTTTTATCTGGCCCTTGGGGCACTATTTCATTCACTGACACAAACAATGGGGCTCAATTCCCCACAAATACACCAACCATAGGACCCAATGGCACCAATGAAAGGGCACAATTCCTCCCAATGAAACCAATGATGGGGCAGAATTCCTCCCAATGAAACCAATGATAGGGCACAATTCCTCCCAATGAAACCAGTGATGGGGCACAATTCCTCCCAATGACAGCAATGATGGGGCACAATTCCTCCCAAAGACACCAACAATAGGGGAAAATTCCTCCCAATGACACCAATGATGGGGCCCAATTCCTCCCAATGACACCAACAATGGGGGAAAATTCCTCCCAATGACACCAATGATGGGGCACAATTTCTACAAATGACATCAATGATGGGGCACAATTCCTACCAATGACACCAATAATGGGGCACGATTTGTCCCAATGACACCAACTACGGGGCCCAATGATACCAATGACGAGACACAATTCCTAATGACACCAAAGATGGGGCATTGCTTACTCCCAACTGAAGCTGGGACATTTTCTATTCCCGATGGCCACAGTCCGGCCCCCCTAAGGTCTGAAGGACAGTAAACTGGCCCTTTGTTTAGAAAAAGTTTGGAGACCCCCATCTGTAGAGGGATCCTATAAAGGGCTCTTAGGACTTGTCTCTAAAAAAAAAAAGTCTTGTTGACCTATAAGGATTTGGAGAAAAATACTGTTGCTACCTCCGCAGGGACTTCTGGTTTCTATTCCCCCCCCCCATTCCTGCACAGCCAGGCAACATACATTTTCCATCTGCACCCAGACACAAGAACACAATCCCTTGGCTTTGTTTTTGTTGTTTTATTTGGGGTACAACTTGGATGGGGTAGAGAAATGTATGGGATGCCAAACTTGACTTGAACACAGATGAGGACAACTTCCTTCCTTTATACAAAGATAAGATCCTGGCCTGTTCTCCTTCCTGGGCAGTCTCCACAGTCTTTAAAGCGGAGCTCCGCTGGCTTTTGTGTTTATTAAAAGTCAGTAGCTACAAAAAAAGTGTAGCTGCTGACTTTTAATAAACACACACTCACCTGTCCCACGGTCCAGCGGCCGGGGGGAGCATCGGATCTTTCCGTCTTCTCCCCGTGGCACCGGCATGTCTAGTGTTGGCACCCAGCTGTGACAGCTTGCAGCTTTACAGCTGGGTGCGCACTGCACATGCGAGAATTGCGCTGTGCGTCCTGAATGGCCTGGCAATCTTCTGGGACCTGTGACATGTCCCAGAAGACTGCAGGTATTGAGGGGGAGAGAACTTTCACCCGAGTCTCCTAGGCGGCCCAAGCGGAAGTGGGAGTGGGTACCTGTCAAAACTAGGTACACGCTCGCCCCCCAAAAAAATTACATGCCAAATGTGGCATGTCAGGGGGTCAGGACCACTTAAAGCGGAAGTTCCACTTTTGAGTGGAACTTCGCTTTAAAGGAGATGCTCGTTTGGCTGGACATCTCCTATGGATCACAGGAGTGCAGTTCGTTCTGCACTCCTGTGCCCCCCTTTTCAACAGAGAAAGTTTGAAGTTCGCTCTCTGCTGACATCCCAGAAGTCTGTCCAGTCACCGTGTCATCACGACCACAGAGTCTGGATCTGCCAGATGCCTGGACTGACAACCAGCTCAGCCTCTCAGCGAGCCACTGAGAGCCTGAGCCGGCCGCTCCCTGCCCCTCCACAGCCCAACGCTCCAATGAGCGAGGAGGGGGCAGAGCAGAGAGCTGGTGACTGACAGTCAGCAGCTCTCTGCTCGAGGAGCTGTCAGAGCCGAGCGATCGGTGATCAATCGCTCAGTTCTCAGTGCAGAGGCTCCGGTGGACGTGGACAGATGTAGCACCTAGGTAAGTATAATAAGAGAAAAAAAAGGAATCCCATAAATCTCCTTTGAAGTGCAAGTTCACCTTTACAGAAAATCCTCGCTGTACTGGAATCCCTCGATCCCCCGCTGTCAGACACCGGGATGCGGCTATACCGGTCTGGGGATATGAAATCCCCAGGGCTTAATCTCCTATTCGTACCTCTCAGCATGTTTGGATAGGATGCATTCTAATACAGTGCCTTGCGAAAGTATTCGGCCCCCTTGAACTTTGCGACCTTTTGCCACATTTCAGGCTTCAAACATAAAGATATAAAACTGTAATTTTTTGTGAATAATCAACAACAAGTGGGACACAATCATGAAGTGGAACGAAATTTATTGGATATTTAAAACATTGTTAAACAAAAAACTGAAAAATTGGGCGTGTAAAATTATTCAGCCCCTTTACTTTCAGTGCAGCAAACTCTCTCCAGAAGTTCAGTGAGGATCTCTGAATGATCCAATGTTGACCTAAATGACTAATGATGATAAATAGAATCCACCTGTGTGTAATCAATTCTCCATATAAATTCACCTGCACTGTGATAGTCTCAGAGGTCCGTTTAAAGCGCAGAGAGCATCATGAAGAACAAGGAACACACCAGGCAGGTCCTAGATACTGTTGTGGAGAAGTTTAAAGCCAGATTTGGATACAAAAAGATTTCCCAAGCTTTAAACATCCCAAGGAGCACTGTGCAAGCGATAATATTGAAATGGAAGGAGTATCAAACCACTGCAAATCTACGAAGACCTGGCCGTCCCTCTAAACTTTCAGCTCATACAAGGAGAAGACTGATCAGAGATGCAGCCAAGAGGCCCATGATCACTCTGGATGAACTGCAGAGATCTACAGCTGAGGTGGGAGACTCTGTCCATAGGACAACAATCAGTCGTATACTGCACAAATCTGGCCTTTATGGAAGAGTGGCAAGAAGAAAGCCATTTCTTAAAGATATCCATAAAAAGTGTCGTTTAAAGTTTTCCACAAGCCACCTGGGAGACACACCAAACATGTGGAAGAAGGTGCTCTGGTTAGATGAAACCAAAATCGAACTTTTTGGCAACAATGCAAAACGTTATGTTTGGCATAAAAGCAACACAGCTCATCACCCTGAACACACCATCCCCACTGTCAAACATGGTGGTGGCAGCATCATGGTTTGGGCCTGCTTTTCTTCAGCAGGGACAGGGAAGATGGTTAAAATTGATGGGAAGATGGATGGAGCCAAATAGAGGACCATTCTGGAAGAAAACCTGATGGAGTCTGCAAAAGACCTGAGACTGGGACGGAGATTTGTCTTCCAACAAGACAATGATCCAAAACATAAAGCAAAATCTACCATGGAATGGTTCACAAATAAACATATCCAGGTGTTAGAATGGCCAAGTCAAAGTCCAGGCCTGAATCCAATCGAGAATCTGTGGAAATAACTGAAAACTGCTGTTCACAAACGCTCTCCATCCAACCTCACTGAGCTCGAGCTGTTTTGCAAGGAGGAATGGGCAAAAATTTCAGTCTCTCGATGTGCAAAACTGATAGAGACATACCCCAAGCGACTTACAGCTGTAATCGCAGCAAAAGGTGGCGCTACAAAGTATTAACTTAAGGGGGCTGAATAATTTTGCACGCCCAATTTTTCAGTTTTTTATTTGTTAAAAAAGTTTGAAATATCCAATAAATTTTGTTCCACTTCATGATTGCGTCCCACTTGTCGATTCTTCACAAAAATTACAGTTTTATATCTTTATGTTTGAAGCCTGAAATGTGGCAAAAGGTCGAAAAGTTCAAGGGGGCCGAATACTTTCGCAAAGCACTGTAAAGACAGCATAGAGTTTAGTCAGACTATACAGGCCAGAAAGGAGTACTCACAAGCAAAGTATAAAAAAAAACATTTATTTCACATATATTAAAAAGTAGATGTCAACATGCATCTTCTCATATGTTGCACATGTTCCCACAAATATAAGTCGTGGCTATAAAGTAGGTACTATAAAGTGGTTCCTCAGAGACCAACGCGTTTCACTACAATTTTTGCTTCCTCAGGGCTTGGGGCCGACATACTTTCTCAAAGCTAACCAACATCAGTGCCGGCTACCCACAATGGGCGCTGGGGTGTACAGGAAGAGGCTGACTGGGGAGATCTTGTTTGGTAGCTAACTGGAGTCAGCTCCTCTTTCGCATTGTATATTCAGAAGGGGGGGGGGGTAGAACTAAAAAAAAAAGGGGTAGTCACTCCACTTTAACCTTTACTTTTGTGAGATAATGTATATATTTTGCATATGAATGCATATGCAAATTAATCATTTGAAATCTTTACTTAAGTTTTCACTAGTTAGTTTTAGTTTGTCACAAATCATTATGTTTATACATATGTAGCAATTTTGGAGAATATATTTCACAATACTGAGACAGATGATTGCGCTGTACTAATTCAGATAGTACTGAAAGTGAGGTGAATATATTTGTGGAGTATTGGCAGCAAACAATTCAAAACTTTGTAATTATAACTTTTTATATATTATTTTCTTTTTGATATTTAGTTTTTTGATATTTATTTTGTGGCAAGGAATTGACTGACGTAGTCAGATTTTCTAGCAAGTTCAAAGGCACATTGCAAGTAAAAAAAAAAAATACATTTAAAAAAATAAGAAAAAAAAATTTCAATTGATTGATTTTTCTGTCTTTTTTTCCCGGCAAATTTTTCTGTTTCATTTTTTTTTTATTAAGATTTTAAATAATAAGAAAAAACAATATTAGGTAGCAAAATTGGGTACAAAAATATAACCGTCATCATAGTCAGTAAACAATAAAAGAAACTGGCGACAATAATAGATGAAAGATGATGAGGGGTTCAGCCATGAACCCATTGAAAGTCCATAAGTAGATATGAGAAACCACACTATATTGTCAAAAGTATTGGGACGCCTGCCTTTACACACACATGAACTTTAATGGCATCCCAGTCTTAGTCTGTAGGGTTCAATAGTGAGTTAGCACACCCTTTGCAGCTATAAGAGCTTCAACTCTTCTGGGAAGGCTGTCCACAAGGTTTAGGACTGTGTCTATGGGGATGTTTGACCTCTCTTCCAGAAGTGCATTTGTGAGGTCAGGCACTGATGTTGGATGAGAAGGCCTGGCTCGCAGTCCTGAACACTAATTTATTCCAAAGGTGTCCTATCAGGTTGAGGCAGGCCAGTCAAGCTCCTCCACCCCAAACTCGCTCATTCATGTCTTTATGGACCTTGCTTTGTGCACTGATGCGCAGTCACATTGGAACAGGAAGGGGCCAAACCCAAACTGTTCCCACAAAGTTGGGAGCATGAAATTGTCCAAAATGTCTTGGTATGCTGACACCTTAAGAGTTCCCTTTACTGGAACTAAGGGGCCAAGCCCAACCCCTGAAAAACAACCCCACACCATAATCACCCCTCCACCATATGATTTGAACAAGAGCACAAAGGAAGGTCCATAAAGACATGGATGAGCAAGTTTGTGGTGGAGGAACTTGACTGGCCTGCACAGAGTCCTGTCCTCAACCCGAAAGAACACCTTTGGGATGAAGTAGAGTGGAGACTGGGAGCCAGGCCTTCTTGTCCAACATCAGTGCCTGGCCTCACAAATGCACTTCTAGGAAGAATGGTCAACTTTCCCATAGACACTGCGAAACCTTGTGGACGGCCTTCCCAGAAGAGTTGAAGCAGTTATAGCTGCAAAGGGTGGGCCAACTCAACATTGAACCCTACGGACTAAGACTGGGATGCCATTAAAGTTCATGTGCGTGAAAAGGCAGGCGTCCCAATACTTTTGACAATACAGTGTATATCCAAGTGGTCGACCATGAAAAGCTTAGCATAACACTACTCATTCGACTATGTTCTAAGAGCAGAAAGGATGAAAAGTAGATGTATCAACATCCTATCTTTTTAAGGTAATTTAGCACATACAAAACCTAATCCTAAATCTTAAATCGAGAATAAAGGTCCGACTAAGGACCAAAAGTGCATCAGAGGAAAAATATAGAAAAAGCGAGTAAAGAAAAAGGAAGAAAGGAAAACAAAAGGATAAGAGTGAGAGCACGCCCATCCAGAAATCTTTCCAACCACCAATCCAATGTGGACCTTAGGTGTCCATTAGCTGTAGGTAAGAAAGCCAGGTCCATACCTTTTCCAATAGGGATTGTTTATCCAACAGGACACAGAGAATTTTTACATGTAGCATGATCCAATAAGCTTCATTAAAGCAAAGTCAATCATCACGGGGCTCTTCCAAACCGTAGCGACAGCTATTGTAGCTGCCATTCCCTTGTAAATGGTGACAGGGTCCTCCCGGCAACATCCTGAAGCCAAAAAAGACCTCCAGATTGTCTAAAACTATGGAAAATCAAGTCATTTTAGAGGTGATAACCAGGAATTAGGAGGGAAAAAGGATGTGCATAGCCATTTACCCTGTGAAAGTACATGTGTCTGGGGCAAAAAAAGAATGTTAACCACTTCTGGACCGGAAGGATTTGCCCCCTTAACCACTTAAGCCCCGGAAGATTTTACTCCCTTCCTGACCAGGGGGTTTTTTGCGATTTTTTACTGCGTGACTTTAACGGACAATGGCGCGGTCGTGCGATGCTGTACCTAAACGAATTTCACGTCCTTTTTTCTCACAAACAGAGCTTTCTTTTGGTGGTATTTGATCACCTGTGCGATTTTTATTTTTTGCGCTATAAACAAAAAAAGAGCGACAATTCTAAAAAAAAAAAAAAGAAAAACAATATTTTTCACATTCTGCTATATGACTTTCCCAAAAAAAAAAAAAATTTAAAAATCAAAATTTTTAAACATTTTAGGCCAATTTGTTTTCTACTACATATTTTTGGTAAAAAAAAAAAAAATCGCAATAAGCGTATTTTCATTGGTTTGTGCAAAAGTTATCACGTCTACTAACTACGGGAAAGATTTATGTCACCTTTATTGTTTTTTTTACTAGTAATGTCGGCCATCTGTGATTTTTTTGCGGGACTGCGACATTGCGGCGGACAGATCGGACCCCCTGACTAACATTTTTTACACTTTTGGGGGGACCAGTGACATTACTACAGTAATCAGTGCTAAAAATATGCACTGTTACTGTAATAATGGCAGGGAAGGGGTTAACATTATGGGTGATCAAGGAGTTAAACGTGTACCTAGGGGCATGTTTCTAACTGTGGGGGGGCGTGGCTTGTGGAATGACCATAGAGACGTGATCCTATATAGAAGGATCACAGGGGCTCTTTGATCATTCCAGGGAGAAGAACGGTCAGCTGTGTTTACAACAACCGACCGTCCTTCTCTCTCAGCGGGGAGCGATCACGGGTGTCAGGCAGCAATCGGAGCTGCCTGCCCCATGCATCGGCTTCCCCGCTGACGAGCGGGGGCGGGAGCACGCCGGCGGTGGCACGCGCTTGCCCCCTGGCTGCAGGCACGCGACCGACGTAGACCTACGTCGGTTTGCCTGGGAGAGCCACGCTGCTGCAGTAAAAAGGCGGCGTGTGGTCAGCAACCGGTTAATAATTGTTTTCTGCTACATATTTTTGGTAAAAATAATCGCAATTAGCGTATTTTGATTGGTTTGTGCAAAAGTTATCGCAGCTACTAACTACAGGAAGTTTATTGTTTTTTTTTTAACTAGTAATGGCGGCGATCTGGGATTTTTTTTTTTTGCTGGACTGCGACATTGCGGCGGACAGATCGGACCCTTGACTGACATTTTTGACACTTTTGGGGGTACCAGTGACATTACTACAGTAATCAGTGCTATATATATGCACTGTTACTGTAAAAATGACACTGGCAGGGAAGGGGTTAATTTTTATTGGTGATCAAGGGGTTAATGTATGCCTGGTGCTTACTGACGTGTGTGGGGGGAGGTGACTGAGTGACACAGGGACAGATCGCAGGTTCAGCTATGCTGAATCCTGCAATCTGACCCTGTCTGTCACTTAGGAGGTCCGCCCGCTTTGTTTACACAAGTGGGCGGATCTCTTCACTCGATCCCCGACGATTGGGGAAGAGCGGCAGTGATCACCGCCGCTCTTCCCCTGGCCCGACTCCCGCTGTGACTGAATACAGTGGGAGCGAGCCTCCAGCGGCGCGCGTGCGCCGCCCACAAGGGGAGGAGTCCAGCGATGTAGGTCTACGTCCCTGGACGGAATCAAACCACTTTGCCGCAGTAGCACCAATGTGAGCGGTCGGCAAGTGGTTAAAAGAAGGAAAACACTGCATTTGGCCACTAGATGGAGCTAAGTATTTAAGTATTTTTCTGTAATACTTAGCCCCTTCTAGTGGCCAAATTCAGTATTTTCCATTTAAAATCAATGATTTACATTTGAACAGCATAGGATATAGCCTAATAACAATCATTTTTGCCCTATTTGCACAGAACAAAGGTACATGCAGTTTCACCGGGTGAATTAAACTTAAAAGTCACATTAAGGCTTGGTTTCCACTAGTGCGGCTACAAAGTCATGCTACTTCTAGCACGACTTCGTAGCGAAAGTAAACTGCGGCTTCAGTTAGACTTTTCCCTCATATATAGAGGGAAGTCGCGCTCAAAAGTAGTGCACAATCTACTTTTGAAGTCGCCGCAACTGAAGCCGCAGCAGTGGAAACGGGCCCCATTGAAAACAATGGGTTTTGACTTGCTGTGCGACTTGACATGTGTCAAGTCGCACCGCAAGTCGCACTAGTGGAAACCGGGCCTAAAGGACACATGCAAGCCTTCAAGAGACTTTTAAATTGGAAAGGACTTTGCACCCGTATGTGTAAAATGCCTTTATTGCTGTTTCATTTGACTTTCAAAAAAATCTGATAATAAAAAAGTACTAAAACATGATGATTGAAACAAGTTTAACAAGTCTTCACGTGCTTTGAAAACAATAAAAAAGGGATTGTTTTGGAAACATTGTAAACCGCTTATCAAAATAAGTCTGAGGACACATTTTCCCTTGTATTCTCTTCCTGTTAAATCAGGCTGCTGCTCTTCTGCTAGGAAAGACTAAACACAGCTCTGCTATTCAGAATGGTTGAGTATAGACATTGCGCTTTGGGTCATTACAGGTCAGCAGCAGTAGCGTTGGTCCCATAGAAAGCTATAGAGATTGACTGTGGCTAGTGCCAAGATCTCAGAAAAACGGGGGTTCTTATGGTCTCTAAGGGAGGGAAAAAAAGGACATGGGCACTTTGTTAGCATTGCCGTGCAAAAAGGTGCGCTGCATTTAGGCAGTCTATTCATTTTAACCACTTCCCGACCACCCGCCGCCTTTTACTGCGGCAGGATGGCTCTCCCGTGCATACCGACTTAGACCTACGTCAGTCGCGCACGGAAAGCTAGGGGGCAAGCGCACGCCGCGGCCGGCGTGCTCCCGCCCCCACTCGGCAGCGGGGAAGCAGATGCACTGGTCAGGTAGCTCTGATTGCCGCCTGACACCCGCGATCGATCCCTGCTGAGAGAGGACGGTCGGCTGTTGTAAACACAAGTGACAGTTCTTCTCCCTAAAATGTTTACAGAGCTCATGTGATCCTTCTATATAGGATCACATGTCTCTATGTTCATTTCACAAGCCACGCCCCCCACCCCCCCACAGTTAGACTCACCCCCCCTAGACTCACATTTAAGCCATTGATCACCTATAAGATTAACCCCTTCCCTGCCAGTGTCATTATTACAGTAACAGTGCATATATTTAGTACTGATTACTGTAGTAATGTCACTGGTTCCCCCAAAAGTGTCAAAAATGTCAGTTAGGGGTCCGATCTGTCCGCCGCAATGTTGCAGTCCCGCAAAAAAATCACAGATCGCCGCCATTTCTAGTAAAAAAAAATAAAATAAAATAAAAATGACATAAATCTTTCCCGTAGTTAGTAGACGCGATAACTTTTGCGCAAACCAATCAAAATACGTTAATTGTGTTTTTTTTTTATCAAAAATATGTAGCAGAGAATAAATTGGCCTAAAATGTTAAAAAATTTAGATATTTATATTTTATATTTTTTTTTTGGGAATGTTATATAGCAGAATGTGAAAAATATTGTTTTTTTTTTTTCAAAATTGTCTCTATTTTTTTGTTAAATAAAAATCGCACAGGTGATCAAATACCACCAAAAGAAAGCTCTATTTGTTGGGGGGGAAAAAAAAGCACATCAATTTTATTTGGGTACAGCGTCGCACGACCGCCCAATTGTCCGTTAAAGTAACGCAGTGCCGAATCGCAAAATAGTGCCTGGTCATTAAGGGGGTAAATCCTTCCAGTCTTAAAGTGGTTAAAAGATCTAGGAGTTCATTCTATCACTCCAAAAAGTATGCACCTTTTTTCTTTAACACAATAAATTGCAACACACACCATGTGCATTGTGGTACACTGTCCATGTGCCGCTACTGTGCAGTGCTTTTCACTGCCATTCAAAATGAATGGCACCACAACACTAAGCACCACATACACATTTCAGTGATCATTTGAAATTTTTGGAATTATCCCTTTGCAATGATGTTTGGATCGTAGTATAGTATTGGATAAAGCAATGGACTGTTATAGCTGAAAATGGGGAGGGGGTGGGCAACTCCATATTGATACCCATAGTTTTGTAATGAAATCTCCAGCATTCCTACCATGCAGATCCTTTAACTTTAACCACTTGCCGACTGCCTAACGACGATTTACGTCGGCGGTCAGCCCCTCACAGGCAAAGCGCCGTAGGACTACGTCGCTAGCCTGTGAGGGTCTAGGGAGCGAGCGCGCGCCGCCGGAGGCGCGCTCCCGCTCGGTCACAGACCCCCCCACGCGAGTGACCGGCGGACCCGATGTCCACCGGTCACTCGCGATCGTCGGTTACAGTGGGAGAAAGGCAGGCGGCTAATGTAAACACAGCCGCCTGCCAGTCTCCCCGGTGTAACAGCACAGATCATACGGTCCTGCTATGTAGGACCGTTGAGCTATGCTGTTACACACACAGCCACATCCAATCACAGTTAGAAGCACGCCCCTAGGGACACACTTAACCCCTCCCTCTCAAATAAAGTTAACCCCTTCAGTAACAGTGCATATGTATAGCACTGATTACTGTAGTAATGTCACTGGTAACCCCAAAAGTATCAAAAATGTCATTCAAGGGTCCGATCTGTCCGCCGCAATGTCGCAGTCCCGCAAAAAAAAATTGCAGATAGCCACCATTACTCGTTAAAAAAAAAACAACAAAAATGACAAAAATCTTTCCCTTAGTTAGTAAATGCAATAACTTTTGTTTGCGCAAACCAATCAAAATACGCTTTTTGCGATTTTTTTTTTACCAAACACATGTAGCATAAAAAAAATTGGCCTAAAATGTTAAAAAATTATGATTTTTACATTTTTTGGGGGGGAATTTCATATAAAAAAATGTGAAAAATATTGTTATTTTTGCAAAATTGTCGCTATTTTTGTTTATAGCGCATGATCAAAAAATCGCACAGGTGATCAAATACCACCAAAAGAAAGCTCTGTTTGTGGGGAAAAAAAGGACGTTAAATTTGTTTGGGTACAGCGTCGCACGACCGCGCAATTGTCCATTAAAGTCACGCAGTGCCGAATCGAAAAATAGGCCCTGGTCAGGAAGGGGGTAAAATCTTCCGGGGCTTAAGTGGTTAAAGGCCAATTTTAGTTTCATCTTGGGCACAATCCCAGTCAGTTCCTCATTCTGATCATGTGAACACCCCTTTCATTCCAATAGAGTGAAGTATGAAGGGAATCATACTCATGGTGGTTTTTCCAGGTGTCAGACTAGGGCTGTCCTCATAGAAATTAATAGGGCTCCAGTGCACACAGAATTAGGGGGAACCAGTCGAGACCACGTTCATGGTAAGGATTGTCACATCAGGGCTGAAGGTCAGTATTATCCCAAAATGATTTCACTTATGAGGTAAGAAGGAGTAAATGCAGATTGTGTAGAGTTTTGGTGAGACTCAATTTTGGCTAATTTAAGTTTTTAAAGATGCAAAATTTCAAAATACATTAGATTTCCTTGTTAGGAAACCAAATCTTGCATTTTTAAAACATACTCTGTTGCCAGACCATTCATTTCAACAGCAATCTTTCCATAATATTATACTATATGTCAAAAGTATTGGGACGCCTGCCTTTACACAGAAATTTAATGGCACTCCAGTCTTAGTTCGTAGGGTTCAATATCAGGTTGGCCCACCCTTTGCAGCTATAACAGCTGTTCAAGGTTTAGGAGTGTGTCTATGGGAATGTTTGACCATTCTTCCAGAAGTATAATTGTGATGTCAGGCACTGATACTGGATGAGAAGACCTGGCTCACAGTCACCGCCCTAATTCATCCCAAAGGTGTTCTATCAGGTTGAGGTCAGGACTTGACAGGCCAGCCAAGTCCTTCCATCCCAAACTCGCTCATCCATGTCTTTATGGACCTTGCTTTGTGCACTGGTCCAAATCATTAGATGGAGAGGGGATTATGTTGTGGGTTGTTTTTCATGGGTTGGGCTGTTCCCAAGTTTGTGGGAACAGTTTGGGGATGGCGGACCTTCAGAGTTCCTTGCCAGGAAGTGCCGGAAAATGACACGCGGGAGTGACGTCATCGCGGCTCCGGCCACTCACAGCGCCTGAGCCGCCAAACCCGGAAGAGACACCGAGGGATCATGTCAGCTCCCACAGCGGTGTCCGGGGGTCCGTGTCGGGGCTTCGTTCTAAGGTAAGTATTTCATAATGAGCTAGTATGCGATGCATACTAGCTCATTATGCCTTTGTCTTGCAGGGTTTTTTTTTTTTTTTTAATATACTACCGCTTTAACAGCTTCAAGTGTCTGGGCTCAGCTGCACTAATAATGATCTGATGGGGACACACTCCCTCCTGCCCCCTTCTCCATAGAGAAAAGTTCTTTCACCTATAACACTGTTGGTGACACAATCTGTGAATAATGGAGTCTGATCAGTCACAGAATTATTTCCCTAGTCACAGATTGTGTTACAGGCAGTGTAATAAGTGACAGAAAGGTTCTCTATGGCGGAGAGGGCAGGAGGGGGTATATCCCTGTTGGATCATCTTTAGTGCTGCTCATCCTGGAAAACCAAAAATGTTCACCCCCACCAGTGCTGGAAGTCCAGCAACAGGAAGAGGACAGGGCAGCCCTGCAGTGAAGATTTCTACAGAATCCAGCAGCCTTCACTTAATGGGACACTCTTCATTACAGTTAAAGGGTCTCTAAACCCACATCATAAAGAACTATCAATAAATGGTGTATTACATGCTGTTCATACCCTGTATTCTGCAAAAAATATCTCTATCTCCACCTTCACAATTTTTTGGAAAAAAATACACGAATCTGGAGAATAAAATGGTGACCGCTGCAATGTTTTATGTCTCACTGTATTTGCGCAGCGGTCTTTCAAACGCAATTTTTGGGGAAGAAATACTATCTCCACCTTCTGTTCATGTCCCTAATTCAGATAGGGATTTTGCAGCTTTGGTGGCAATTTTAAATGCTTTTAAGTGCAGAGGAGGGGTTTGGGGTCTTTTAGACCCCCAGATCCCTCCACAAAAGTACCTGTAAAAAAGTAAAAAAAAAAAAAAAAAAAATTTTTTTAAATGTCCGAAAATATTGACCAATATCGGTCGATACTGATATCCGATGACCAAAATATCGGTATCGGCATTAAAAAAACTATATTGGTCGATCACTAGTTAATATCACTTTAAGTCACATAACTAAAGCTGTAGGAAATAACATTTTTTTTTTTTTTTAACTAACTTTAGCTTTATTTTTTCTAACCCCTCAACTGAAAAAAAAAAAACTGTTGGCTTTAGATACAATAGGCCTTTTGCCTACATATTTGTTCCAGGTCATGGATTCACCAAGAGGAGAAGCAAGCAAAAGAATGACAGCCCCAGAACCTGCACCTTTAAAAAAAGTCAGCAGAGGCAATTAGTGTATATATGTGCATATATATATATATATATATATATATATATATTCACATATATACACACACACATACATTATCTCACATAAGTTAGTATCCCCCTCACATTTTTTGTAAATATTTTATTATATCTTTTCATATAACCACACTGAAGAAATGACACTTTGCTGAAATGTAAAGTAGTGAGTGTACAGCTTGTATAACAGTGTAAGTTTTCTGTCCCCTCAAAATAACTCAACACACAGCCATTAATGTCGACTAGCAACAAAAGTCAGTACACCCCTGTGTTGAACATGTCCAAATTGGGCCCAAAAGTGTACAATATTTTGTGCGGCCACCATTATTTTCCAGCACTGTCTTAACCCTCTTGGGCATGGAGTTCACCAGAGCTTCACAGGTTGCCACTGGAGTCCTCTTCTAGTCCTCCATGATGAGCTGGTGGATGTTGAAGACTTTGCGCTCTTCTACCTTCCGTTTGAGGATGCCCCACAGATGCTCAATAGGGTTCAGGTCTGGAGACATGCTTGGTCAGTCCATCACCTTTACCCTCAGCTTCTTTAGCAAGGCAGTGGTCCACTTGAAGGTGTGTTTGGGGTCGTTATGTTGGAATACTGCCCTGCGGCCCAGTCTCCAAAGGGAGGGGATCATGCTCTGCTTCAGTATGTCACAGTATTAGTGTTGGCATTCATGGTTCCCTCAATTAACTGTAGCTCCCCAGTTCTAGCAGCACTCACGCAGCCCCAGAAAAGGACACTTGACACACGCTTGACACCTGACACATCTGAACCAAATACTTTTATCTTGGTCTCATCAGACCACAGGACATGGTTCCAGAAATCCATGTCCTTAGTCTGCTTGTCTTCAGCAAACTGTTTGCGGGCTTTCTTGTGCATCATCTTTAGAAGAGGCTTCCTTCTGGGACGACAGCCATGCAGAAAAATTTGATGCAGTGTGCGGCGTATGGTCTGAGCACTGATAGGCTGATCCCCCCCACCCCTTGAACCTCTGCAGCAATGCTGGCAGCACTCATACGTGCACTCAACTTCTTTGGTCGACCATGGCGAGGGCTGTTCTGAGTGGAACCAGTCCTGTTAAACCACTGTATGGTCTTGGCCACCGTGCTGCAGCTCAGTTTTAGGGTCTTGGCAATCTTCTTTTAGCCTAGGCCATCTTTATGTAGAGCAACAATTATTTTTTTCAGATCCTCAGAGAGTTCTTTGCCATGAGGTGCCATATTGAACTTCCAGTGAACAGTATGAGAGAGTAAGAGAGATAACACAAAATTTACCACACATGCTCCCCATTCACACCTGAGACATTGTAACACTAACAAGTCACATGACACCGGGGAGGGGAAACTGCTAATTGGGCCCAATTTGGACATTTTCACTTAGGGGTGTACTCACTTTTGTTTCCAGCGGTTTAGACAATAATGGCTGTGTGTTGAGTTATTTTGAAGGGACAGCAAATTTACACTGTTATACAAACTGTACACTCACTACTTTACATTGTAGCAAAGTGTCATTTCTTCAGTGTTGTTACATGAAAATATAGAATAGAATATTTAGAAAAATGTGAGGGGTGTACTCACTTTTGTGAGATACTATATATATATATATATATATATATATATATATATATAAATGCAGACAAACATGTCTGTGGGCATTCTGCAGCTTCTTCTTCGAACGCCCCCTGACCATTCTCAGTCTCCATTTTGCCATCCCAAGATAAAGCTGGTGCTAGGGGTGGCTTATCACTGCATAAACCTACAGGCTCAGACAACCTGAATGTGCATGTTCTTACCATGATTGCCCTTAAAGCGGAAGTAAAGTCTGCTGTATTTTTTTTTTTTTTAACCATTTCCTGCAAACCGAGGTACTTGTATGTCGGCTTCAAGAAGTGCTTGTACCGGGATGATGTCTGCAGCTAGAGGCATCACCCTGGTACCATTTTTTAGAGCCGGCGGTTGGCTTTCTGGTGATAACAACTGATGCGGTTGTTATCACAAGGAGCAGGAATGGACATTCCCCCCTTCCCGCCACCTTCTGCAGCTCTGCCCAGGTCTCCCATTCCGAACAAAGCCCGAACAAAGCCAGATGAAGTAACCCAGAAGGGACGTCACTTTCGGTTTACTTGGCTGCCCGTGGCGCCGATTTATAAAAACTTAAAGTATTCAAAAATGCCTATTTTGGCATTTTAAATACTTTTAAGTGCAAATGAGGGATTTGGGGTCTTTTAGACCCCAGATCCCTCTGTAAAGAATACCTGTCACTGCTTATTACTGTCACAAGGGATGTTTACATTCCTTGTGACAGCAATAAAAGTGATCAGATTTTTTTTTTTTTTAAAGGAACAGTGAAAAACATTAATATTTAAATAAAAAAAAAAAATAATTTTTAAAGCGCCCCTGTCTCGTCGTGCTCGCGTCCCAAAGAAAACGCATACGTAAGTCGCGCCCGCCAATGTAAGCAGTGTTCAAATCACACATGTGTGGTATTGCTGCGATCGCTAGAGTGAGAGCAATCATTTTAGCAAAAGAACTCTTCTGTAACTCTAAACTGGTAACCGTTAAAATATTTTAAAATGTTACCTATGGAGATTTTTTAAGTACCATAGTTTGTTGCCATTCCACGAGTGTGCGCAATTTTAAACTGTAACATGTTAAGTATCTATTTACTCGGCGTGACATCATCTTGCACAATATACAAACAAATTGGGTTACCTTAAGTCCCGGTTCACACTTGTGCGATGCGGGAAGGCTGCGAATTCGCAGCCTGTTCCCGCATCGCAAACGCACATCTGGCAGTTCCCACTGCCATATGCGATATGCAGGGGGTGTCAATTAAATGTTAACAACACCCCCAGTTTGATCGCATATCGCAGTGCAATTTGACAGTTCGCACAGGATCGGATCGCACAAGTATGAACCACTGTGCAATCCGATCCTGATGCGGCTGGAAAAAAAGGGTCCTGTGCGTCTTTTGTGCGGGTGCAGTGCGAATTTCAGCCATACAAAGTGTATGGCTGAATTTGCATCCGCACAGGAGATCGCATGTAATGAAGGAGCAGTGCTATACGAATTACATGCGATTGCCGCACTCGCAATAGTGTGAACCGGCCCTTACTGTTTAGTTTTTTTTAATTCAGTGAAGTGTATTTTTTCTCAAAAAAATTGCATTTGAAAGACCGCTGCACAAATACAGTGAGACATAAAATATTGCAACGGCCGCTATTTTATTCTCCAGATTTGTGTATTTTTTCCCAAAAAATTGCATTTGAAAGACTGCTGCGCAAATACCGGGAGACATAAAATATTGCCACGGCCGCCATTTTATTCTCCAGATTCTTTGCTAAAAAATTGCTAAAAAAAAATATATATATATATATATATATATATATATATATTATATATATATATATATATGTATATGTGTAATGTTTCGGGGTTCTAAGTAATTTTCTAACAAGAAATACTGATTTTAACTTGTAAACAACATGTGTCAGAAATAGGCCTGGTCCTTCAGTGGTTAAAGGCCCCCCAGGTGGGTTATGCTATAATGTACTAGTATGCACAGCATTATGGCAGACTTATCTGTCATATGGTGTCCTCCCATACATCCCTGGGACCAATCCGGCAGGCCCCCGATGCTTCCATCTTCACCCGGTCTTTCTTGTGGATCCCGTGCCTTTGGCCATTTGATAGGCCAGGACGCGCTGACGCCACTCCGGCGGATGCTCACATGAGTCAAGTCACCGCGGCACGGATCGGGGGCCATAAGTGTTCGCTGAGCTACGCATGCGCGGCTCAGTGAACATGACAGCCGAAAGGCAGAAGGATGCATTTTTGGGAGAAAAGACCAATAGGGTCTCTTCTATCATACTGTAAATACCCTGCCTGTCAGCCGTTTGAATAAAAAACAAGTTTACCTCCTCTTTAAAAGCAATCAGTCAATGGTCATATCTTTTACAGCTGCCATTCTTTGCTAAATGGGTTCACTTGTGTTTGAATTTGTGAAAATTCCCAACCCAGTAAACTTTACTTAGAAAAAGTTTCCACTCCAGCATATAAACAGTTTCTTAAAGATATCCGTATCAGTAATGAGTCAGCAAACATAATAATGTTTTCCAGCTTGTTGTCTATCTGGACATAGCTCACCTATGGCCAAGGGGCACAAACATCGCCAGATTCTTACTTGTAGATTTACATTGGTGCAATGCAGGAACCGTGCGAATCCACTGTGGGTTCCCACATCGCACCCGACTCTCACTGCCATATGCGAACTGCTGGGAGTGTCAATACAAAGTTAACGACACCCCAAGACTAGTTCGCATATCGCAGTGCGAATTGTCAGTTCGGACAGGAATCGGATCTCATGGGTGTTCACATTCTGGCACATTCTGGTGCAGACCAAAACAAGGGTCCTGCGCGACTTTGGTCCGAATGCGATGCAAATTCAGTCATGAAATCTGTATGGCTGAATTCGCATTGCACAGGCATAGCATGCGATGTCTCACATTGCATATGTGTGAACCGGAACTTACTATACGGTTCAAATTTAGGCCCCTTTCACACAGCCCGTCCGTCGGACGGACTCCGCGGGCGATCCGCCAATCCTCCGCTGAGCAGGAGGATGACAGCTGTTCTCTGCACTGTGTGCGGAGACACAGCTGTCAGTTCCCCATACATCTCTATGGGGGAATCGGATGGGAACGGACCGTAGGTCCGTTCTCATCCGATCTGCTGGACAGATGGAAAATAGGGTTTCCATCCGTCCAGATTTGACGGATCGGATGTCAGCGGACATGTCTCTGCTGACATCCGATGCCCCATAGGGATGCATGGGGTGACCGTTCAGATCCGCCAAAAAAACGGACAGGCGGATCTGAACGGTCCGCCTGTGTGAAAGGGACCTTAGTCTTTTCAGAGGCGCGAGTTAGGCTGTCCATACACAGTTCCAATCTCGGCTGTTTCAGCACCGGCTGAAATTCGAACCATTATTGGGCAGGCTAAATGTACCCAAGTTGATCTATTGTAACCAAGTTGATCAACCAGCCTGCTGAATTCTATTCTATAGGAGTTATGCTTGTAACTGTCAGCCTTGCAATGCCTCATGGGAATTGTAGTTCTGCAACAACTGGAGGGCCACCAGTTTGAGACCCCCGACCTAGATGGTATTTCTTCAACCAGACTAACTATGTAACTTTAAACTGGCCATGCACTGATAGATTTCAGCTTGCAGGTGAAATGAAAGAAATCAAACCTCTTATCCCATCCATGCTAAACAGCCGACTACTGTATATTGACAGCAGGCGCTCGTGGCTGTCAGAATACCTGATTAGTGCCTGCATCTGATTGGATGCAGACTCTATCTGACAGTTTTTCACCCAGTGTAAGACTAACCATACACACATAGATTTCTCTTGCCCAGCTTGTATGGTGTGTGTAAGAAAATCAAAATATTCCCCCAGCTATGCTAAACAACATAGATGGAGGAATCACCCTGCCGGCTATTGTATTCAGACAGCTTCAATGCCTGTGGTTGCCTGAATACTTTGGAAAGTGAAAGCAGCTAAAAACATGCTGTCACTGTAGTGTTTGGCCAATCATTTTCCACCCAGTTCAGATCATTTTTATTCAATTTTTGTTGAGGAGGTTGGTGCCAATTTGGACACTCGTGGCTTGAATTTTAGGCAATCCAGCAGGATTCAGCCAAATTTTGAGGTGTGTATGGCAGCCCCAGTTTATTCCTAGCGATATAGCACAGATTAATCAGGGTGTGTTCTCCTATCAATGCAAGTGAGAATGAGGATTTCTGATTGAAAAAACTCTGCAGGATTAAAACATTTTCTTCTATTCCAGAATCTGAAACCACAATTATAAATCTTTGTAAATGATGGTTAGGGGGGGGTTCTGCTCTTAAAACTAAGCAGACAGTTGACAGCAGGGTTTTTTTTTTTCAGCTGGAACTTGGTGGAGTTCCAGCAGCTCTGGCTCAGGCCCTCTGCTCCCTGCTCACCACTATCACTTGTAAACACAGAAATCTGGCTTCTGTGTTTACACTTGACAGCCTTCATTCATGCCACATACTGTAAAATTTAAAGCCACTAAACTAAACCTCCATAAATACTTGCTTTCACCTTCTAGCAATGTGGCAGTTACATCCCTTGTCATCTTCTTCTTGATCACTTCCAGGTGCTGGGCTTTCGGGCTCTTTATTGGTATGTGGAGGAATGCCGCCCGCACATGCGCATGGGAGTCAGTCAATCTGGCATAGCCAGTGTCCCGAAAACGCTTAGCTGTGCATGCATGGCTCAGTGTAAATTAGCATGAAGACTAATCATCTTCCAGTTTTTTTTTTTTTTTTGTCAAAGCTTAATTAAACAAGCTGAAGTTAGAAGCTGATTGGCTACCGTACACAGCTGCACTAGATTTTGCACTCTGAAGGTTTTACCAAATCGACTCCATTGCGAGTCTCTTCTGTAATAAAGAGCTGCCTGCTACTAAACTTTAGTTCGAGTTTAAGGCCCCTTTCACACGGGCTTTCCAATTGGTCCGCCTGTCAGTTTTTCAGGCGGACTGATCGAATGCTTCTTGCACCCCTATGGGGCAGCGGATGTCAGCGGTGACATGTCTGCTGACACCCGCTGCTATCCGATCCTGTCCGGGAAATCCAGACGGATGGAAACCCTATTTTCCATCCGTCTGAAGGATCGGATTGGATAGGATCGGATTAAAATAGACAGGTGGTCTGTTTTCACTCGATCTCCCATAGAGGAGAGCGGGGATCTGACAGGTCTGTCTCAGCACAGTGAGCGGAGATGGAGCTGTCATCCGCCTGCTCAGCAGGGATCGATCCGCAAAACTGAGTCCACCGGGCGGAAAGCCCATGTGAAAGGACCCTTAGTTGTAGAGAAGTTGGTGCAGAGAATTCACCTGGGAGGTATATGGAAAGACACAGCATTGCCTTCCTATAAAGGACAGTATTTACACGTCCTCACTTCCAGTACCGTGACCTTAACAACCGTACTGGTCTCCATCAGCGTAATCAGGGTAATAGCTATGGCCGGCCATAGAAAGTTCAAATTTCTTTGTTTCTCAGAGAATAGGTGCAGGAATTCCCCCTTTTGGGCAGTGGCGGAGCCAGAGGGCTAGCTGGGGTGGCAATTGCCACCCCAGACTAAGTCCTTGCCACCCCTGTTGCCACCCCGATGGCTGAAAACATTACACTCATTCGCTGAACGATAGAGCGTGGGCGCCTGCAACTAGTTCTCCTGACTGAGCGGTGGGCAGCAGCGGCGCCATGAGCAGCTGTACAGCTAACCAATCAATGTGTGCCTGCACACCTGATTGGTTCGCTGTTCCGCTACTCACAACGTGATTGGTTCGCTGTGCCGCGCTCACCGCTCGGTCAAGAGAACTAGCTGCGGGCCGGGCATACTGAACATGTGGGATGGATGTGTCAGGCTGTGTTCTTCTTTTTCTACCTTAGGTAAGTCTCTCTGGTCTCTGCATTGAATGGGGACATGGCATGCTGGTCACTACATTGATGGGGGGGGGTACGCTGGTCACTACATTGATGGGGGGGTACGCTGGTCACTACATTGATGGGGGGGTACGCTGGTCACTACATTGATGGGGGGGGTACGCTGGTCACTACATTGATGGATGCTGGCCTGGTCACTACATTGATGGGGGGTACGCTGGTCACTATATTGGTGGGGGGCATGCTGCCAGCATGCCCCCCATCAATGTAGGGACCAGCGCACCCCCCCATCAATGTAGTGACCAGCATGCCCCCCATCAATGTAGTGATCAGCGTACCCCCTATCAATGTAGTGACCAGCATGCCCCCCCATCAATGTAGTGACCAGCATGCCCCCCATCAATGTAGTGATCAGCGTACCCCCTATCAATGTAGTGACCAGCATGCCCCCCCATCAATGTAGTGACCAGCGTACCCCCCTATCAATGTAGTGAACTACATTGATGGGGGGCATGCTGGTCACTGCATTGAAGGGGACACGGCACTCTGGTCCCTGCATTGAAGGGGACACGGCACGCTGGTCACTGCATTGATGGGGGGCACACTGGTCACTGCATTGAATGGGGGCACGCTGTAGTAACTCTGCATTGAATGGGGGCACACTGTAGTAACTCAGCATTGCATGGGGGCACGCTGTATTAACTCTGCACTACTAAAAATGCGCGACGAAGAGGATCCGCTGCAAAAAAAATATCGCACTATATTGACTCCCCAAAATAATACCTTGCCACCCCTGTTTTAAAAGTCTAGCTCCGCCACTGCTTTTGGGTCACCCTTTGTCTCTGCCCGCTACCAATCTCTGAGAACTGTCTCTTGGCTGCACCCCCTACCCACCTCCCAGTACCCCCTCTTTTAATATATACAGAAGCAAGTATCGTTTTGTGCTACTAAGTAATTTGTATGGAATTTGATAGATCCCACCCCAGCAACAATAGACTCCCCCAGCAACAACAGACCCCACCACAGAAACAATAGATCACCCACACAACAGACCCCCCCCCCCCAGCCACAATGGATCTCCCAAAACAAAATACCACCCCAGCAACAATAGACCTCCAGCAGCAACAACAGATCTCCCAGCAGCCAACATCAAAAGACCCTCCAGCAGCCAGCAACAATAGACCTCTCCCTCAACAGTAGATCCCTCCCAGCAACAATTGACCCCCCCAGCAACATAAGACGCCCCAGCCAATAACGATAGACCTACCCAGCAACAATAGACCTCCAGCAGCAACAAAAGATCTCCCAGCAGCCAACATCAAAAGACCCTCCAGCAGCCAGCAACAATAGACCTCTCCCTCAACAGTAGATCCCTCCCAGCAACAATTGACCACCCAGCAACATAAGACCCCCCCAGCCAACAACGATAGACCTACCCAGCAACAATAGGCCCCCCCCAAAATATAGACTCCCACCATCGACTATAGATTCCTCAGCAGCCTGCATCAATAGACCCTCCAACACACCTTGCCATTAAATACATTGAGTGTTGGAGGTGCCGGAACTGCGTTCCCCTGGGTTCCCGCTGAAAAAAGCCCTGCTTTCCTGCAACCCGTGGTTGCACAATTTGCACAATTCCTTCATCAACAATGGTGTTGACGGGGGAATCCCTTCTGCCAAGCAATTGTCTTTTTTCCGGGGGTGGAAAGCGGGGAAGCCGCCCCCGCCAGGAGAAGACAGTGATTATCGCTAGCGGCTATAGCAGCCCTTTGCGATAGTTGCAAGCGAATCCTGCCGGCTGATTAAACCCATGTTGATCGATCGAACAACTTTCAGCCTGCTCATTAACATTTTGAATTTCAGCAAGAATCAGCCAAGATTTGAACCATCTATGGCCAACCTAATATGACCCAGATGAGGTTTATCCGTCTAGGCTGATTAACCATTAATGTTACCAGCGATGGAAGTACAGGAAGAATACGCCTGCAAAATATTCATATATCAGTGACCCATTGCAGCGAATTCTGATTGAACTTTTTATTCAACATCAATACCTCTGCGTATAATAAGTAGCTATGCATTAGCGTGTTTAGCACATAATAATTAGTATGTAATAATTAGCACGGAATAATCGCTCTTACCTTATTACGACAACCACAGACAACTCTTTATCCAGCTGCAGCAATCTTTAACCCTTCCTCCTATGGAGCTAAATGTATTTTTTAGCCGGATGAATGTCCTTACCTGGGAAGTCGGATGGCGGTGGGCGTCTCGCTGTCGCAGAACTCTCAGACCCCGTATTACCTGTGGCTATTAAACAAACTTGTTTTTGAGCTGGGGGAGGTAGAGAGAATGTGGGCAGGGAGGAGGCAGAGGAGGAGGTTGCTGTGCTGGAAAAAAAAAAAAAAGGCTGAGGGACGAGTGTGAAGGTCAAATCTATTTCACTTAAGGAGCGGCTGAAGTTGGGCAAGTTAATGAGTAACCCCCCCTCTCTGTGTTTGGGCATTTTTTAAAGGGAATTATGAGTGTGCAGAACAAGTTCTTCTCATTGTGACACTTCTAGAGTCACTCAGGCGTTCAATGACAGGCGCAGAAGAAAGAGAAACTGGCTGCTCAAGATAAGCCAAAAATGCAGCTTTACCCCACAGGTAATAAAAATCCAGAAATACAGGGAAGGCGGCTGACACCCCCGACACGTCCAGAGGTGAATGGTGCATAATGTGCTGTGATAAGGAACAAAAAAAAAAAAAAAATAATTATAATAAGATTTGATTTTAAGGGCCATAGAAGGAGGGGTGCGGACAATTATATGTATAAAAAAAGTATAAATTTATTAAATCCACAAAGATAAAATACAAGTATCTAAGACAAAAACAATACATTTGCTTTTTTTTTTTTTTTTGGTTCAAAAGACTTCAATGAAGAAGCTTGCCAAAAGCATGTAGTGCCTTTTTACCGCGTTACTATGATTTGATTTTTTAATCTGCCCAACAACAAATTTGCCAAAAAAAAACACAAATCGTGGCAAAATGCGGTAAAAATGCAAAAAGCACTGCAGAAACGCTCAAAAGCAAACTGCATCGTTGGGAATGGAGCCTAAGGTATATTAAAAAAGAATAGTGCACACATGCAAAAGAAATGACTATCAAATATGGAGACAATCCATAAATAAAAATGGGGATTTAGTCCCACCATATGGCCATATCGTGCTCAAGCCCACCACTGCGTCAAAGTACCCCATTATCAGTGGGTCCTACACTATCCATGAAAAAGGATGAATCCAGCCTCTCTTACCCTTGGAGACAACACTCCTTGCTGGGATGGATGTGCTAATGCACTACAAAGGACTCCTCCTATATCTACTTGATAGTGGACACTGATAGAGTACAGGTGTGTGGGGGGTGGGGGGTGGGGTGCTCAACCTCAGAAGTCTGGTCAGACCGAATACATAATAAACAAGCAAAAAATTGGGGGAGCAAACCCTGAACATGAATATCTAAAGCCGGTGCAGCTATGGACCAAGCGACATGTATATTAAAAAAGAATAGCGCACACATGCAAAAGAAATGACTATCAAATATGGAGAATATGATAATGGGGTACTTTGACATAGTGGTGGGCTTGAGCACGATATGGCCATATGGTGGGACCAAATCCCCATTTTTATTTATGGATTGTCTCCATATTTAATAGTCATTTCTTTTGCATGTGTGCGCTATTCTTTTTTAATATACATATCGCTTGGTCCATAGCTGCACCAGCTTTAGATATACATGTTCAGGGTTTGCTCCCCCAATTTTTTGCTTGTTTATTATGTCTTCGGTCTGACCAGACTTCTGAGGTTGAGCACCCCACCCCCCCCCCCACACACACACACACACACCTGTACTCTATCAGTGTCCACTATCAAGTAGATATAGGAGGAGTCCCTTGTAGTGCATTAGCGCATCTATCCCAGCAAGGAGTGTTGTCTCCAAGGGTTAGAGAGGCTGGATTCACCCCTTTTTATGGATAGTGTAGGACCCACTGATAATGGGGTACTTTGACGTAGTGGTGGGCTTGAGCACTATATAGCCATATGGTGGGACTAAATCCCCATTTTTATTTATGGATTGTCTCCATATTTGAGAGTCATTTCTTTTGCATGTGTGCGCTATTCTTTTTTAATATACATGTTGCTTGGTCCATAGCTGCACCGGCTTTAGATATACATGTTCAGGGTTTGCTCCCCCAATTTTTTGCTTGTTTATAATGGAGCCTAAGGCCTCTTTCACACGGGCGATCCGCATTTCCGTATATCATCCCTTTTTTTTGCGGATGATATACGGACATAATGCAGGTCAATGGGATTGCGGATGTCAGCGGATGACCATCTGCTGACATCCGATTTGTGTCCTTTCAGCTCTGTTCCGTTTTTTGGAACGGAACAGAACCCTATTTTTTCTTCCGTTTAGAAAACGGAAAGGACACAAAATCGGATGTCAGCGGTGTCATCCACTGACATCCGCAATCCCATAGACATACATTATGTCCGTATATCATCCGCAAACAGATGGGATAATATGCGGACATACGGACCAGATGACACAGGTGTCATCCGTGTCCGTAAAAAAATAAAAAAATGCAGGAGCGGATCGCAATACGGTCCACTCCGTGTGAAAGAGGCCTAAGGCTAGGTTCACACTATGAATCGCCTATGAATTGCACCACACTCCTGTGCAATTCACATGTGATTCCGTGCAGTGCGATTTGAGCTCATTCATTTTCAATGGGCTCAAATCCCACCAAAGTAGTGAATGCATGGAAGTATTGTACCATGCAATCCGGTGCAGGCAAGCGCACTGCGTTTGTGACCTGTGCTTGGGGTGCCAGTAACATTGCACTGACAGCTGCTGCAGATTGCAAGGACAGTGCGTTTTGAACATGGTGTGGGAAACGCGATTCTAGGACAATATCCCCCCGGACAATATCCCCACAGGACAATATCCCCCCAGGACAACACCCCCCTGGACCACATCCCCCCGGACAATATCCCCCCAGGACAACATCCCCCCGGACAATATCCTCCCTGGACAATATCCCCCTAGACCAGTGATGGCGAACCCTGGCACCCCAGATGTTCTGGAACTACATTTCCCATGATGCTCATGCACTCTGCGGTGTAGTTGAACATCATGGGAAATGCAGTTCCAAAACATCTGGAGTGCCAAGGTTCGCCATCACTGCCCTAGCTAGACAATATCCCCCCTCTAACCCTAACCCTCTAACCCTAACCCTATGTCCCGGGGGATATTGCCGGGGGATGTTGTCCCGGAGGGATTATGTCCAGGGGGATGTTTTCCCGGGGGATAATGTCCGGGGGGATATTGTCCTGATATCGGGAAACGCACATGGATTGTGGGTTTCCCACACCATGATCTAGTATAAACCGGGGTATTAACCTCACTTTTAGGGCACACCAGAACATGGTGCGGGAATCCTGCTTTCTGTGGGCACTGTGTTCAAAACGCACTGCACGTGTCATCTGCAGCAGATGTCAGCATTAACTTAACAGCAAACTCCAGCAGAGTGACAGTCTCAGCTCTGTTCCTGTGTGCTGTGTGGAGGGAAGTGTGTCCCTTCCATCCAATCAGCTCTCAGAGCTCTTCTCACTGAGCCCTGCAGTGTGTAATTTTAGCTCTCCTTTCCCTTTTTTCTGACAGTTCAGACAAGCTGAATAAATCCTAGATTTCGAATTGCTGTAGAGAAGAGAAGACCGCAGATAAACAGGTACAACTTATGTAGGAGGATTTGTTTCATCTCTGTGTATCACCTGAGGCCAGCCACTTCACTGGGTATATGTAAGGGTTTTCAACCACTGTAAATGAAGGGCAAGGTGCAAGGTAATGTAGGTGTGGTTTAGAAGATCAGCTAATATGAAAATATAAAAATAAATCCACAACCAAAATGATTGGTAGATGCAGAAATCCAAGCAGCTGAGGTTTTTACAGATCCTGGGTTTTTCTGTAAAACTTTGGCCATGCCAAATCACCATATTGATCAGTGAGGCACAACATTAAGGTGCGGAATACGACCATATTCAATGTTACACACTAAATGACATCAAACATGATATCATATGTGGACTTTATGCATCTTTGTGCTTATATGTTCAGTTTGAATTGCTCAGGTCTTAAAAGCTTTGCCTTGGAATACAAGATATAACGAGTCCTACCAAGGATCTAAACACATTCTGCCACTCTAAACTCTAGAAAAGTTTAAGTATAGACCAGAGTTCTTCTTTAAGTAAAACAGGTGACTTTTTCCCATGCAGTGCTCATATAGATGAACAGTGTAATAGGTTGCCATCTGGTGGTAGAATAGGGGCACTACCAATCAGTGATGACGCAACTTGACAGTAGAGTAATATATTGTTAAAGCCATGGAGGAATTCACCAAGAATGAGATTTTTTTTTTTTTAAATTCCCCAATAACACAAAAGTGGTCACACCAATAATGTGAGGATCTGCTCATGCGTATATTGCACATGATCTTTCTTGAATTGACCTTCTTGATGATCTTTTTTTTACCCTAAAACTAAAATCCCTGCATCTATAGATCTCCATGATCTAACACTAACCTATCTAGCCCTGTAAAGGAGAAATCAGTATACATACCTTTTTTGAAGCCGATGCGACCCGACCTCCAGCGGCGGAAGGACATGGCCGACAAGAGCTGTGAAATGAATGGGGAGTGACGTCACCCATAGACTTACTGTGGGGCTTCCGTTATCAGCTGTGTCCTTTCCACCCACCTACACAGCGAAGCCATGGCTGACATCTCAGCGTGGGAACGGGTCAGATCAGCTTCAAAAAAGGTATGTATACTGAGATCTTCTTTACAGGGCTAGATAGGTTAGTGTTAGATGTTCATATGTAGCACCCTCCTAGGTAGGTGCTAGTGAGAGAGTATATTTTTGAGCTCTGTCTGCTTACCAGAGGGGCTGCAGGAAAATTTATATTGCTCTCTGCCTATTAGAGAGCAGGATCTGTTAGTGAGGTCTGCTCATTGTGCTCAGTATACGATTCATTCAGTCTGGAGAGTGTTTCACGCTGGTCCAATAGGGAGGCATGTTGGACAGTGGGAGGAAACCTGACGAATGGGTGCATAGGCTTTTGATATGTCCAGGTGATTGGCAGAGGGCCGAGGGCAGGTCGCCTTGGTGCATTCTGGGATACTGTATAAAAGCCAGGAGCACATGTGCTGCGGGGTCTTTGGCTGGAGAGTGGAGTCCCGGAGGGAGGGGGGCGGCTGCCTCCTCCTCCTGTGTAGAGGTGCCATGCGGTCGCAGGAGTTTGTCCTGAGGGCCAGAGGAGTGGTTGAGAGGAGCTGAACCCAGAGGTCCAGGGAAGCTGACTGAGAGGGGAGACACTGAAGACCCTGGGACTGCAGTATCGTGAGTACATGCCAGGTAATGGTTTGTTAACTGGTAAGTTAAAATTGTGAGGTATCTGCAGAATATAGAGGTCATCCCCAAGCCGGTGTGGTGTAAGTAGTTACACAGATACAAAGTGGATAATTGATATTTGGTGCCTCCAAAGATCAGCAACCTTATGTTTCTTGTTATTGTATTATTATTTTGTTTCCTTTTTTAATGAATGTTTGTTATATTTTGTGATTGGTTTAATAAATGGTCGCTACGGCCAATTTTACTCAAACAAGTGTGTTTAGTTGGGGTAAAAGGGTTGGGATTGGTTAGCGGTTATTATGATGAGGGTGACGATGGGGCCTTACGCATGTATTGTGTGCTGGAGAATTTTGCATTTTGTCCTGCACATGTGCATCTTTCCAATGCTAGCTAATAATTGATCTATGCATTTTCTGGCAAAGAAAAATAGATCTATGCACCTTCCATATCGTGCTTTGTTGGATTTGGTCTTGGGCTGCCTTAAACAATGTAGGGCTTTGGGTGTTTCAGTGTACCTTTAAGAAGAATGAGGGTTCCTGCAGGGCAATCCGGCTCTCAGTGTATTCACTGCTATTTATGCCTTAAATTTGGAGGTCAGATAGTATAGAGTTGGGGAACACATTTTGCAGGGATTGACTTAACAGAAACGCTTTCTAAGTATTTGTAAATGTATGCAACATTTTCCTGACCTACATATTGATGTAGCACCCTCCTAGGTAGGTACTAGGAAAAATATATGGGTGGCCCTGTCTGCTTATCAGGGAAGGGGGGGGGGGCCTTGATTGTTCAGCTAGGCTGTCAGGTGTGCCTGTTGAGCTTGGGGTGTCTCCCCACTGTGTCCAATGAGGGCTCTCATTGGACAGTGGAGGAAACCTGACCAATAGCACACCAGGGCTTGTATCTACCCCAGAGGGCAGAATCTGCCGCAGTGCATCCTGGGAGGGGATATAAGTCTGAGGGGAGCACACGACAGAGGTCTTTGGCGGGAAGCAAAGTCCCAGGAGGAGTCTGTCTCTTCTCCTGTCTGCGTCAGGAAAGGTGTCCTTGGCGGTCGGCTTAGAGGACAGAAGGTTGAGCTGAGCTGCAGAGAGGGATCCAGTGTGCTGTGGACTGAGTGGAGCTGCCGGGGCAGAAGTTTCCAGGAAAGCAGTGTCATGAGTACTGTAAACTGCCCAGGGGTCTGCCTAGGATAGGGGACCACTCCAGAAGTTCGGAGGGATCCAGGAGCCAGCTAACCAGTAGGAGGCTTAGAAAGGGGGTGCCTGAGTCTATGCCTTGAAGAGAAGTGTGTGTGTGTACAGAGGGCGCCGGTGCGGGCCCTGAATTGTTAAGCGTTGCAGCAGATGTACAAGTAGCTACCTCAAAGGGAGCTTCTATAAGGACTTTGTGCCACAAGAAAGGGACAGGAGTCAGTTCAGTGCTAACAGACTGCAAGTCAGCGTTCATTAGCGCCAACCGGCATTGACCGGCATTCAGCCAGCGTCAAGTCTGCGTCAGCAGGCATTTTTTCAGTTGCCCCCCTAATCTTGTGCGTATTTGAGCCAGAAATGTATTCCACTCATCCCTTCTCCCATCCAAGTTCTCATTAAACCTAAAAACCTAAAGATACTGGACTGATTCTTGTCTCAGTACTCACACTTGGAGAATATGCCTAACTATGCTGCTGTTGCTAGCGGTAACCCTGGCGGACCCATATCCAGCAAAACGGCTGGGAATTCTGCTACATTAAATAAAGTATTTTTGTCCCGTCTAGCTAGATCAACTGCTGCGGAATTTTTCAGTGTACTACTCTGTCCATAAGCACCTTGCCGGTTTTAGTTATAAACTGATCTGAACCACTGTTGTCATAACACTTACCATTGACGTGCACAGCCTATTGCATTAGGGTGTGCACCCTTGAGCTCAAACACACATGTGTGTGTGCATGTGTCTACATATACACTCACCGGCCACTTTATTAGGTACACCTTGCTAGTACCGGGTTGGAACCACTTTTGCCTTCAGAACTGCCTTAATTCTTGGTGGCGTAGATTCAACAAGGTGTTGGAAACATTCCTCAGAGATTTTGTTCCATAGTGATATGATAGCATCACGCAGTTGCTGCAGATTTGTGGGCTGCACATCCATAATGCGAATCTCCCATTCCACCACATCTCAAAGGTGCTTTATTGGATTGAGATCTGGTGACTGTGGAGGCCAATGGAGTGCAGTGACCTCATTGTTATGTTCAAGAAACCAGTGGTGAGATGATTTGAGCTTTGTGACATGGTGCATTATCCTGCTGGAAGGAGCCATCAGAAGATGGGTACACTGTAGTCATAAAGGGATGGACATGGTCAGCAACAATACTCAGGTAGGCCATGGCATTAAAACAATGCTCAATTGGTACTAAGTGTGCCAAGAAAATATCCTCCCACACCATTAAACCACCAGCCTGCACCGTTGATAAAGGCAGGATGGATCCATGCTTTCATGTTGTTTAAGCCAAATTCTAACCCTACCATCTGAATATCGAGACTCATCAGACCAGGCAACATTTTTCCAATCTTCTGTAGTCTAATTTTGGTGGGCCTGTTGGAATTCTAGCCTCAGTTTCCTGTTCGAGTGGCACCCAGTGTGGTCTTCTGCTGCTGTAGGCCATCTGCTTCAAGGTTCGATGTGTTGTGTGTTCAGAGATGGTATTCTGCATACATTGGTTGTAACAAGTGGTTATTTGAGTTACTGTTGCCTTTCTATCATCTCAAACCAGTCTGCCCATTCTCCTCTGACCTCGGATATCAAGAAGGCATTTTGGTCCACACAACTGCCGCTCACTAGATATTTCTCTGTAAACCCGAGAGATGGTTGTGTGTGAAAATCCCAGTAGATCAGCAGTTTTTGAAATACTTAGCCCGTCTGACACCAACAACCATGCCACGTTTAAAGTCACTTAAATTCCCCTTTTTCCCCATTCTGATGCTCCATTTCAACTTCAACAAGTCATCTTCATCACGTCTAGATGCCTAAATGCATTGAGTTGCTGCCATGTGATTGGGTTGATTAGCAATTTGTGTTACCAAGCAATTGAACAGGTGTACCCAATAGAGTGGCCAGTGAGTGTATATGACCCTGGCACATTATTCTCCCTGCTGGCACACTGAAAGAGAAGCGCGTAAACACTCTCTTGTGGCAGAGCTGGTAAGAGGGAGATCTTTCCCATCTTACCGCTGGCACACAAAGCAATAATGCTAATGCGAATAGGGTGATTAGGGCGTGCCCAGTCACAACCGGCACACCCTGTGCGCACACCTATGGCAATTACCCATGCTCCATCCAAATTAAAATAGAAGGTTTAACTTGAGTTCTGCTATAAGCCTTGGTAGATGCTTGTCAGAGAAGTCTGGTCCATAGGATAGATGGAGTACCTTGACGCGTGCATACACGCATGCGCAGACCAGCAACTGGTCAAGCAGACGTTCTTGTTTGTGGGTTAGGGAGCATGCATAGGCGTATGCACCCGTCACTAATGATGCCACCAGGTTCGCTATTTAAACTGGCCTTCTGCATGGACTCATTGCTGTTTGGTCTGCAGCTTCTGTGTATCGCTGCTTAATAATATAAATAAATAAATACATACAAGTGATAAAATCATACAAGTGGTAAAATCTACTACCGATCATATACTCATATTATTAAGAAATTGAATAAAATTAAATATAATTAAATCAATGTGTTAAATAAAGTCCATAGGTTAATCCTTCCGTAGTGGTGTGTCCTTCCCCAATATATATAAAGTGCTTTAGTGCTCGATCTGTGCTTTGCATGGGGTTTCCCCCTTCAGGTGTCTACTTACCACTAAGTAGATATAAGCAGGCATGAACAATTAGACTTTATATTCAGCGTCTCCACTTTAGCAGGAAAGGACTGTTGCTGGAAGATCAAGATAAATTCCCCATTTCCTCAGAAAAAAGAAACTGTTCATAGTGAAGTTCGTTTAAACATCACATTTATTGGGTGTACAAGGGGGCTTTATACTCACAAACATCACAAAATGACATGCAAAGAATATAGCAGGACGGCTCAGTGGTGTGCTGCTCCCGCAGCATACAATCCTCCGGCCGGAGATCACGTGGTACTCACTCTACCTATCGCTAGACGCGTTTCGCTGTGACACACAGCTTCATCTGTAGCTGACATGAGAGGCGTACCACTCAGTTTAAGTATGCTGCATTGCCACTCCTTCTTCCTTTCAAGTCCGTAGACCGATACTTTGTATTGCATGTGTTACTAATTGGTTAGAATCCTCGGAGTGGATGCTTTCTTATGTGAATGCTCATAGGGATAATTTAAAACCGTGTTTAACTTTATTAAATGTAAATGATTTGATTAAAAACAATGGCTCGCTAGCTATCTGTTAATTAAATATATAAGTAACTCCTTGTTTTCCTCTTATAATAAAACCTACGTTTTATGACCAAATCGGTTGGTTCTGGCCCATACATCTTGCGATTGGTTATGAGCGATTCCAAGTATATAATTGGTTAAAATATCTATAATGCCTAATTAAACATAAATATACTGTTTACAAGGCTAGGATAATTAATATCATACAGGAATATATTAAAATACATTATAACAAACAATTATGACATTATTAAAAATTCTAAAATATTAAATATATTGAAATTATTAAAATATAATTAAAAATCATTAATAAAACAGTTAATATCTAGTTCAACATTCAAACCTTTAGGCGTCATACTGTCTAATTTATGGATCCACCATGTTTCATTTTGTGAGATGGCTTTTCTCATGTTCGTGCCTCTCCAGTGTTTTTCTACCGTGTCTATTGCACAAAATTTCAATTTGCTCGGGTCTTTATTGTGTGCATGTCTGAAGTGGTTAGACAGACTATGCTTTTTGAAGCCTTTTTTGATATTGGCAATGTGTTCTCTAAGTCTGATCCTAAGTTCCCTGGTGGTCCGTCCTATATACTGGAGTCCACATTCACACTCTAATAAATAGGTGACATGTGTGGTCCTGCAGGTTATAAACTTTTCTATTTTATATTGTCGTTTGGTAACATTTGATTTAAAGTGCGTTTCTTTTTTGGATTTGTTATTTTTTCTACATGTTCGGCATATAACACAATTTCCGCACCTGTAGAATCCTTTTTGGTCTAGGTCACCGTTTTTTTCCGGGGGGTCAGGTATATTTTTAGCAATTTTATCTTTAAGAATGGGTGGTCTTCTATAGATGAATCGTGGTTTTGTTGGTAAAATATTCTTAAAAATAGGATCTCTCATTAAAATGGGCCAATGAGTTTTAAAAATGTTTTCTAATTGCTTGTACTGCTGGTTAAAATCTGTGCAAAAGGTGATTTGGTGGGTTTCCTTTATTTTATTTCTAGGTTTCAGTAGTTCTTTTCTGTCCGTATTTAACACTTTTTGTTGGATCTGGTTAAGATTTGTGGTTTTATATCCTTTATTTTTGAATCTTTGCAGCAACATATTAGATTGCTGCAAATAATCGTTTTCAGATTGGCAGTTTCTCCTAAGTCTCAACAATTGTCCTTTTGGGATTGCTGCTAGCCAATTTGGATGGTGATTGCTACTGGTTGGTATATAGCTGTTTCTGTCCGTACTTTTAAAGTATGTTTTGGTGGACATATGATTATTTGCTTTAAAGATGGTGAGATCTAAATAGTTAATTTCTTGTTCATTTATCGTTGCTGTGAAAGAAATCTGATATTTATTTATATTCAAAGATTCTATATATTTTGACAGGGATTCTTGCGATCCCTCCCATATAATTAAAATATCATCAATAAATCTTTTAAAACCTTTTAATTGTGGATGTGGTTTATTAAAAATGTAGTCAGCTTCCCACTTATTCATAAATATATTCGCTACTGTAGGGGCATACTTAGCGCCCATAGCTACGCCTTTAGTTTGCTTGTAAAAGTGCTTGCAGTGCCAAAAATAATTATTGCACATGGCCCATTCTAAAATATCTAATAAAAACTCTATTTGGGACGGAGGTAATTTCTTATCTGCCTTTAAAGCCCATCTGACTGCTGCGAAGGCGTCTTTTTGGTATATATTAGTATATAATGAGTTTACATCAACACTCGCTAAAATTGTAGTGTCCGTTATTTTTAATTGTTCAATATAATTTATCACATCTTTACTATCTTTGAGGTAGGATGTTGTTTTCTGTGCCAATGGTTGTAGATGAAAATCCACATATTCACCTACCCTTGCAAAAATAGATTCTATTAAATAGATAATAGGTCTCCAATAATATGGGTTGCCCCTTGGAGGACCCCAATAGGAGAGGAAACAGAGGGAGAGGCTCTTATTGGGGTCCTCCAAGGGGCAACCCATATTATTGGAGACCGAGAGGTTACCATCAAACACAGCCTCCTTATCAAGGACCCCCCACACAGCCACAACACAACGAAAGAAAAGAGGATGCAGAGGGGGGAAAAGGAGAAAGAAAACGAACCAACTAGGAGAGGGTATTTATAATTTGAGCAGTGTGACTCTGACAGATGAGGAGCTACGCATCCTCGATTTGGGGCTCAAATTTGCCCCTCCTAAAAATATAAACAAATTTAAGGCGTTCATTGACTTGCATAAATTTATAAGAACATTGAACATTAAAAAATTCTTTGCAAACAAAACAAATGAAAGATTAGAACAACCACAAGAAAGTAACATAGTACACAGTGGACTTAAAAATAGATCAACATTCAACCCAAAAATAAATAACAACCAATGTTTAGATGTATTCAAATTGATGGTACAGCAAGATATTGAAAGTATATCTATCCATCCTATTCAAGGAAGTAAAAAACTACAAAGAAGTATAGAATCATTAGAGAAAAAGAAAAGTATAGTAATAAGGCCTGCGGATAAAGGAGGGGGTATAGTAATTCTTGATAAAAAACAATATATGGATGAATTGGACAAAATAGTAAATGATAGTGAAACCTATGAGAAATTAAGAGGTAACCCGCTTAATAAACTCAAAGCAACATTTACTAAAAAAATAAAAAAGGCGTATAAAGATAAGATCCTGAATAAAATGGAAATGAAGTATTTAATACCTGAAGCTCCCAAAATGCCAATCATATACCAGGTACCTAAGATCCACAAAAATATGGAAAAGCCACCCGGACGTCCGATTATTAATGGAATAGAATCTATTTTTGCAAGGGTAGGTGAATATGTGGATTTTCATCTACAACCATTGGCACAGAAAACAACATCCTACCTCAAAGATAGTAAAGATGTGATAAATTATATTGAACAATTAAAAATAACGGACACTACAATTTTAGCGAGTGTTGATGTAAACTCATTATATACTAATATATACCAAAAAGACGCCTTAGCAGCAGTCAGATGGGCTTTAAAGGCAGATAAGAAATTACCTCCGTCCCAAATAGAGTTTTTATTAGATATTTTAGAATGGGCCATGTGCAATAATTATTTTTGGCACTGCAAGCACTTTTACAAGCAAACTAAAGGCGTAGCTATGGGCGCTAAGTATGCCCCTACAGTAGCGAATATATTTATGAATAAGTGGGAAGCTGACTACATTTTTAATAAACCACATCCACAATTAAAAGGTTTTAAAAGATTTATTGATGATATTTTAATTATATGGGAGGGATCGCAAGAATCCCTGTCAAAATATATAGAATCTTTGAATATAAATAAATATCAGATTTCTTTCACAGCAACGATAAATGAACAAGAAATTAACTATTTAGATCTCACCATCTTTAAAGCAAATAATCATATGTCCACCAAAACATACTTTAAAAGTACGGACAGAAACAGCTATATACCAACCAGTAGCAATCACCATCCAAATTGGCTAGCAGCAATCCCAAAAGGACAATTGTTGAGACTTAGGAGAAACTGCCAATCTGAAAACGATTATTTGCAGCAATCTAATATGTTGCTGCAAAGATTCAAAAATAAAGGATATAAAACCACAAATCTTAACCAGATCCAACAAAAAGTGTTAAATACGGACAGAAAAGAACTACTGAAACCTAGAAATAAAGTAAAGGAAACCCACCAAATCGCCTTTTGCACAGATTTTAACCAGCAGTACAAGCAATTAGAAAACATTTTTAAAACTCATTGGCCCATTTTAATGAGAGATCCTATTTTTAAGAATATTTTACCAACAAAACCACGATTCATCTATAGAAGACCACCCATTCTTAAAGATAAAATTGCTAAAAATATACCTGACCCCCCGGAAAAAAACGGTGACCTAGACCAAAAAGGATTCTACAGGTGCGGAAATTGTGTTATATGCCGAACATGTAGAAAAAATAACAAATCCAAAAAAGAAACGCACTTTAAATCAAATGTTACCAAACGACAATATAAAATAGAAAAGTTTATAACCTGCAGGACCACACATGTCACCTATTTATTAGAGTGTGAATGTGGACTCCAGTATATAGGACGGACCACCAGGGAACTTAGGATCAGACTTAGAGAACACATTGCCAATATCAAAAAAGGCTTCAAAAAGCATAGTCTGTCTAACCACTTCAGAAATGCACACAATAAAGACCCGAGCAAATTGAAATTTTGTGCAATAGACACGGTAGAAAAACACTGGAGAGGCACGAACATGAGAAGAGCCATCTCACAAAATGAAACATGGTGGATCCATAAATTAGACAGTATGACGCCTAAAGGTTTGAATGTTGAACTAGATATTAACTGTTTTATTAATGATTTTTAATTATATTTTAATTATATTTTAATAATTTCAATATATTTAATATTTTAGAATTTTTAATAATGTCATAATTGTTTGTTATAATGTATTTTAATATATTCCTGTATGATATTAATTATCCTAGCCTTGTAAACAGTATATTTATGTTTAATTAAGCATTATAGATATTTTAACCAATTATATACTTGGAATCGCTCATAACCAATCGCAAGATGTATGGGCCAGAACCAACCGATTTGGTCATAAAACGTAGGTTTTATTATAAGAGGACAACAAGGAGTTACTTATATATTTAATTAACAGATAGCTAGCGAGCCATTGTTTTTAATCAAATCATTTACATTTAATAAAGTTAAACACGGTTTTAAATTATCCCTATGAGCATTCACATAAGAAAGCATCCACTCCGAGGATTCTAACCAATTAGTAACACATGCAATACAAAGTATCGGTCTACGGACTTGAAAGGAAGAAGGAGTGGCAATGCAGCATACTTAAACTGAGTGGTACGCCTCTCATGTCAGCTACAGATGAAGCTGTGTGTCACAGCGAAACGCGTCTAGCGATAGGTAGAGCGAGTACCACGTGATCTCCGGCCGGAGGATTGTATGCTGCGGGAGCAGCACACCACTGAGCCGTCCTGCTATATTCTTTGCATGTCATTTTGTGATGTTTGTGAGTATAAATCCCCCTTGTACACCCAATAAATGTGATGTTTAAACGAACTTCACTATGAACAGTTTCTTTTTTCTGAGGAAATGGGGAATTTATCTTGATCTTCCAGCAACAGTCCTTTCCTGCTAAAGTGGAGACGCTGAATATAAAGTCTAATTGTTCATGCCTGCTTATATCTACTTAGTGGTAAGTAGACACCTGAAGGGGGAAACCCCATGCAAAGCACAGATCGAGCACTAAAGCACTTTATATATATTGGGGAAGGACACACCACTACGGAAGGATTAACCTATGGACTTTATTTAACACATTGATTTAATTATATTTATATTTTATATTTATATTTAATTTTATTCAATTTCTTAATAATATGAGTATATGATCGGTAGTAGATTTTACCACTTGTATGATTTTATCACTTGTATGTATTTATTTATTTATATTATTAAGCAGTGCTGCATTCACATTTTTCACATTCTAAAGAGCACTTGCACTTTTTTGCAGCTAGCAGCTTGATCAAAATATTTATTTCTAGCACCAATCACTTTATTCAAAATCCATAAGCGCAGGGTCCCACAGTTCACAGCTTCTGTGTATCGTTCCTGATTCTGTGTGACCTCTGATCTTGATCCGGTTTATCCCTAACCTGTGATTGTTTGCTTCATACCCTGACCCCGGCTTGTCTACTGGATTTTGCTTCTTCCTTCTGATATTGCCTTACTGTTCTCCTGGTACCGACTTGGCTTGTGACCCGACCATCCTGATGTTATATTATTTACAAGTACCTTTTTCTTTTAATTTGCCAGCACTTCTGGTTCAGAGCGCATCGGCGATTACATCATTAGGTAAACCCCTGGACTCCTGGAATACTGGCGTCATCTATCCCAGGAGTCTACAGGTAGCCTAAGCATCTAATCTCGTGGTATTTCCAGACACAACGTGCTGCCGGACAATGACACTAATGCGCATGCACGTTAACCGGATGTACATGTTGGGTAGCCAGCTGCACTAAATCCCAGAATTCACTGGCGCTGGCTTCAGATGCCCACAACCAAGATGGCCTCCACCAGTATTTCTACAGGGGCCAGAAAACAGAAGATTTGGCAAGTAAGGCCTACAATTAGGTTATTCCCATTTCCAAAGTAAATAGAGCGATTTTTAAGGATCACAGGGATATCTTTATTGAATATTTGAGTAGAAGACTGTAGCTCCTCTTAAAGCCTAAAGCCTGTGCAGTTCAGCCCACAGGGTTCTTAATGGATGGTAGATGGATAGGTGCTGATTTATTCGTCAGCCCCTAAAAATCAATAGGGCTGAACTGCTCAAGAGTGGACATTGAATCAAGAGTTGGGATGCAAACAATGCCACAAGATTTTGGTAAGTACACTGATCCCTTTAAAATATTTTTTGAAACCCAAATGTTTTCTTTATTAGTTATGGATGTGGTAGGGAAGGGTTAGGATCTCTATCAACTTTTTGGGTTTTTATTACTGTCTGTGTCCCCAGTCTAGGGATGGGCCGAATGACCCCCTGTTCGGTTCGCACCAAAACATTCGAACATCGTGAAAGTTCAGAACAGAATAAAGAACCCCCATTGAAGTCCATGGGACTCGAACTAGAAAAATTAAAAGTGGCCATTTTGAAGGCTTGTATGCAAGTAATTGGGCATACAACGGTTATGGGGGTGCGGGTACTGCCCTGGGGGACATGTATCAATGGAAAAAAGTTTATAAAAAACATAATTTTTAAATGAGCAGTGATCTACTGATGCTTAAAGTGAAAGCATCAAAATGCGAAATAACAATAAAAATGAAAAATTCCTTTCAATATAGTGCCTGGGGTGTTCCCTTAGTCTACTTGTAAAGTGGCACATCTGTACTGTGTAAAGAAGCTGCTGCAGAAATTATTGCATTTATAAAGCCAAAAAAAAAATACATTTTCCCTGCAAGCTTTCTTTATTTTTGTAAACAACGGCTTGTGGAGCCAGTCTGTATGATGAGGCCATAAAGTAGTGCACTGGGAATAAGATTAGAGATTTTTAAGATTAATTCTGGTGTCTCTTCTGCAGACTTTGGATAGAAGTAACAGGTGTAAAATTGGTCACTCACTGAGTACACCTTGGCAATACGCTGCGGCTGGGGGAACATGACTGGAAATTTGTGTACCAGTGTTCTCCCCTCTCTGTAGGCTCATGTTCCTACAATCCTCAAACTTAGAACCAACATCTGAATCAAGTAATGGTTGTGCATCATCAAGGAGCAAGTTCAAATAACTCAGCTGATTCATCCATGCCTGATGCTGGGGCTATGGCAGGAATAGCTGTGGACAAGGAGGCAGATTTAGCCACTCTAGCAGCTGCTCTGGACTGTGCTCTAGTCTCTGATTGGGTGATGGAGGATTAGGAGGATTAGAGGTTTAGTAAACCAGTCCACCACCTCCTTTGCATGCTGTGCCTCGATAGCACGGGCAATATTACCAAATAGAGAAAATGATGCCCTGCCTGAGGACAGACCACATCCTCCTTTGCCTGTGGACACATACGCTGCTGTCCCCCTCACAGTGCCATGGGAAGGTGCTTATTAACAAAATGTAAAAAAGATGTGGGAGTGGGAATGTGTATGTGGATGCACTTTAATCAATGGAAAGTAGTGTTTAGTGCACTACACAGACACACACCACCGACACACTACAATATACTGCAGTAAAACTGAACTAACGCACAGAAATATACTGCGTTAAATGGCATGTAACGCACAGAAATATGCTGAGTTAAACGTGCACTAACGCACTGAAATATACTGTGGTAAATGGCATGTAACGCACTCAAATATACTGCGGTAAATGGCATGTAATGCACAGAAATACACTGCATTAAACGTGCACTAACCCACAGGATTTTACTGCGTTAAACGTGCACTAACGCACAGAAATATGCTGCGTTAAACAGCACATAACGCACTGAAATATACTGCGTTAAACGGCATGTAGTACACTGAAATATACTGCGTTAAACGGCATGTAACGCACAGAAATTTACTGCATTAAATGTGCACCAACGCACTGAACTATAATGCAGTAAATTTGCCCTGACAAAAAAAACTGACACCAAAGTAAAAATGAATGGTCGCTACACTCACACTGACTGAACTATTACTAGATTCACACTAAACTGATATTCTACACTGACAATAGAATTAGAATAGCACACTATAGCACACTAAGGGTCCTTTCACACGACCGCTCCGCTGCGGGACTTTTTTTTTTTTTCTCGCAGCGGATGACATTTGTGTCATCCGCTCCATGTGCCCGCATATCATCCCATCCGTTTGCGGATGATATGCGGACATAATGTAAGTCTATGGCATTGCGGATGACACCGTGGACATCCGATTTTCCTTCCTTTCCGTTTTTTACACGGAAGAAAAAATGGGGTTCTGTTCCATTCGAAAAAACGGAACAGAACTGAAAGGAGGAAAATCGGATGTCAGCGGATGGTATTCCGCTGACCACCGCAGTGCCATTCACTTACATTATGTCCGCAAATCATCCGCAAACGGATGGGATGATTGGGATGGGATGACACACGGAGCGGCCGTGTGAAAGGACCCTAACTCTCTAGTAGCACTGAACAGAGCCCTGTTCTATCTCTCCCCACGCCAATATCACACTACAAATGGCCGCTATTGAATGAATATTTTGATAGTGTGGGGTTGGACTACGAGCAATGAGCCATGATTGGATAGAGTCATCATTACTTTCCCCAATCATGGCTCTGACAGTGCTCTGTGCCCTGATTGGGCAAAACTTTCATTGCTTAAGCCAATCAGGGATTCCAATGCATTGTGCGGCTACGCAGTGCATTGTGGTCATTTGGCAAGCAGTTGAACGCCCCGATAATTTGGGTGTCCGTCCAATAGGCGAACAGCCAATGTTCGGCTTGAACTCATGCTCGGGCCGAACCGTTCGCCCATCCCTTGTCCCCACTAGGGAGATTTACCCTTTCTATTTCTCCAGGTAACCATGGTCAATTTTTCAAAAAGTGATGTGAAATTTATTTGTCACCATAATATAAAGGGAAAAATCTTCCAATGGTGACATCTGTTCTGGGGACCACCGCTACGTCTTTTCGACAGGAAATAAACAGAAATCTGCCAAACAGTAGTGTGTTTAGCCCTTCTCTACTCTATCCAAAACTAAAAACAGCAGCTCAGAGGTTTTCATAATCACACTCGCACAAATATTTCCAACAAACATAATGGTATTTATTTGTACACCTCACTAAACTTTATATTCTTTTATAATGGAGACATTCATTATAGCCGGGTAATGGGATCAAGGGGATTTGACAGCATTGTAAAACCATAATCTTTCAGATCCGGTGGTGGGGCTCAGTCTGTGGACTCCTCTGTGTTCTTAAACATGAGAATGGAATTGTAAATTTTCACAGCCGGCCCTAGTTTAATGCACAAAATCTTTACAATGTCCGTCTGTGTGAGCAACAAGAGGGCTTGTCCGTCTATCATCTGTAGGGTAAAGCAAAGATTGGGTATTAGCAGATTATTGGAACCAATACTTGCACAAGAAAGACAGATCTGCAAGAATAACTCTGATCAATATCTGTTTATATGTCTGCCAAGTTTGTATTCAATTATTAAAATCAGAGCTAACTGATCACACTACAGTATTTGGTTATATCACTCAAAAGAAAAGTTTCACTGCTTGTAGTTGTAACTTACTGGTATAGAGTTTATTTTATCACAGTGGATATAAAGGGTTTTGAAGGGTATGTAAACCCTAACAATAAACTTCTCGTATTGCCCCCCTTTGATCTGATAAATATACCATTGAAAGTGTTTAGTTATGCACTATATTACCAAAAGTATTGGGACGCCTGCCTTTACACGCACATGAACTTTAATGGCATCCCAGTCTTAGTCTGTAGGGTTCAATTTTGAGTTAGCCCACCCTTTGCAGCTATAACAGCTTCAACTCCTCTAGGAAGGCTGTCCACAAGGTTTAGGAGTGTGTCTATGGCAATGTTGTACTATTCTTCGAGAATCGCATTTATGGACAAGAAGGCCTGGCTCGCAGCCTCCGCTTTAATTAATCCCAAAGGTGTTCTATCGGGTTGAGGTCAGGACTCTGTGCAGGCGATTCAAGTTCCTCCACCCCAAACTCACTCATCCATGTCTTTATGGACCTTACTTTGTGCACTGGTGCGCAGTAATGTTGGAACAGGAAGGGACCATCCCCAAACGTTTCCTACAAAGTTGGGAGCCTGCCTACCTGCCTACCCAAAAAGGTGACTAAATATATTACGGCTCCCCTGGATAGACCTCCTGATCCCAGAAGCATTCCCATGGCTGGGACATGCTGCAACTTTTTGTTTTCTACAAGCCCTAGACATGGTTCTGCATCCAGCACTGGTGAAAACATAGCCAATTGTAGTCCCTATGGGTTTTTGCACTTCGTACCCCATTATGGTGTGTGAATCGATGCCATTTAGAATTGTGCAGCTTACCTCATCTTTGAACAACCTGGCTTGGTCTTCACATCCTGTCAGTGTCTGCACAAAGTTAAACACCTAAATAAGAAAAGAACACCATTTTTGCCATATTTTCTCTCTTTTTGAAAAGTATCAGGCTAGATTTACAACTTTGCTGTTTTTTTGGTTGAAGCGTTTTTAAATTGAACTCTTCCAAATGCATGGCAACACATGCGTTATAATGCACATTGATACATCATGATGCTTGTGAATGCACCATTGATATTTAATACAAAGTGCATTGCAATGCTCCTTTAAAGCATGCGACAAGGTATGCTCACATGGGTTGATATTCATTTTTATATGTTTCCTTTGAATTCAATAGAAAATGCATTAGTTGGAAAAACCACATAGGTGTAAATCCAGCCTCAAATATAACATTTCCTTGTCAAAGTATGGTAGGCTTATCACAGGAATAATTAAAGTTTTTCTTTATACTAATTATTATATTATTAATGTAAATGATGATACAGTAAGGCCCCTTTCACACGTATGGTCCGTTTGTCCATACTTTGAATGGTCTGCCTGTGAGGCCCCTTACACACAGGCGGACCATTCAGATCCGCCTGTTCGTTTTTTTGGCGGATCTGAACGGTCCCCCCATGCATCCCTATGGGGCATCTAATGTCAGCGGAGATATGTCCGCTGACATCCGATCCATCAAATCTGGACGGATGGAAACCCTATTTTCCATCCGTCCAGCAGATCGGATCGGATGAGAACGGACCGACGGTCCGTTCCCATCCGATTCCCCCATAGAGATGTATGGGGCTGTGACAGCTGTGTCTCCGCACACAGTGTGGAGAACAGCTGACATTCTCCTGCTCAGCGGGGGGATCGGCGGATTGATCCCCCGCTGAGAAAAGCGGAGTCCATTTGACGGACTATATGTGTGAAAGAGCCCTTACTCATTTATAGAAATGGTTTGATATTTGATACCTCTCTTCTTTCACACATTATTTTTTATTACTAAACGAATATGTGCAGCAACAGAAATGCGTGATCAAAACTATATCACATACTGTATGATGGAATATGAACATATTGAGGTGGACATAGACATTAGAGGGTGACCTCATTTGCAAGAAGGAACAAACTGAAGATTTTTTCTCACGGATTCCCAAATGAACATCCATGATTTGATCAGATGAGTCTTTCTATTTATGCCACCTCCATTTAAACTTGAAGACAAACAATAGTAACCTGTTAAGATTTTTTTAACATAGCAATTTTGCCCAGGACTGACAATTTTGAGGGTCTCGTGACCCTTTCAGTGGCTGTAGACCTTGACTAGCATAATCACGAAAACCAAAATCCTAGTTATGGTCACCTTTAGCATAGTACTATGCTATTTTGCCTAGATATACAGTAAATCAGTGGAATCATAGGCCCTAAAGCCCAGAAAGTCAAAGACAATATGGAGCTTTCAGGCATAAATCTGAGCAGCGCAAAGGCAGCCAAACTGAAACTCCATCAACTAGTGATTGTGCTAGCGCCTAGCGTCACTGCATGGACAAGTCTATAATCATATACAAAATATGAAACCAGCCACGGCGATTTTCTTTTTTGCAACCACGGGGATGGTTGCAGGATCCACACCTTGATTTCCCCATCAACACAATCAGTGTTGATAGGGTATTCCCTCCTGCAGAACCATTGTGTTCTCCCGATCGATCAGCTTGGGTACATTCAGCCTGACCATAAATGGTTTGAATCTGGGCCAGTCTCTGCTGAACCGACTGAGATTCAAACCATCTATGACCAGGCTTAAGGCATCTCTGCTGGCCACCTCAGGTAACCATTTGTGTTTAGGCTTGTGAAGCATGATGGGATATACACACTTCAAATGTTACCAGATCAGGAAACCATTATCAAATTTACTGTACAACTTAATGACAGACCCATTAAGGATAAAGTATATACGTTATGTAGAAAAATGACCTAGCACATTAAAGTATATCCAGTAGATCTGGATAGAGGAGGAAAGGGTTAAAACCCACCATGTTTTTTTTCATTCTATGTCCCTTTAGGAAGATTTCCCTTCACTTCCTGACCTGCAGACACAGCAGGAAATTAAGAAATCTCTCCAAGGTGAAGGAAATCCCTTCTTAGTTGTCGCCACAATAAGTGTCCTTAATGGAAGATTTTCATGTATTCTTTTCCTGATGCCAGCTTAAAGTTTAGGATTTTCCCTCAGTTCAGTCCTCATTTCCCTACTCAGTTTGAAAAGCTTAAAACTTTAATCACAATCTGCAATGACCCAAGCTAAGACCTGGGTGGCTTATGCATGCACTAGCCTCACATATGATGTTGAGTCTTAATGGACATGAGTTACCTCTTCTGTGCTCCACTTAGACACAGTGCTGGCACTGATACCAGCAACACCTGGCAGTAGACGGCAGTGCTGTTCCCAGCAGTGTGCGAGGGCTCGATCAGGGTGTACAGACAGAGCCGACATGAATAGTGACTGGTGTACTGTATCTGGGGACAGAAAATTGAAAGTGGGAGCACAGTCAGTCTGCTGTTTTGTTATGTTATAAACCATAGCAGTGATACACATACCCTTCCAATAGGTGCAATAGGTTACCACCTACCTTGAAAGCTGTCCTGTTGCACTCTACGATATTTTGGAGGACGACCGATCCTGAAATGTAGCACATTTATTTGTTACACGTTTACTCAATTGCTCATTCCTGTGGGTTCTTATTTAAAGCGATACTCTATCTTGCGTGGAATAAGATAAGGTTTGAGTTTGCCAGACCACTATTGCCTCCACACCAAGCAAGGCTAAGGCAACCAGGGCTCTGCTGTAAGCTGAACTTTTTTTCAACTCTTTGGAGTGCATTTTATTTTTCTATGCAGAAGCCACTAGGGTAGCCACATTGCTGAAAGGGTAGAGAGAGAGGCTTCCACCCTCATCCATGAAGGAGCCCAAAGCCAATGAAGAAGACCAGATACTGTGCCTCTTTTGTGGTGGCACAGTGTAGGCTTCACTTGCAATGACACCAGTAGATACAGATAGGATTTTCAATGGGTCAGCTATGTTTGATGAGGGCACAAAAGAAAAGGTTTAATGCAGGCATGTCCAACCTGCGGCCCGGGGGCCCCGAACCGCAGGCAATGCAGCCCACTGCCCCCTGACAATTTTTTATTTTTTTTTGCTGGGGAGGAAGGAAGTCGAGTTGGGGGCACGGCCACAGCGGCTTCCAACTAACTGTAGGCAGAGGCTGCCTCGGAGGGGATCATCCACTAGTTGTGTTAAGTTAGTGCGGTGGGGAGGGGATGCAGCAGCGTGGGAAGGGCGCGGTGGCGTTTTATTACTTATATACCTTAACTATAGTATATATTTTATATGCGGCCCGAGAACATTTCTCTACACTCAATGTGGCTCAGAGAAGCCAAAAGGTTGGACACCCATGGTTTAATGGAAAAAACTTGTTGAGCTGTATGAACTTTACTTGAGGTTATAATACTTTCTCCGGATGTTCAATGTTTTCTTGAGTTTCACTTTAAATAAAAGCCAAGGTCTCTTTATCATTAAAGTTTGATAAAAGTAACAACTGGCAAACCAGTACCTTCCATGGTGTCTGGACTTCCTTCGAGGTGGAAGTGGAATAGGGTTTCTGTTTCGTGCTGGTTGCTGGTTTCGATCAGCCAAAGGACAACCAGAAAGACAGTGATGAGCGGTGAACCTTCCAGTCACATGGCCGGAACCATCGCAGCCTGGAGTGGGGCACTTTCTTTGGGCCAGAAGGAAAGAAAGAAGAGTCAGCGCACAGTAGGGAAATGAACTACTGTAACTACATAAATTCAGATAAGCAATCAATAACTTATTTTTAGGAAATGTGAATATTATGACCATAGACATGTTACAGTCCAATGGTAGTACCTGCTCCAAACAAATGTCTGACCTGTGGTGGAAACTGTATTTGCTGCTTCTGGAGTGCGTAATCCCCTTACAGCTGAGTGACACACAAGAGCCTGGTGATATGTTGGCTCCATCTCTGTGTCCTGTAAAAACATTGATCACTAAGGAGGAGCATATTGAGAGTTTAATATTGACATTTTTTTTTTAATTTTTACCATTTTTTTGCTAAAGAGTATGTGCTTTGTTCTGTGTTCCTGAAGCCTCTCAAAAATGTCACTAGGATAGTCAGGGCCGTCTTTAACACAGGGCAAAAGGGGCAGCTGCCCTGGGCCCAGTCATTGTTGTGGGGCCCAAAGCAGCTGCCCCTTGAGCCCGCACTGCCTGCAAATAGGTAATAAGCGAATTGTGGAGGGCCCAAGAAAATATTTGCCCAGGGTCCAATCAATTTTAAAGATGGCCCTGAGGATAGTGTAGCTTTATTAACAGTGACAGTGGGTTTCAAACACCTCAGCCTCCTCCACTGCATCTGCCTACTTTCCTGCCAGAGAGAGGACTGCTCCCTCCACCACTTCAGCCAAAAACAGATCCAGTTTCAAACAGCACCTTCTAGTGGCATTTGGGAATTGCTTCCTTCCTTTCCTTACCAACAAAACCAGCCATAATCTTCTGAAGAGGTACCCCATCCTATTGACTTTTTCTGAGGGAATCAACATAGGATAACCAAGGAGTATATATATATATATATATATATATATATATATATATATATATACATACATACAAAACACAATGACATTTATCTATTTTCATAGTACTCACTTATAGGGGTCTGCAAAGGATGTCCAGTTCTGTGGCACCAACCCACAGGGTGCAAATCTGGGTGGTCAGCGTCCAGCCAAAAGTCATACATATGGCTCCAGCCGTCAAAGTGAACCTTGGGGGTTGGATGGTTCGTGAACAACCTACTTTAATAATATCCTTTCCAAAGTCCCTCCACCCATGATAGATGCACACCAACACCCACTGTGAGGATGGTTCATAACAATGCACAGGGAGGCATGTGATGGGTGGGTGAGAGGAAACATATTAGGACCTTTTTTACCTTTATTCTACACTCTTCCACGTCCATCACTGATGCCACACGGATCAGAGAGGGACTTCTTCTGTCCACAGCTTCCAGTTTCATGTTCACTTTAAATCCATGCGGAGGTCGCTTGAAGAGGTAAAGACAACCTGTCACTAATAAAACAGGGCTGAATATGCAATGATTTACCATTACAAAATGTAACATAGTCTGCCAGAGTCTGGAATAACAAAACTGACATATGAAAACACAAAGTGCACTGAAATATGAAAAACTTTAATGTAGGCAATATTTAAAGATGAATTTCACTTACAAACTTGGAGCCCAAAAGCTGGTCAGGAGACTGAAATATGGTCCTTGAAAACCCTCCAGCTTGAAAGCAACCGAAAGGAAAATTGAAACGACCAATGGCCAAAACTGCAGAATTTACCAAACTTCAAACCCAGAACCCACATGCAATTCAGTCGCTAATCAGGCTATTAGCTGCAGAACATGTGGGTTATCTGTCATTGGTCATTTCAAGTCACCTCCAGTTTTGTACGGCTTCTCTCCATGTCGGCACTAAAATCGTAGATTGAGCAGGAGGGTTGAGAAGAAAGTATTGCAAAGTCTTCATAATCTTTCTATACATTGCATGTTTGTAAGCACGGCTTATTTTTACCATTGTACACATGTGTGGATGGGCATTCATGTCAAATGCAGCCTTTTCTAATCAAATGAAGCACTGCCTAAATGCTTGCATTGGAATGCAAAATGCAGCTTTGGCGACAAAAGGCTGCATTTGACCTACTTTGCCTCCAATTCAACTAAACCTCAATAGGACTTGCAGTGTCCAAAGAACTGGAACAGACAGCAAATTAAACATAGCATCTAAGCCATGGGTGTCCAACCTTTTGGCTTCTCTGGGCCACATTGAGTGTAGAGAAATTTTATCGGGCCGCAAAAAAAATATATACTTTAGTTTAGGTATATAAGTAATAAAACGACGCTGCGCCCTTCCTGAGCTGCTGCGCCCCCCAGCACTAATTTAACAGAACTAGTGGATGATCCCCTCTGAGGCAGCCTCGGCCTACACTTAGTTGGAAGCCGCCGGGGCCATGCCCCTATATCAATTTCCTTCCTCCCCAGCAAAAAGAAAAAAATTTTCAGGGGGCAGTGGGCCGAATTGCCTGTGGTTCCGGGCCACATGCGGCCCCCGGGTCGCAGGTTGGACATACCTGATCTAAACTATTTACACTACTTTATTAGGTCATTGGGAATCTGCTGACCTGCTTTCGAAGTGCATATCATTTTCACGTCAAACGACATTTGGGTGTTGTCAGGATCAATTTGTGGTTTGGAGATCTCTGATCTTCCGCCAGTGAGCTTGTTCTGTTATTGGCGTGCCTTTCAAGTATCTGAGATCCTCCATTATTGATGGAAAAAACAGAACTTGAATAGGGTAAGTATATATCAGCGAGGGTTGGGTGGGCACCTGTCAAATAAACCGGTTATTTTGCCCATTCATGAATGTTCTCGGGTTGACTTCTTTAACCAATTGCCAACCAGCCGCCATCGTTTTACTGTGGAATGTCGGCTCTGTTACATGTACGTCGCTTCGTGAAGCAGTTAGTGTGGGTGCGCGCCAATCAGTGTGGGGGGGCAATCAGCGGGTCCAGCAGCCCTGATGTCTGCCGGGCATCTGCAATCGCTCCCCATGGAGACAGAATGGCGGTCTACCGATGTAAACAAGGCAGACCGCTGTTCTGTCAGTGATGAACACAGGAATCCTGTTTTCCAGCTATTTAGGCACACAGGTCTCTGTGTTCATCCAATGAGCCCATCCACCACACAGTTAGAAAGCACCCCTAGGCACAAATGTAACCCTTTGATCGCCCCTGGTGTTAACCCCTTCCCTGCCAGTGTCATTAGTACAGTAACAGTGCATATTTTTAGCACTGATTACTGTAGTAATGTCACTGGTTCCCCAAAAAGTGACAAAAATGTCAGTTAGGTGTCTGATCTGTCTGCTGCAATGTCGCAGTCCCGCTAAAAATCGCTGCCATTACTAGTAAAAAATAAATAAAAATAAATGACATAAATCTTTCACCTAGTTTGTAGACGCAACAACTTTTGCGCAAACCAATCAATATACACTTGTTGGGATTTTTTTTTTTTTACCAAAAATATGTAGCAGAATACAAATTGGCCTAAAGGGATGAAAAAAATTTGATTTTTAAATTTTTTTTAATTTGGAATGTTTTATGTTGGGTGCAGCGTCGCACGAACACGTAATTGTCAGTTAAAGTAACGCAGTGCCGTATTGCAAAAATGGCCTGGTCATTAAGGGGGTAAAACCTTCCGGTCCTTAAGTGGTTAATTCAACAATGCACTGATACTGGAATTGTGTGGAAACCGGGGCAAAGCAGCTAAAACTGAATATTCTGAACTCTCGATCCAGCACTGGATGGCACAAGAGACTATTCATATACTGTATGCCAACCGGCTCTCTAACAACAACACATTTTAAACATCCAGTTTTCTTTTAACCAGGCTAGGTTTATACAGTGCCATGAAAAAGTATTCACACCCCCTTGACATTTTCCACATTTTGTCATGTTAGAACCAAAAACGTAAATTTATTTTATTGGGATTTTATGTGATAGACCAGTGGCACATAATTGTGAAGTGGAAGGAAAATGATACAATGTTTTCAAAATGTTTTACAAATTATTATCTGAAAAGTGTTGCATGAATTTGTATTCCGCCCTCCTGAGTCAATACTTTGTAGAACCACCTTTCGCTGCAATTACAGCTGCAAGTCTTTTTGGGGATGTCTCTATCAGCTGTGCTCATCTAGAGAGTGACATTTTTGTCCATTCTTCTTTGCAAAATAGCTTAAGCTCTTTTAGGTTGCATAGAGGGCGTCTGTGAAAAGCAATTTTCAAGTCTTGCCACAGATTCTCAATTGGATTTAGGTCTGGACTTTGACTGGGCCATTCTAACACATGAATATGCTGTGATCTAAACCATTCCATTGTAGCTCTGGCTGTATGTTTAGGGGGTCGTTGTCCTGCTGGAAGGTGAACCCCCCCCCCCGTCTCAAGTCTTTTGCAGACTCTAACAGGTTGTCTTTTAAGATTGCCCTGTATATGGCTTCATCCATCCTCCCATCAACTCTGACCAGCTTCCCTGTCCCTGCTGAAGAAAAGTATCCCCCCAACAGGATTCTGCAACTGCAACCACCATGTTTCATGATGGGGATGGTGTGTTCAGGGTGATGTGCAGTGTTAGTTTTCAGCCACACATAGCGTTTTTGCTTTTAGGCCAAAAAATTTAATTTTGGTCTCATCTGACCAGAGCACCTTCTTCCACATGTTTGCTGTGTCCTCCACATGGCTTCTTGCAAACTGCAAACTGGACTTCTTATGGCTTTCTACTAACAATGGCTTTCTTCTTGCCACTCTTCCATAAAGGGCAGATTTGTGAAATGCACGACTAATAGTTGTCCTGTGGACAGATTCTCCTACCTGAGCTGTGGATCTCTGCAGCTCCTCCAGAGTTCCCATCGGCCTCTTGGATGCTTCTCTGATTAATGTTCTCCTTGACCAGATTTGTCAGTTTAGGTGGACAGCCATGTCTTGGTAGGTTTGCTGTTGTGCCATACTCTTTCAATTTTCGGATGATGGATTGAACAGTGCTCCGTGAGATGTTTAAAGCTTGGGATTTTTTTTTTAAATCTAACCCTGCTTCAAACTTCTCCACAACTTTATCCCTGACCTGTCTAGTGTGTTCCTTGACCTTCATGATGCTGTTTGTTCACTAAGGTTCTTTAACAAATGTCTGAGGGCTTCACAGAACAGTTGTATTTATACTGAGATTAAATTACACACAGGTAGACTCTATTTACTAATTAGGGGACTTATGAAGGCAATTGGTACCACCAGATTTAAGTTAGGGGTATATGAGTTAAGGGGGCTGAATACAAATGCACGCCACACTTTTCAGATATTGATTTGTAAAAAATTTTGAAAACCATTTATCATTTTCCTTCCACTTCACAATTATGTGCCACTTTGTCTTGGTCTATCACATAAAATACCAATAAAAGTGGATGAGTGGATTCCCATAGGGATACGTGGCACCTTGGCACTTGGTTGGAGCACTGATTGCACTTTATGACAGCAGCACCTTTTTGAACGTTGCACTCAGCATTTGTTTATACAGCTATATTGGACTGTCTTAATATTTATGCATTGCACTTAGCAATATTGCACCCAGCACTAATGCACTTTGCACTTATTGCACTGATTTATATCATATCAGCACCATTGTACTTGGAATTTCAACATCTATTGTATATATCGATTTGTATTTTGCATTATTGCACTTTATTATCATTATTATAATTTGCACATTTTTTTGCAAGCACTGTTTTTAGCATATCACCAATAAAAAACAGTTATGTTTTTGGCTGTAAGGTGACAAAATGTGGAAAATTTCCAGGGGTGTGAATACTTTTTCAAGGCACTGTATCCCAAACTGCAAAGATAGCACATGGTTAGTGGCTAGTTAGTGATCAGATGAGCATCACAGGTCAAAATGTCAAAAGGCTGTGTCACTGAAACTGTCCTTTTAGTGTCCATTCACATTGATCCGACTTGTCAGGCGACAAGTCGCGGTCCTCACGCTCCCATTGTGTAGTACAGGAGCCGTTCTAATAGGAGCGACACAAGTCGCTCCGACTTAGAAAAAGGGTCCTGTACTACTTCGGGGGCCACCTGGAGGCGACTTGCATAGACATTCATGTTATGAAGTCTGTGCAAGTCGCGCCAAAGTCGCACTGCAGGCGACTTCACAGGTCGCCCCTGAAGTCGGAGCGACCTAATGTGAACGGAGGCTTACTGCTCTGACATTTAAAGGATATGTGGAGGTTTTTAAAATATTTTAAAATATCTTTATAAAGGTTCACTTGATGTAAATTTTGTGCGTGAAGGCAGCCAAATTTGCTCATTAACTATGCAGCTATAAGTCACTGATTGCTGACATTACTAAAATATTAAAAAATACATAAATCTATCCCAATCCCATAGTTTGTAGACACCATAACTTTTGTGCAAAATAAACAATATACAGTGGGTACGGAAAGTATTCAGACCCCCTTAAATTTTTCACTCTTTGTTATGTTGCAGCCATTTGCTAAAATCATTTAAGTTCATTCTTCTTCCTCATGAATGTACACATAGCACCCCATACTGACAGAAAAACACAGAATTGTTGACATTGTTGCAGATTTATTAAAAAAGAAAAACTGAAATATCACATGGTCCTAAGTATTCAGACCCTTTGCTCAGTATTTAGTAGAAGCCCCCTTTTGATCTAATACAGCCAGGAGTCTTTTTGGGAAAGATGCAACAAGTCTTTCACACCTGGATTTGGGGATCCTCTGCCATTCCTCCTTGCAGATCCTCTCCAGTTCTGTCAGGTTGGATGGTAAACGTTGGTGGACAGCCATTTTTAGGTCTCTCCAGAGATGCTCAATTGGGTTTATGTCAAGGCTCTGGCTGGGCCATTCAAGAACAGTCACGGAGTTGTTGTGAAGCCACTCCTTTGTTATTTTAGCTGTGTGCTTAGGGTCATTGTCTTGTTGGAAGGTAAACCTTCGGCCCAGTCTGAGGTCCAGAGCACTCTGGAGAAGGTTTTTGTCCAGGATATCCCTATACTTGGCCGCATTCATCTTTCCCTCGATTGCAACCAGTCGTCCTGTCCCTGCAGCTGAAAAACACCCCCACAGCATGATGCTGCCACCACCATGCTTCACTGTTGGGACTGTATTGGACAGGTGATGAGCAGTGCCTGTTTTTCTCCACACATACCGCTTAGAATTAAGGCCAAAAAGTTCTATTTTGGTCTCATCAGACCAGAGAATCTTATTTCTCAAGATCTTGGAGTCTTGAACTCCATGCGGGCTTTCATGTGTCTTACACTGAGGAGAGGCTTCCGTCGGGCCACTCTGCCATAAAGCCCCGACTGGTGGAGGGCTGCAGTGATGGTTGACTTTCTACAACTTTCTCCCATCTCCTGACTGCATCTCTGGAGCTTAGCCACACTGATCTTTGGGTTCTTCTTTACCTCTCTCACCAAGGCTCTTTTCCCCCGATAGCTCAGTTTGGCCGGACGGCCAGCTCTAGGAAGGATTCTGGTCGTCCCAAACGTCTTCCATTTGAGGATTATGGAGGCCACTGTGCTCTTAGGAACCTTAAGTGCAGCAGAAATCTTTTTGTAACCTTGGCCAGATCGGTGCCTTGCCACAATTCTGTCTCTGAGCTCTTCAGGCAGTTCCTTTGACCTCATGATTCTCATTTGCTCTGACATGCATTGTGATCTGGAAGGTCTTATATAGACAGGTGTGTGGCTTTCCTAATCAAGTCCAATCAGTATAATCAAACACAGCTGGACTTAAATGAAGGTGTAGAACCATCTCAAGGATAATCAGAAGAAATGGAAAGCACCTGAGTTAAATATATGAGTGTCACAGCAAAGGGTCTGAATACTTAGGACCATGTGATATTTCAGTTTTTCTTTTTTAATAAATCTGCAACAATGTCAACAATTCTGTGTTTTTCTGACAGTATGGAGTGCTATGTGTACATTCATGAGGAAGAAAAATGAACTTAAATGATTTTAGCAAATGGCTGCAAAATAACAAAGAGTGAAAAATTTAAGGGGGTCTGAATACTTTCCGTACCCACTGTACACTTATTGGGATGTTTTTCCCCAAAAATATGTAACAAAATACATATTGGTCTAAATTGATGAAGAAATTAGAATTTTTACATTTTTTTAATTGGATATGTTTTATAGCAGAAAGTAAGAAATATTGTTTTTCTTTTTCAGAATTGTTAGTCTTTTTTTTTGGTTTATAGTGCAAAAAATAAAAACTGCAGAGGTGATCAAATACCACCAAAAGAAAGCTCTGTTTGTGGGGGAAAAAAAGGACATACATTATATTTGTGTACAGTGTCGCATGACCGCGCAATTGTCAGTTAAAGTAACACAGTGCCGTATCGTAAAAAATGGCCTGGTCAGGAAGGGGGATACATTTTCTGGAGTTAAACAGGTTAATAATGTTGTGTCAGGGGATAGACATACTGTATGGAAGGCTCGGGCAGGCACTGCTGTAGTCCCGGTCTCAGCCAGGTACTCTTCCCATGTGAAGTTATCTGGATCTGGATAATCTGCAACAAAACATTAGCTTGGTGAAGAACAATGCTTCAATCATTCTGATTCACAGATATTAACTTGTAAGGTGATTGATCATCATCTCCCTAGATAGGATACATTTTGAATAACAAAACTCTGTGATTTCCATTAGTCCTCAGTCCAGCTATGACGGGCTTAACTTAGTTATTCACTATAATGTTATATACAGTATTCTCACAGCACAGGGATTGATATGCATTGTCCACATGGCTATTTGAGGTTGTTGACAAAGTTAGTTCATTAGAAAAACACATTGAAGACAAATGAAAAACTGTCAAAGTTTTACGGTTAAGCATTATAGATCCAGAGTTTCACAGTGATACAAATGTGCAATCACATAGAAATCTATGTAAGCAATATGACTTCCCACTCTTGGGTTTTGGTATTATAATGTTAACTGAAGGAAAATGAAGGACAAATAGTAACACTACCTGTTACAATCTAAAGATTGAAGCACCTTGGACTGTAAAACTCTGGGTCTAAGGCTGGCCATACATTATACAATTTTCTTACAATTTTCTGTTCAATTTTCTGGAAATTTACTTTCATCTATGTCATACAAAGGCCTGCCTAATTGGATACAAGTGAAAGTGTTGTTTAGCTTTGACCTCATATTATGTGGTTTACATAGTTACATAGTATCTGAGGTTGAAAAAAGACAACAGTCCATCCAGTTCAACCTGTGTGGTGTGTGTGGATGTATTCATTTCCCATACCCCTGAATGTTTTGTCCTTGGAGATGTATGTCCAAGAGTCTCTTAAAAGTGGCCATACTTCTCCGCACTTACCACCATTTGTGGAAGAGAGTTCCACAATCTTATTGACCTTACTGTAAAATACCCCTTAAGTAGCCTAAGGTTAAATCGCTTCTCCTCTAATCGCATTGTATGGCCTCGTGTCCTCCTACACTCCTTGAGACCAGTGTTCATTTCGTCGACTAAAACCGACTAAAACGTTTTCGTCGACTAAATTAACACAATTTTAGTCAACTAAAATACAACTAAAACTAAAACAATTCAGATGACTAAAATACAACTAAAACTAAAATGGCATTTTAGTCTTAAGACTAAAATACGACTAAAACTAAAATGGCATTTTAGTCAAAAGACTATAACTAAAACTAAATCGAAATTTGCTGCCAAAATTAACACTGGTGCATGCTCAAAGCTTAATACCATAAATAATAACATATTAGATTTTTCACTCCAGGACCAGCAGTAGTATATAATGAGTTTGGAAATTGTAGAGAAATGCTTAAATAATGCATTACAAATTACAATTGAACTACACCCATTCGATTATAGATGACTAAAATGAGTTTTAGTCGACTAAAATGTAGGACGTTTTAGTCGACTAAAATGTACTGGAGATTTAGTCGACTAAAATGTACTGGAGTTTTAGTCGACTAAAATGTACTGGAGTTTTAGTCGACTAAAATGTACTGGAGTTTTAGTCGACTAAAATGTACTGGAGTTTTAGTCGACTAAATACGACTAAAACTAAAACACTTGCAGAAGACTAAAATGGGACTAAAACTAAAATGCCATTTTAGTCCTAAGACTAAGACTAAAACTAAATTGAAATTTGCTGCCAAAATTAACACTGCTTGAGACTGAATAGTTTTTTTTCTATGCTGAGATCACCATTGAGGTATTCAGTGTTGGGGGTAACTAGTTACAAAGTAACTGATTACAGTAACTACATTACTTTTTTTTGGTAACTACACTACTTTACTAGGCTATAGGAGGTAACTACACTACTTTACTAGGCTATAGGAACGCGCTTTCCTGCGTTACCCAAGCCGTGCGATACAATCGTTATTTCGAAGAATAGAGAGGGATGAAGTTTATGACTTTTTGTTGCACTTTATGTTTTATTCTGTTTTTTCAGGTTTTTTTCTCATGTTTCCCAAAGCCTGTGTTTATACAATAAACTCTATGCAGAAAGAGTGTCATGTATCTTCTTCTACATGGTCAATTAAGAAAGAGGAACGTAAAGTAATAAGTAGTGAAGTTACTTTTCAAATGCAGTAACTAGTAAAGTAATCTCGTTACAATTTACAGAAGTAACTAGTTACAGTTTTTGAGTAACTACCCCAACACTGGAGGTATTTGTAAATCGCTATCATGTCCCCTCTCAGGCGTCTCTTCTCTAGGGAGAATAAATCCAGTGCTTGTAAACGCTCCTCATAATTTAGGTCCTCCAATCCCCTAATTAGCTCAGTTGCCCTTCTTTGGACTCCTTCCAGTTCCAGCACATCCTTTCTGAGGACTGGAAACCAGAACTGGACAGAATACTCCAGATGTGGTCGGACCAGAGTTATATAAAGGTTTGTGGTAAATCTAAGAGAAAATTGAACATGTATGGCCAGCCTAATGGGGCAGTAGAAATGACTAAATAGTGGTGCAAGGTTTACCAGTCCTACAAAATGCAGGCCCAGTGTGACCGCACGCAAACAGAGGTGTGACAGAGTAGCAGGATCTAAGGAGCCCTCTGGTCTTCACCAGAGCCACTGAAGGTGTGGATGTTACGCTGCGAGGCAGCCCCCAGGTTTCGGCTCTCCAACGCACCCGTGTAGGTACAGTCAGGGGCGTAACTACAGGGGTTGCAATTGCAACCGGGCCCAATGCTCCAGGGGGCACAGCATTGGATAGGACGAGCGGCGGGGGCAGCATGTAGAGAAATCACTACCCTCCTTTTTCCTCCTGTAGCTGCAGAAAGAAAATGGAGGAAATTGGATCCTCTATATGCTGCCCCCGCCACTCCTCCTATCCAGTTCACTTGTTTTCTGCTGTCTCTGGGCCCCTGTGTGCTCCCCTGCCCCCCCCCCCACTGTGATCCCTCCCCTCTCCTGCCGGCTGCTGCAGGGGGTCACAATAAAGAACCAGGAAGGGGTCGGTAAATATGTAATTTACCAGCTCCTTGCTTCTCTAAATGGACAGAGTCATAGTCAGTGACATTGTAAAAAAATAAAATAAAATGATAAAAAATAATACAATTAAAATACCATAAATAAAAACTACTGACACCAATGGGTGAACTTCCAGGATCGCAAATGTCACACTTGCAACCGGGCCCTGGCATTCCACCACCGTGGGGAGGCCCCAAGATAGAAAGGAAGGGGGCCCACAGCAAAACTTGTGAAAGGGACCCGCTGTGGGACCGTAATAAAGGGCCCCGCAAGGGGAGTAAAGGGCCCAAGGATCAGTGGGAAGAGCCCCGGGCTTGAAGGGAAGGGCCCCGGCCAGTGGTCCAGGGGGGCCCTTCATGGTTTCTTGCACCGGGGCCCTGAAGGTTCTAGTTACGCCTCTGGGTACAGTGCTACCAAATAGCACACAGGAATGACACAGGGTACAAACAGGATACAAGGCACCAAGGAAAGACTACGGCAGCAAGGTAGGAAGACACTGAGGGGAAGACACAGGGAACAAGCGTGAAGCACAGGAGAGCGGGGGAAGCTGGGCATAAGCGCAAAGAGATATGGACACAGCAAGCATGAATGAGGGGAAGGAGGCAAAACGATGCTGTGGAGAGCACCCACAGAAACAGAAAACAAAGGGATACACAGACAGACACCTAGGGAATACAAGAGTGCAGCAGGAAAGAAAACACTGAGAACAACGACAAGACCGAACAAACACACAGAATACAAGTATACTCAAGCGACAGCAGATGCCAGAGGAGACGGGAGGTCTGGCTACAGCATGGAGATACACGTTGCTCAAACACTAAACTACAGGTGCAACAGTCTAATAATACCTAGGTTTAAAGTGGATTGCCAGGAACCCGAGCAGCTCGGACAGGGGGCAAAACCCAGCGCCAGATCAATGTATACGAAACTGTGACACTACCCTCCTATACTTACTACATACTTCATCATAGCATATGTACGGCTGATGACATCCCCTTCTGGAAGTCTGGAGGGTCTGTAGGTGGTAGATGGTGTCAGGTAAGGAGTATGGTGAGGCAGGATAAAGAGACCAGGACAACAAACTTAGGAAACAGCTAGGAGAGGATATCAGAGAATCAACGCAGAAAGGGAAAGAAAAGAAAGAAAATGAGTGAAAAGGTTGGAATGCCAGGGGGTGGGTTCTCAGGGAAGCCAGCAGACCTTGGGTGAGTATTACATGAGACCCTATTACGCAAGGTGCAGGGACCTGTCCAGGTCTTTTTGAAGGTTGATAAAATGAGTTTACCGTATTTTCCGGCGTATAAGACGACTTTTTAACCCAGGAAAATCTTCTCAAAAGTCGGGGGCCGTCTTATACGCCGGGTGTCGTCTTATAGGGCGGATGCTGAAACTTCGGAGCCAAACTGGAGAATATGTGGTGGGGGGAGGGCTCAAAAACGGCCACGGTATGCCCTGGGTATGGAAAAAAGAGAGAGAGCGGCGATGTGACCAGAAAAACACGCCTCTTTCACCCGTATGGCCCGCCCTTGTATCCTATTACCGTACCTCCTTCTCTGCGTCTCGCTCAGAGGACTGCAGTAAAGTGGTGCAGGCGCGCATGTGCGAGATCTGAGAGGCAGAGAAGGAGGTACGGTAATAGAATACAAGGGCAGGCCAGACGGGTGAAAGAAGCGTGTTTTTCTGGTCACATCGCCGCTCTCTCTCTCTTTTTTCCATACCCCAGGCATACCGCTCTGATAGTCTCTGAGACAGGGAGGGCTGGGCAGGCAGGGAGAGCTGACCAATCCAAGCAGGCTTACAACCAGCCAATCGCCAGTTGTATACTGGGTACCACATACAGTACAGCACCCATATATGTACCTGTTCATACATTATAGCACCAGTACAGCTATACCGCGAGTATATCCCAAACTCTATATTTTAACTGCAAAAGTTGGGGGTCGTCTTATACGCCGGAAAATACGGTACCTGTAAAACCAAGCCTAGCCAGTGAGTGTCAAGAAAGATCTCTCTATGTGGATTTCAGATAATAGTGAAAACATGGTGATCTATCTTATTCATCCCAAGCCAACTAAAATTCGAAAGGGAGGTTACCATTTCCTCATTATGGACAGCACTGCTGAAGGACTAATGGGAAGTCAACATCAGTTTTTATTTTTAATTGAAGTCATCTTGGAGTACAAAAAGGGGTGACTATTTCAACATTTTAGAACATATTACATCATCAAAAGAAATTCAAGACAATATTGCAGCTTTTCCTATAACAGACTATCTTACCCTGAGGAGGAGTAAGGGGCTTGTCATGCTCCTGACACCAGCCAATGGGATGCACATAGGGACTGCTGGGGTCACACCTAGGAGGAAAGGTTTATGTCTGCTCAAGGTGTACGCCACTGTATACGGTACCACCATTACAGAACATGCAAAAGAATGATGCATGCATAACATGACTATGGCGGTGCTCCACAACACAATAAGTAAAAATGTTACCAGTAGAAATGTTTTTGTATTTATAGATGTAAACTATAATTACAATGATGTGTATTTCAGCTGTACAAAACTATAAAGCATAAACATTCATTAATTTAATTTGAAAAAAAAATTTGCATTGTGTGATGTCTTGTGCAGAGTTCAGTATCCCACAACAATCAATCAGATTTCACACTATCTATAAAAATGATTGGCTAATATGTGATAATGTGTTCTGTATATTGTGCTCCTCTTCTTAATGTAACGTGTCACTTATGCATTATGGGTCCTTAAATAAGACCCCCGCCTTTACCTCACCAACTTTGATAGTTATCATTGCTGAGCCCCCCCCCCCCCCCCCCCCTAGTATTGTTCACCTTTTGGAGCCCTTGGAAGTACAGGCACTTCCAGTTATGAGAGCACGCATATGCTTCCTCCTTCAAATCAGTGTCCAGTGCCTTGGCAGCCTATCACCAGGCCAGATTGCTCTCATGTTGGGGCAGAGATAAGGTCAGCAGCCCTGTGTAAGCTCCAACTGACTGATTTAGAGCTTACACTAGGCTTTCTGCTTCCGTCTCCAGCAGGCAAACAGGAGTGGGGGAGAAGATGAGGTTATTATCATAGGGAGGGGGTGGCCTGTGTAGAGAACCTATAGCAGTGATGGCAAACCTTGGCACCCCAGATGTTTTGGAACATTTCCCATGATACTCATGCACTCTGCAGTGTATTTGAGCATCATGGGAAATGTAGTTCCAAAACATCTGGGGTGCCAAGGTTCACCATCACTGACCTATAGCTTTGTCTTCAATGAGAACAATATTATTTTGTAGTCTTTGTGCACATAATAATAAAGCAAGTAAAATGGATATTATTAAGCAGGGCCGGACTGACCATTGGGCACAGCGGGCATATGCCCGGTGGGCCGCCGAGGCCTCCGCTCCGAGTCCGGGCGCATTATAATGGGAGACAAGACAGTGTCCGGCCGTTGCCGCTGATTGCTTCTCAGTCTCCGCGGCCGATTCCGCGGAGTCTGAGGGCCGCCGCATTACGGCAATCTGGCCGCCCGCCACTGTCCCCGACTGCCTGGGCCCCGCATTACGGCAATCTGGCCGCCCGCCACTATCCCCGACTCCCCACTCCTTGCTAACTTTGCTCAGCTGGCAGCCGGCTCCGCAGCGGCATCCAGGCTCCAGTGTAGCTCAGGAGGGGGTGGAGTCGGTGGGTGGACCGTCTGTGTGAGTCTGACTAAATCGTCATGTGACTAAGGCCGGGGGTGGAGCTAGAGGCCGGCGGGGACCCCATGCTGCCTTGTTGTCACAGGAAGAAGTGGGAAGAGCAGTGGCCGGCGCCGCACACAGACAGTGACTGAACTTAACTGAGTCAGAGTGTGGAGGAGTCTTCAGAGTGCCAAGTCAAGTTAGTGCCTGCCCTGGAGCTGCATTAACACCACCACCCACGACCAGGACAGGAGCCAAGGCCTCAATAACAGGTAAGGAAAGAATGGCAGCAGGCCAGCAGCACAATTTATAAACACAGAGACAACACCACACAGACCACACACCACTGTCACCGCTGGGATTTGTGGTTCTGGGTGGCCTCCGGCAGAGCAGTGTTCTGGTCTGGAACTTCTGGCTTAGCAGCAGGTAGGCCACAGGTGTAAAAAACAGATAACAGCTACACACTGTCACAGCACTGCTAGAAAACATGTGCCATGCGGCATGCCAGTTTACTTGTTACATGTGATGTGACAGCTAGGTGCACATTTTCAAATTGAAAATGTGCACCTGGCTGTCACATCACATGTAACAAGCAAACTGGCATGCCGCATGGCACATGTTTTCTAGCAGCAGTGACAGTGAGTGTGTAGCTGTTTTCAAAACAGCTACACACTTAGGGCTCTTTCACACGGTCCGCCTCCGTAGGCGGATCCGTGTTGCTCAGCGGGGATCGATCCGCGATCCCCACTGAGCCAGCGGATGACACCTCCGTCTCCGCTTGCAGAGCGGAGAGGGAGGTGTCTCAGCCCCCGATGCCCTCTATGGGGGATCGGATGAGAGCGGACCGCCTGTCTGCTCTCATCAGATCCGATCCGATTACTGAACGGATGGAAAAATAGGGTTTCCATCCGTCCATATTTCACGGACAGGATCGGATGCGGATGGCAGCGGGTGTCAGCGGAGGTGTCTACGCTGACATCCGCTGCCCCATAGAGCTGCATGGAGGATCCGATCAGATCCGCCTAAAAAAACTGACAGGCGAATCTGATTGGACCGCCCGTGTGAAAGAGCCCTTACTGCTAGAACATGTGTCATGTAAGGAAAGGGCACAAAAACAAACACAACACTGCTGGGATTTGTGGTTCTGGCCTCCGGCAGAGCATTGCTCACTTCTGGCTTAGCAGCAGGCAGGCGTAAAAAACAGAAAACAGCTACACTCTGTCACTAGTGCTAGAAAACATGTGCCATGCCAGTTTGCTTGTTACATGTGATGTGACAGCCAGGTGCACATTTTCAACTTGGAAATGTGCACCTGGCTGTCACATCACATGTAACAAGCAAACTGGCATGGCACATGTTTTCTAGAAGTGACAGAGTGTAGCTGTTTTCTGTTTTTTATGCCTGCGGCCTGCCTGCTGCTAAGCCAGAAGTGAGCAATGCTCTGCCGGAGGCCAGAACCACAAATCCCAGCGGTGTTGTGTTTGTTTTTGTGCCCTTTCCTACCATGGCACATGTTTGCTGGCAGTGACAGTGTGTAGCTGTTTTGAAAACAGCTACACACACACTGTCACTGCTAGAAAACATGTGCCATGCGGCATGCCAGTTTGCTTGTTACATGTGATGTGACAGCCAGGTGCACATTTTCAACTTGAAAATCTGCACCTGGCTGGCACATCACATGTAACAAGCAAACTGGCATGCCGCATGGCACATGTTTTCTAGCAGTGACTGATCTGAGGTGTAACAGTGCAGGAATTGGGGTGATCTGAGGTGAGAAAGTGCAGGAATGGGGGTGATCTGAGGTGTGATAGTGCAGGAATTGGGGTGATCTGAGGTGTGAAGGTGCAGGAATTGGGGATGATCTGAGGTGTGAAGGTGCAGGAATTGGGGTGATCTGAGGTGTGAAGGTGCAGGAATTGGGGTGATCTGAGGTATGAAGGTGCAGGAATTGGGGTGATCTGAGATGAGAAAGTGCAGGAATTGGGGTGATCTGAGGTGTGAAGGTGCAGGAATTGGGGTGATCTGAGGTGTGAAGGTGCAGGAATTGGGGTGATCTGAGGTGTGAAGGTGCAGGAATTGGGGTGATCTGATTTGTGAAGGTGCAGGAATTGGGGTGATCTGAGGTGTGAAGGTGCAGGAATTGGGGTGATCTGAGGTGTGAAGGTGCAGGAATTGGGGTGATCTGAGATGTGAAGGTGCAGGAATTGGGGTCATCTGAGGTGTGAAGGTGCAGGAATTGGGGTCATCTGAGGTGTGAAGGTGCAGGAATTGGGGTGATCTGATTTGTGAAGGTGCAAAGCTCACTTGATTTCTTACTATTATTCAAGCGGTTTAGAGCAGTTACTTTATATGAAGCTGAGTTGTTTTTTATGTATCTGGCACTCCTAATTTCTTTGAAAACTTTTTTCGGCACACTGCGCCCAAAAAGGTTGTCTACCCCTTGATTAGAGTAACCCTCATCTTGTGCTGCTTCATACTATTTTTAGGACTCAACCATCAAAACAGGATTTAAAGTAAGACAAAAAAAACAGCATCATATGGCAGCTCTGATCTAAATTGGACCCAGTCTGTCAGATTAAACTAAAAAAGGTACCGTAATCGAATCCACACATCCTGGAACATTAAATCCTGTCATCAACCACCCAGACGAACGCCACGCCCCAGCCACGCCCCCGTCACGCCCCCCTCCTGGGCTGCTCAGTCCAAAATGCCGGGCCTATTTTTTGTCCCAGTCCGGGCCTGTTATTAAGTGTTTACCATTGTGTCCTAATGTTATATTTGTTATAGACACTCCCATTACATGCACATGCCTTCCCTACCAGTAGTCATAGGTGTCACCCCAGTTGTCAAAGTGCACAAGGAATCTCTCTTCTACCACATCAGTGACACTGGCCACACAGATAAGAGAGGGGTTCATCTTGTCAATGGCTTCCAGCTTCATTCCGACCCGAAACAGCGATGGGGGAGCACCCTGTTGATTAGGAAAATTACTAATGAGAATTGTTAATAGTCCAAGACTGCTGGCACAAGGTTAAGTATAAGGGAACAAGAAGGAGAACGTCAGATGCCACCAGCCTTGGTATAGTGATCAGAGAATAGAAAGGGCTGTGGGAGTACTTAGTGGGGAAATTCCTTTAGATCAATTATATAAGCCATAAAAAGAATCATACCAAAAAAAAGACAAGTGTTATAATCAGTAAACTCACAATTTTGGGGGTTACAAATAAATGTTTTGGGGCCACATGGGCTTTTGTCATTCTCAGATAATGCGTCCAACTAAAGTCTTCGTCTTTGTACCCTAATCGCAGAAATGAGAAAGTAAGTGTCCCAGCAATGCATTTATATCTTACGATCAAAAGACAAAACAGACGAATCTAGGAATGTGAAAAATATTTGATTTATTCAAATTGCAAGTCATTTTCTGAGTAAAATATTGAATCTTAATTCCAATTTGTTTACCAACAATTATAAGGTAACTCCACTTTTGTTACAGAAAATCAAACCAGTCTCCTTTGTATGAAGGTGTCCTGTAAACGGTTGGCATTGAGAAATTCCCCATTAAAGTATTTCTGTACTCATGTGATTAATTCACTGCCATTGCAACAATCACAAAGCTAGGGCTGGTCATGTGACTGTAGCAAGAAGCTCCTCCCACAGTGCTTTACTACTACAGTATATGTGTTATTACTATATGAAACCACCCTGTGCTGGCGGCATGCTAGAGACCCGGACTGCTACTCTCACACAGGGTGCAGTGGTCCAGCTGCTTTGTCCATTAACCACTTGCCGACCGCCCACAGTATATTTACTGCGGCAGTCAGCCCCGTACAGGCAAAGTGACGTAGTACTATGTCGCTAGCCTAAGAGCCTCTAAGGTGCGAGCGCCCGCCGCCAGAGGCGCGCTCCCGCCCCCGCTCGTTCTCTAACATGTCCGCGCGTGTGACCGGCGGACCCGATGTCCGCCGGTCACTCGCGATCTCCCGGTGGAGAGGGAGAAAGGCAGGCGGCTAATGGAAACAAAGCCGTCTGTCATTCTCCGTGATCTAACTGCAGAGATCATACGATCCTGCTATGTAGGATCGTATATCTCTGTGGTTACATCACTAGCCACACCCCTTTACAGTTAAAAGCACGCCCCCTAGGGACACACTTAACCCCTGCATCACCAATAAAGTTAACCCCTTCCCTGCCAGTGTCATTTTTACTGTAACAGTGCATATGTATAGCACTGATCACTGTAGTAATGTCACTCGTACCCCCAAAAGTGTCAAAAATGTCAGTCAGGGGTCCGATCTGTCCGCCGCAATGTCGCTGTGCATGGTAGCCAATCAGCTTCCAGGTCTCATTGTCAAGGCTTCATTGAACAAGCTGAAGTTAGAAGCTGATTGGCTACCATGCAGAGCAGCACCAGATTTTACATTCTCCAGTGTTAGTAAATCAACCCCAAAGGGTCATTTAGACTTTAAGTCATCCTTATTTCTGTGTAGGGTTGCACATGACGCAAAAGGGTTCTATGCTAAAAAATATCTGCACTGCTATCCCCATTGGACATTTGACCCTACTAACTGTTAAAAATATAAATATTCTAAAAATTAAGTTTTTCAAACTAAATTCTGTGGGTGTATGGCTAGCTGTATGCTCTGCTTACAAAAAAAAAAAAAACCAGATGGAAACAAGGATTTAGAATTAGTAGACTGAATCTTGCTAAACAGCTTTAGCATTTGTCCTAATGTTGAATCAAATCCTTCTGTAACAACTGCTCAGAGGAAATAAGCTGAAAGCCTCTGAAAAAAAAAAATGTTTTTCTTTATTTTACTGAAAATAAAAAAATGAAAGCCTGTTTCATGACCTTTCGGAGGTTGCAGTTTGTGTCCCGTCCTTTCACACCAGCCCGCAGGGTGAATGTCAGGGGAGTCGGCGTTCACCCAGAAGTCGTGGCACTCAGAATACCCATCGAAGTGGAGCTTTATCCGAAATCCGCACACCTTATAAAAGAAATGAAGAAGTTTAACAGGTCAGCCCATCCCAAACTGATCACTTAAAGTATAGAGCCTAAACTTTTCTAGAAAAGTAGAAAATGTTGAAAACTCCTATCAGGTTTTAATTTTTCTTCCATCTGTACCCAATTGAGGAGATTTCCGTTCACATCCTGTTCTGTAAACACAACAAGAAGTGAGAGAAAATCTCTCCAAAGTGAGGGAAATGCCCTTTTAGACAGTTTCCCATTGGAAGATTTTCTCCCTATTCCTGTTTTGGTAAAAACTAAAAATGTTGGTTTTTTCCCATGCTTTCAGTCCTAGTGACAATGGTCACCTAAAGGGGACACAGACAGCAATAAAGACTTGACCAAAGTTCTAACCTCTCACCATTGTAGCCAAAACTAAAATAAAAATGTTGGCTTTATATACTTTAAAGTGGATGTAAACCCTCACATATACCCAGTGAAGTGAACAGCCTCAGATGATGCACAGAAATGAAACAAATCTTCCTACATAAATTTTACTTGGATATGTGCTGTCTTCAGATTTCTATACTGTTTAGAAAGTGCATGCTCTGTTAGAATTGTTTCTTCCTGATTCACCTGTAGGAGGGTAGTTTGGCCATACACTATGAGACAGCTGATTGGAGGAAAGGCACACACCCCATCTCCACATAGGCAGAAACCTAAAGAGCTTTGCTGTGAGTAGACCAGCTCTCTGCTAATCTATTTAAAGCATCCACTCCGACGCAAAATTCAGCCTGGTTTTATCTCAGTTGATGGAGAACTTGTCAGAAGTTGCAACAAGAGGGGAACAAAATAAGGAAATGGTTATCACAGTTATACATTAAGGTTTAGTGGTGCCACCCTTACAAGGTACCTTCCCAGAGGTGCCACTATGGTAAATACAGCCCTGGAAAGATGTCTTTGGATTCACTCATCTATTGACTTTCTATATCTCTAGGACTCTGGCAGTGTAATGTGCACCTGACTTCCCAGATCCTCCCAGTTACTGGAATTATTACAAGGTTTATTGTTTCCATACATTTATACTATATGTACAAAAGTGTTGGACCCCCTAATCCTCATACCTACAATATGGTCTAAAATATGTGGAAAGCCCTCCAGATTATAAAACTCAGGTGTTTCTAGTTAAGGGTACTGTTGATGCTACAGCATACAAAGACCATTTAGACCACAGGTGTCAAACACAAGGCCCGCAGGCCGAATGCGGCCCCCAGGCCATTTCATGTGGCCCTCGCACCTCTCCTGCAGCTGTATCACCCCCCTTGTCTCTGTAGTCGGTATAAGAGGGGAGAGAACTCCTTTGCCTTTGCCAGATCCTGCACTCCTCTGTGCAGCTGCAAAAGGGCTCATCTTTGCCCACCCTCCTCCCCCTTCTCGGCAGTCCGCAGCAGAGAGGAGAGCAGAACTCATCCTACAGATCCTGCACTTTTCTGTGCAGCCACAACACCACCTTGCCTCTGCCTCCCCTGGTCTCAGCATTCAGCAGACTCTGGAAGCTGACCTCAGCCCTCCTCTGGTACTCCTCAAGACCCTGGACTTCTTCCTAGATCTACCCGCTTCTTCTTCCTGGCAGCAGCACAAGGTAAAGGTGTGCATTGTGATGTAAGGAAGGGTGGGGGGCTCTTGACATCTCATCTAAGGGTGTAAGTGGGCATGGGGTGCTGTGGACATCTAATCTTACAGATATAACTGGCCCTTTGAGGGCAGCCATAATGCTGATGCGGCCCGCGATGAAATTGAGTTTGACACCCCTGATTTAGACAATTGTGGGATTCCAACCTTTTGGCAACAATTTGAGGAAGGCGCTTTTTTTTGTTCCAGCATGACTGTGCCATGTGCACAAAGCCAGCTCAGTAAAAATATGGTTTGAGGAGTTAGATGTGGAAAGCCCAAGTGGCCTTCACAGAGCTGTGACGTCATCAACCCAACTGAAGGCCTTTGGCATAAGCTAGCTAGAAAACGGATTGTGAGCCAGAGAAGATGCACTTGGGAATAAACGCTTTAATATAAAATTCATAAGTAGCTGGATTAGGTCTAGTATTTCTTTTTTTGGATTTCATTATTGATATTGGAAGGAACAATACAGCACAAGACTTATCAAATAATTAATTTCTTGCGGAGAGTTTTCATCCAGCAGCACTGATTAGAGGCTTACTAGTAGGACAGCACTTGTGGGCTCACAGGAAATGTACCCAGCTGGGAGACTTTGAAATAGAAGCAGGTGAACTGAGGACAAGACTCCCAAGGAGAGGGTACAAGGATAAAGCTCAAGTGGGCTTCCCGGAGAATGAGGGAGAGTGTATCTGATTGTACAGTTCAAGTGTAAAGAATAATAATGATACCACAAGGCTGTGTTTCCAATATACAAGCATTACAACTAAAGTACATGACTTGTGCCAGAGACTCTGGAGTCTGACATGTGATTAACAAATGTATATTTTACAGTTCTGTCCAACTTATATGTATTTTATTGTATGTTGTATTGAACTGTATTAGGTTGCCTTTGTTTAATGTAGGCTGACATATAGTGGCAGTTTAGAGTCACTAAAACGTGCTTACTATATGATTTGGATATTCCTTCATCCTGCCTCCTGTTTAGTGCAAGTTAGTTCAGTCTCCGCTATACTCTCACGGTGTCTCCCATGTTCCCTTAGGCAGTGTTACTTATAGAGACAGGGCTTAGGAAAGTAAAACAATGCACCATAGTATCGTCTATATAATCTGGTGCAGCTGTGCATAGTAACTAATCAGCTTTTAGGTTTTATTGTCAAAGCTTAATTGAACAAGCTTAAGATCAAAGCTGATTGGTTACTATGCTAGGGTGTAACTTCAGGGGTCGCAATTGTGACCCGGTCCCATGCTGTAGGGGTTGATGCGGCTCCCCTGTACCCGTGGATAGGAGGGATGGCGTATAGAGGAACCAATGCCTTCCATTTTCCTCCTGCAGCTGCTGAAATTCTACTTCTCCTCCTCTCCCTTCTGCAGCCATTCAGCTGCTGCAGGAGGAAAATGGAGGGCATTGGTGTAATGGTGTCGAGTGTTTGGACACCATCTCGTGCTCTCGACATCCATTTTGTTTAGTGACCCAGGCTCCTTGAGCGAAAGTAGCCCCCCCCACCTTTCACTAATCAGTGGAACCAAAAGGCACTCATTCACCCCCACCCCACCTCAGTTAGTGTCACTGAATGCCAGGTTTCACACCTTTAATATACACAAGAAGCTTGACCAAGCAGAAGTTGTGTCTCCGAGGACAGCAGGGGGTCAGATTAGATGTCCAGTGAAACTGCTTGTAAATTCCCAAAGCCAAACTGTTAAGTTACATCTCACAATCCGTGCTCAAATCATATCTTTTTACCCGAACATAACATATTAACAAAGAGTAGATATTTGGGTGCCTCATAAAACACCAATCGAATTAAGTCCCAACACGGACACCTTCAGGCCTAGGAAAGACAAGCTAGCGATCCGATGCCTTACCGGTCAGGGGTTATTCCATAATAACCCATGTTTAGTGTCTAAAGATAGGACATTCCAAACCGGACCATAAGATATCGGTTTCAAGTATGTAACCGTTTCATATCTCCAGATATGAGTGCTTTTATTAATCTGTCAAACGGGGAGGTCCCTTAGCAGTTTATAAGACTCAGAGCCTATTGGCTAAGTACTTCTGGTGACACCCCCTGGAGGGTCAGAGAAAAGGACAGGGACTGATAGAGAGCTCAGTTCTCATTCTAAGATCGAAGGCATAACACCGCCCAAGGGGAACCAAACATACCTGTTCAACTCTGAAACTAAGGTAATACCAGGACCGTTTAATGCAAGTATTTTCATCCTTTCTCTTCATATTCCTCCATTGCTGTATTGTGTCTCTATTTCTTTGTAACCCATTTTTCTGTAAATATTTTTATTCGCACCAATTTTAACCTTTCTTATAATTAAACCTTATTTTGAAAAGTGTTAACTTTGTCTCTAAGCTCTTAAACGCAACTTGACCCAAACTAACCTGCCTCCTGAAGCGCGCTACTGTGTGTTACAGACGGTTATTCTAAAGTCATACTTGATATTTGTACTGTTTAGGCTAACCTATCTGAAACATTCTGGTCTGAGGTGACTGGGTGTGTTACAGACGGTTATTCTAAAGTCATAATTGATATTTGTCAAACCACGAGCATCCTCTAGGCTCCGCTCATCATAACGTAGAGGTGGTGGCAGGAAAGGGTTAATCGTTTAATTAACCCGGTGACAATCGCTCTCAGTCTGCTGGCATCTAGATTGTGGTCCCGCAAGCTGGACAATCTGTGTGCTGGGTGCAGCTGAGAGTGGCATTGTTACGCAAGTGACGGCAGGGTGTGAGATTGCTTGGTCTTGGGTCACGAGGTGGATGAGAAGGCCAGGCGTCTGATACCTCACACCGCCACAATTGGTACCTCTGTATGCCGCCCCCGCTGCCCCTCCTATCCATTTTACTTGCTTCCAGCTGCCCTGGGCCCCTGTGTCCTCGACTGTCTCCCACCTGCAGCTCTGCCAGCTTCCCCCTTCCCCTCTTCTGCCGGCTGCTGCTGGTGACGTGTCAGGATGGAAAGCGGGAAAGGGGCTGGTAAATATGTAATTTACCGACCCCTTCCTTTTCTGAATGGATACAGTGAGCGATTGGTACCGATCGTTCCTGTGTCCATTTATAACTGAAGCATAGTAAACTGTGTTTACTATGCTTCAGATTGTGAATGAACAGGAAGCTCTGTACAGAGAAATTCCTGACCTCTCATTCTGTGCTGCTGAGGCTGCAGAGATGGAGACAAAGGGCTGTGTCCTCAATCTCCTTTCTCTGTCTCAAAGGCGAAACATCAGAGGTCTGTTTAGGCCCCTGATATTTCACCAAAGCCCCTCAGCAGGGCTCCTAAAAAATTGTAAAAAAAAAAATTTAAAAAATATAAACGTCAAAAAATAAATAAATATAATGGTGAAAAATATTAAAAATAATAAAAATTAAAAAAAAAAAACGACTTCCACCAGTGGAAGAACTACTACCAGGTTGCAAAGGTCGCGTTCTGCCACTGTGAGGGGGCCCCAGGACGACAGGAAGGGGGCCTCCTGCAGAAAATGTAAGACTGTATTAAAGGGCCCCACGATGAAAGAAAAGGGCCTCAGGCTCAGAGGAAATGGCCCCGGCCAGGAGTTAAAGGAGCCCTTCATGGTTTCTTGTACCGGGGCTCTGAAGGTTCTTTGTTACACCTCTGTTACTATGCACAGCCGCACCTGGTTCTGTGTGCACCAGCTTTAGTAGATCCCCCCTTTATATTCAAACATTATGGATGCCTTGTTTATTTGAGATGTTGGGCAATTAAAAAAGTCAATAAAGACCCCTCAAGGGAGGATTTTGATACAAAGGTATTGCAAAGATATTGGAACTGGAAGCAACATGCAATCCTGGTAATAACATTAATTTAAATTTTATGTTACCCTAAATATATCCACTGCAGCAGACGGCTTGTAGTTCTCAGTTAATTGAGAGGGCGCTGATGAGTGTCCTCATAGCTCCTTCATTCTTCCCACTCTTTAATCACTGTCTGCCTGTACAGGAGGTATGGGCAGACAGCTCTACTCAGAGTCTGCAGGAGTCTGACATTGCTCCCGCGATCTGCTGATCGCAGGTTCAATGCTCTGCTGGCTCCTAAGAAAAAATAATAATAAATGCACATTTTTTATTACCTGCAAAAAAAAGTGTATTCATTTATTTACAAAAGCAAACTTATCCTTTTAAGTTGTGAATAGCATGGGTTCAGGTGACCCCTAGTGGTTAGGTGTGGTTGCTGCAGTCCATGTTGACTTGAGATAGAAAACAAAACAATTGTGGTTTTGCACTGAGGAACCTGTTAGAGATTTAGAGTTTAATATTATTTTAAATGATAAAAGTCTCTGAAATACATATGAATGTTATAATGTAATATGTTAGTTTTGAAGGTTACTTCAATATGTCTCTTTCAAGGACAGAGAAGCCATTTTGCTATGTACAGTATCTCACAAAATATTGACACTTTTGGGCTCAATTTGGATATTGTCAGTTAGGGGTGCACTCACTTTTGTTGCCAGCGGTTTAGACATTAATGGCTGTGTGTTCAGTTATTTTGAAGGGACAGCAAATTTACACTGTTATACAAGCTGTACACTCACTACTTTACATTGTAGTAAAGTGTAATTTCTTCAGTGTTGTCATATGAAAAGATATAATAAAATATTTACAAAAACGTGAGGAGTGTACTCACTTTTGTGAGATACTGTATGTATATTTATTTTTTAACCTTATGTCAGTATGTTGGGTGTAGTTATGTGTCTTACTATAGACTCAAACCATAAATGCAAGAGTGGGTGTTACTTTTATTTTTGGTAATACTACCTTCTTGGGACATACTTTTTGCTGACATCATCTGTACAGTATAAGAATACACTATGTTAGACGTTCTTTAGAGAGAGATGAGAAAAGGACATCCTACACTCTGAAGGTATGTAATGTCTGTCATATATCTCTCTCTCTCCTTCTGTCCATTTCTGTTGTTATGTTTTACTTTACTTTAAGAAAATAAAAAAACTTTCCTAACGTGGCAGCTAAGAAGTCTATTTCAAACAGAACCTACACCAACCAAACTCCATTCCAAATAGGCTATAAGTCACTCTAGAATTGTAATGATAACTTGGTAGCTCAAGGGTCTTACAGCTCCCAACAGTCCATGGGTGGTGGACAGACAAACTGGAAAGAAAAAAGGGGAAACGCAGCCCTAGTGCAGTTAACCTTTAATTATAAATTAAATCCATTACACCCACAAGTGTATTCGGACCGGTGGAGGATAATGTTCTCTATATCCTAATGAGTGTCTCATTAGTATCCTGTGCGATCAGCAGATGTACTGTAGCCAGCAGTCCTGCTCCTGTAATCCTCACTGCAGTGTTGGCAAACCAAGATGTGCTGGATCGGTCCAAAGGACGCAAGGGATTATACAGGGGTCTATGTTCCTAAGCAGTATCGGCAGGCTGCTAATGGAGGCTGGCTACAGGCAACCTCGGGTAGCTTCCGCTCAAGAAAAGAAACACCGGCCGCTACAGAGTAAACCCAACAGTGTTAGGCTGCTACGGTAGCATGTTTCGGGGACGTGTCTCTTTTTCAAATTGACCACATTAGAGGATAAAAGCACAGCATTATCTATGTTGTATTATTTTCAGTTTGTAAGGGACATAAAATGTGACTAAATTAAAATAATAACAATCAAAATAGTTTGTAGAATGTAAAATAAATCAAAGTATACGATAAAATTAATTCAAATCTTTTCACATGTAAAAACTATATATATATATATATATATATATATATATATATATATATATATACTTTTTATATACAAGAAAAAAAGACAAACTATGTATATATGTATAGAAAAATATTTAAAAAAATATTTTATGTGTATATGAGAGAGATGTGTATGACTATTCATATAAATTAATAAACATAAATATTAAAAATGATATAAATAATAAAGCTAATGACAAAGGTAACATTCTTAACAAAGGAAGACGTTCCTTTCTAATAGAGGACTATACTGTATATAAAGGTACACAACTAAGCATGGCCTATATCAAAATATGATGTGGTAACACGGTAGAGATAAAAAAAAAAATATATATATATATATATAAAGTAAAGGTAGCAATCCAAGCAAGATGAAAGGGGGCCACGTTATAGTCCACACCTGCTTTGGAGGGGAAACAGTACGGCAGCTGGGATTTACTGGTAAAACCAGTTAGGTGGTAAGGTTCAATGCCAATGAGACACCTGCCAGAGAACACTGGATAGAGGCAGGATAAGACTCTAACATTCACTTATAAAGACCATTGTTCTTTATATATTTTAATTTGAAAGTGCACCTTTGCACTTATTACAAGGGGACAATCCCCCATGATGCTGAGGGATATATAGAATATGAGTAAGAGACCCCTGCAGACTAGAATCTGATTACTAGTAAAAGATCCGCATTACTAGTAAAAAAACAATAAAAATGACATAAATCTTTCCCGTGGCTAGTAAACACAATAACTTTTGCGCAAACCAACCAAAAATAGCAGAAAACAAATTGGCCTAGAATGTTAAAAAAATTAGATTTTTACATATATTTTTTTGGGAATGTTATATAGCAGAATGTGAAAAATATTGTTTTTTTTTCAAAGTTGTCGCTCTTTTTTTGTTTATAGCGCCAAAAATAAATATTGCACAGGTGATAAAATACCACCAAAAGAAAGCTCTATTTGTGGGGAAAAAAAGGACATCAATTTCGCTTGGATACAGCGTCGCACGACTGCGCAATTGTCCGTTAAATTTACACAGTGCCAAATTGCAAAATAGGGCCTGGTCATTAAGCAGCAAAATCTTCCGGTCTTAAAGTGGTTAAAGATGCTCTAACTCTGATTAAAGCTTAGAAAAGCAACAAAACGCTGAAAAATGCAGCTGTTTGGCGCTTATCGGCGTTTTTAAACCATAAGCTTTTGTGGGAGTATAGTTTTGCTATAAAAAGCTAAAAAAAAAACGCTACAGCTGAAAAACGCTAAAAAAACGCTACTGCAAAAAAAGCGAAAAAACTCCTTCTACAGTTTTCTACTGGCCCTTTTATAACGTCCAGTGTGCATGAGGCCTTATGGGGTTTAAGGCCATTGAGAAAAGACAAGTACAGTTGTTTTATTTTGTCTTCATATAAGTACACAGGCAGAATCTGTTTCTACATAGTAGACCAGGACAGTAAAAGCATTTCTGTTACAGTGAGATAAAGCATTTGCCTAAAGAGGTTATAGTGCAGCCATGTGATAACCCTAATCTACATATGTGAGGACTCTTTTTACTGCATCTTTTAAAGTTGCAGAAGCAGGAATTCACAGCTTTTTGAATGGGATATACATGCCCTCTAGATAGCTGTTTAGAAAAGACTTTGAATAACAAAGATAGTGTATAGTGTTCAAATATGGCACAGTCATGCTGGAACAAAAATAAGTGCCTTCCTCAAATTGTTGCCAAAAGGTTGGAATCCCACAATTGTCTAAATGGTCTTTGTATGCTGTAGCATCAACAGTACCCTTAATTCATAGGTGTGCGCACAGGGTGTGCCTGGTGTGCCTGGGCACACCCTAATCACCCATAGTTGCCAACTGTCTTGAATTATATGCACATTATCGGGACAAATTTCATCCCTGTACCTCCTCCCCCAGCAGTTTCAGGCACTCCCAGCTCTCAGGAGGACTGCAAAACATCACCAGGATGGACCCTGCCTCCTCCTTGCTTTCTTCTAGTATTGCAAATAGGTTTGAGTGGGTGGGTTGGGTATGTGCACGGCCCAGAGAACATATATTTATACACACACACGTGTTTGAGCTTTGGGGCGCACACCCTAATGCAAAAGGCTGCGCACACCTATGCCTTAACCACTTAAGCCCCGGAAGATTTTACCCCCATTCCGACCAGGGGGTATTTTGCGATTCGGCACTGCGTGACTTTAACGGACAATTGCACGGTCGTGCGACGCTGTGCCTAAACGAATTTGGCGTCCTTTTTTTCCCACAAACAGAGCTTTCTTTTGGTGGTTTTTGATCACCTGTGGGATTTTTTGATCACGCGCTATAAACAAAAAAAGAGCGTCAATTTTGCAAAAATAGCAATATTTTTCAAATTTTTTTATATGAAATTCCCCCAAAAAAAATGTAAAAATCAAAATGTTTTAACATTTTCGGCCAATTTGTTTTATGCTACCTATGTTTGGTAAAAAAAATCGCAAAAAGCGTATTTTGATTGGTTTGCGCAAAAGTTATCGCGTTTACTAACAAAGGGAAAGATTTTTGTCATTTTTGTTGTTTTTTTTTTAACGCGTAATGGCGGCGATCTGCGATTTTTTTTTTGCGGTACTGCGACATTGGATCGGACCCTTGACTGACATTTTTGACACTTTTGGGGTTACCAGTGACATTTCTACAGTAATCAGTGCTATATATATGCACTGTTACTGTAAAAATACACTGGTAGTGAAGGGGTTAACTTTATTTGGGAGGGAGGGGCTGTGTGTGTCCCTAGGGGCGTGCTTTCTACTGTGATTGGCTGTGGCTTCAGCTGTAAGGACAATGATCAACGGATCTACATAGTAGATCCATGTGATCAGTGTCTTTACAGCGAGGAGAATGACAGGCAGCTTGTTTACACAAGCTGCCTGACATTCTCCCTCTCCCCCGCCGATCGCCGAGTGGCCAGCGGACATCGGGTCCGCTGGTCACACGCGCGGGGGGGTCCGTGACCACGCGGGAGCGGGAGCGCGCCTCCGGGGGCGCGTGCTCGCTCCCTAGACCCTCACAAGCAAGCAACGTAGCCCTACGTTAGTTTGCCTGTGAGGGGCTGACCGCCGACGTAGATAGTCGTGCGGCGGTCGGCAAGTGGTTAATTAGAAACACCTGAGGTTTATAATCTGGAGGGGTTTCCACATATTTTTTACCTTAAATGTATAGAAACAATAAACCTTGTAATAATTCCAGTAACTGGGAGGATCTGGGAAGTCAGGTGCGCATTACACTGCCAGAGTCCTAGAGACTTAGAAAGTCAATAGATGAGTGAATCCAAAGACATCTTTCCAGGGCTGTATTTACCATAGTGGCACCCAGAGATGTATAGTAACTAAGTAGAACTACTTCACTACTGTACTTAAGTACCAAAAGGCGGTATCTGTACTTTCCTAGAGTAGAATTTTTTTCTCCTACTTCCACTTTTACTTCACTACATTTTTTCGATGATTTCAATACTTCTACTCCGATATTTTTTTTTGTGCTGCATAGTTACTCGTTACAATTATAAAAACTACCACTGCCAGAACAGTAGATGGCAGGTTTCATGAAGCTCAAAAAAATGTGCATAATGTCATGTGTACTTTTGACTTTTGACTTCTTTCTTTAATAACTTTAACTTTAATAAATGTTTGACTTCTTTCTTTAATAACTACATAACACAGTGCTTGTACTTTTACTTTCAGTACTTGAGTAGCAAAATGTTTAAAAAAACTACTTGCAATACTTAAGTACAAAAAATGTTGAATACTTTAGTACTTCTACCCAAGTCACTTTTTGATAGAGCACTTCCACTTCTACTCAAGTCACTTTTTGATCGAGCACTTGTACTTTTACTCAAGTATGGGTTTCGAGTACTTTATACAACTCTGTTGGCACCTCTGGGCAGGTACCTTGTAAAGGTGGCACCACTAAACCTTAATATATAACTGTGATAACCATTTCCTTATTTTGTTCCCCTCTTGTTGCAACTTCTGAATATTTATTGGTGGCTACATTCATCAGGAAAATCGTTTGAGGAAGGAGGGCAGGGAGTGTGCTCTCAATGGAGCTGGTTCACACATGTCCGGGGCGGCCACGGTCTGGATTGAAAAAGGGTCTGGTGCATGTTTGGGTCCAGGTAAGGTGCGAATTCAGGCATAATTTCGGACCTGAATCGCACCTGAACAAGTAAACAGACACGCAACGTGTGAACCCAGCCTTAGAGAGAAAAGGACGGAAGTAGAAAAAATGTGAGCAAGATTCCCAGGTCACACTAGACTCTCTCCAGGTACAGCAGCCGAGACTTCCAGGGGTTATCAAACTTCGACTAGGTATTATTGAGGGTACACCAGAGTTTATCGTTAATCAATATCAAGTTTAGTTTTTGAGTAAAGCATTCAAGTGAGACCACCAACTGGTTCCAACACCTACCAATGGCAATTCTAGCTGCCAGTATAATGTAGGATATACATTTTTTTCAGGTATAGCAGGTTTTCCAGGCCTGTGGCCTGATGTGGGTCTGCCATCGTTACCGGTTACCTCTCAAGCCCATGTGAGCTGCGACCCTGGGTGTGAGAACTGAGACATTGACAACTCCGGCATCTTTGTTTTGTTGTTTTATTGTATTTAAGGGGATGGGAGAAGGGAACAAGTGGGATACTCCTTTAGGCTCAACTATGTACAACTTGGGACTTTCTCAGAAAAAAGTCTGTTAACGCTGTCTTAACGCCAGCCGACGCTAGCCAACGCTCACTGACGCTTAGAACACACTGTAACTTGAAGGAACTGCTTAATCCTCGACTTTGAGTCCAGAAGATCCAGGACTATAGAATAAGGAGCTTCTAACACAGCTGCACTGCAAAGTCACTGACTTCTTCATCCAGCCTTGCACTGGCTTGAGGTAGACTGTTATGAATTTCTGTATGGCTGCAACTCCCAACCAATACACTGTACACTGTCTCTTCAGGGCCCAAACTGCAGGTGCCCCCTTTAACTCTTCAGGGTCCCCTGACTAGGCACCCCCTCTGTCACTTCAGGGTCCTCAACCTAGGTACCACCTTTACAGCTAGCTTATCTGGATCCTAGAACCTTCTCCAGAGTGGTCCCCTCTAACACTTCAGGCAGACCCCCAGGGGCAATCCTCAGTACTCACGACCTGTGTAGGCTTTCCTGGGACTGGACCCCTCTCGTTCCCCTGCTGGTTCTCAGCACACCGGATCCCCCTCAGCTCAACTCAGCATTCTCTGGATTCTGAGACGCCACCGCGAGACATCCGCTTTCCTCAAACAGGAGGCGAGACAGCCGTTCTCTCCCTCCTGGGACTCTGCTCCCGCCAAAGACACAGAGTCACGCACTTCCCTCAAACTTATACCCACTCCCAGAATCCCTTGCAGCATAATCTGCCTTCTGGGGTAGTTACAAGCCTGAATGTGTCCCCTGATTGGGTTTCCTCCACTGCCCTATCAGAAGCCTCTCACAGGAACCAGTGGGGAGACTCCCCTCTCAGCAGGCACACCTGGAAGCCATGACACCCTGGCAAAAATAAATCATGGCCCTGCTGTTAGGCAGACAAGGCCCACTATACATTTGCCTAGCACCTACCTGTAGGGTGCTACACAGGTGTTTAGGAGCCTCAATGTCTAGTTTCTGAAAAAGGGCAATTTAGGTTTTCTGCGGACAGTCACCTCCATTACTGAATGTCTTAGTTTGTAAGATTTAATGAGCAGGGCCCTCTGATTCCTCCTGTATTGAATTGTATTGTAACTGTACTCTCTGCCCTGTTGTAAAGCGCTGCGCAAACTGTTGGCGCTATATAAATCCTGTATAATAATAATGATAATAATTAGAGTAAAGATCCTTATCCAAAATCTAGTGATTTTAGGGCATTGCCACCAAATGTGGAACATGGTTCCCAGCTGTCCACGTCACCTAAAGCAAGAAGAGGAGGCTTGTGGGCATACTCTTTAGCAACTCTGGTGGAGACCATGTACCGCCTCAACAGTGTTTTATAACTGGATTCTGCCAGTGTTGTGTTAGGAGATACTTTGATACAGATTATTAGCTACTTCTTGCCATTCGTCTAGTTCTAAGGTAATTTCCAAATCGCGTTCCCATTGGGTCATGTATGGCAGTGGTCCTCAACTCCGGTCCTCAGGGCCCACTAACAGGCCAGATTTTAGGTATTACCTTGGGGAGATGCAGAGTACTGCAATCACTGAGCAGCAAATTATATCACCTGGGATGTATTTCAGTTATCTTGCAAACCTGGCCTGTTAGTGGGCCCTGAGGACCAGGGTTGAGGACCAAGGATGTATGGGAGTTCGTGCATTAGTGTAAGTAAAAGCTGGTGTAAGTAAGGTGGACACGTAGCCCTCAGGAGTGTGGCAAACTTGCAAGAGAATTCAAAGGATGTAAGCGGGCGAGTGGCCCCTTTTAGTTTTGACACCATGAAATACGAAACCTGGAGGTATTGAAACACTTTGGTGGGAGGAATTTTCCATTTGGCTTTATAGTACGCAATTGAATGAGGTTCATTTACATGGAGAAGATGCCCTATCTGCCGCAACCCTTTTTTTTCCCACCGACTGAATAAGCTGCAGTCCCGGTGTAAATTTCGGGTTCTTAAATAAACACTACACCGCTTTTACTTGGGTATTTCTAACAATATTATTAATATGCTTTAATGTTAAACTGCTTATACTTGATTATTTTGGTGACATTTGAAAATGAAGTAGTGTATCTACAGTAATTGACTACTGTACATATTATTAACGTTTAGTATTTTCTAGAAAGAAGATTATGTCCATCTCACCTCAACCACAGTTAGAATGAAGTACATGGATGGATGCTGAGGATCAATCCCCTCTAACTTCATCCCGACCTTGAAGCTGTTCTTGTGCTGTGCTCCAAGTTGCCACTATAGGAAAGAACACCAGATATGTGATCATAGGTAGCAAAACACATACACATTGATAGATAATACTGTGTGGGGTGTTTTTACTGGGGGTGATTTGAAATAGATGTACACCCCATTACTAAGCTCTCAAAGTGCCAAAATACTCAGAGTAGCTTTGAGAACTGCATAATATAATTCTTCCATTTTAAAGCAAAAGTAAACATTTATTATATTGCAGTTTAAAAAATTCTTGGATGTGATGGCAGCATTCGTTTTCTTTTTAGGGATTTCTTTCTTCTATTTTCATGCGGTAATCCAGCCAGCAAGTCTGCTTTTCATAGCACAAATTCTCCAGCAGAATGTATTACATTTTTAGTTTTGGGTTTAATACTGCTTTAACCACTTGCCTTCTGTGCACTTAAACACCCTTCCCATCCAGGCCAATTTTCAGCTTTCAGCGCTGTCACACTTTGAATGACAATTGCGCGGTCATGCTACACTATACCCATTTGAAATTTTTATCATTTTTTTCACACAAATAGAGCTTTCTTTTGGTGGTATTTAATCATCTCTGGGTTTTTTATTTTTTACAAAAAAAAAGAATAAAGACAAAAAATTTTGAAAAAAAAAAAAAGTTTTTCTTATTTTCTGCGAGTAAATTTTGAAAATAAATTTTTCTCCTTCACTGATGTGCGCTGATGAGGCGGCACTGATGGGCACTGATAGGCTGCACTGATGGGCACTGATGAGGTGGCACTTATGGGCACTGATGAGGTGGCACTTATGGGCACTGATGAGGAGGTACTAATATGCCGCACTGATGAGCACTGATAGGCGGCACTGAGAGGCGGCACTGATGAGCACTGATAGGCGGCACTGCTGGGCACTGATAGGCGGCACTGCTGGGCACTGAGAGGTGGCACTGCTGGGCACTGACAGGTGGCACTGCTGGGCACTGAGAGGCGGCACTGATGGGCACTGATAGGCGGCACTGATGGGCACTGGCGGATGGCACTGGACACTGACGGGTGGCACTGATGAGCGGCACTGATGGGCAGCACCATCAGTGCCCACACTCAGTGGCCATAGTGCTGCCAATCAGTGCTCATCAGTGCCTAGATAAGCAGGCACTGATGGGCACTGACTAGCAGCACTATGGGCACTGATTGTGGGCATTGATGGGGGGCACTGATGGCGGGCACTGTGGGCACTGATGGGGGGGGCACTGTGTGTGTGTTTTTTTACCTTGTGTAATCAGGGCACTGGTGATCGGTGCCCTGATTACATTCTCCTGTGTCCCCGGCGCTGTGAGGCTCCCCCTCCTTCCTCACACTGCAGGCTCCGTGTGAGGAAGGAGCGCCGGCGATGAGAGATGATCTCATATGTTTACATATGAGATCATCGCTCATTGGACGGCCAGATCACGTGGTGAATGGCAGCTGTGATTGGCCATTCACCACGATCTGTGATCGGCCGTGTCCAAGGGACACGGCCGACACAGATTTTCCCCGCAGCGCGCTCGCGGGAGCGCGCTGGGGGCGGGTCACTGGGAGGCCATTTAAAAACGGCCTCCCGAAAATTCGAGTCCGCGCTGCAGCCGTATATAGGCTGTAGCGCGGATGGGGGGTGGTTAACCACTTGCCGACCGCCGCAAGTACATATACTGCGGCGGTCAGCCCCTCACAGGCAAAGTGACGTATGGGTACGTCACTAGCCTGTGAGGCTCTGGGGAGCGAGCGTGCGCCGCCGGAGGCTCGCTCCCGCGCAGTCACGGACTCCCCCGCGCGTGTGACCGGCGGACCCGATGTCCGCCGGTCACTCGCGATCGTCGGGTGGAGAGGGAGAAAGGCAGGCGGCTAATGTAAACAAAGCTGCCTGTCATTCTCCCCTGTGTAGGAATAGTGATCATACGGTTCTACTATGTAGGACCGTTGATCACTGTTCCTACAGCTCAAGCCACAGCCAATCACAGTTAGAATCACGCCCCTAGGGACACACACCACCCCTCCCTTAACCCCTTCACTGCCAGTGTCATTTTACAGTAACAGTGCATATGTATAGCACTGATTACTGTAGAAATGTCACTGGTAACCCCAAAAGTGTCAAAAATGTCAGTCAAGGGTCCGATCTGTCCGCCCCAATGTCGCAGTCCCACAAAAAAAAATCGCAGATCGCCGCCATTACGCGTTAAAAAAAAAAACAACAAAAATGACAAAAATGTTTCCCTTTGTTAGTAAACGCGATAACTTTTGCACAAACCAATCAAAATATGCTTTTTGCGATTTTTTTTTTTTTACCAAACATATGTAGCATAAAACAAATTGGCCGAAAATGTTAAAAAATTTAGATTTTTACATTTTTTTGGGGGGAATTTCATATAAAAAAATGTGAAAAATATTGTTATTTTTGCAAAATTGAGGCTCTTTTTTTGTTTATAGCGCATGATCAAAAAATCGCACAGGTGATCAAATACCACCCAAAGCTCTGTTTGTGGGAAAAAAAGGACGTCAAATTCGTTTAGGTACAGCATCGCACGACCACGCAATTGTCCGTTAAAGTCACGCAGTGCCGAATCGCAAAATAGGCCCTGGTCAGGAAGGGGGTAAAATCTTCCAGGGCTTAAGTGGTTAATGAAAGCTGAAGATTTCAAAAGATTGTAAAACAACTTTTTATATTAAGCCTAGTACACACTGCTAGGTTTTTTTTTTTCGTTCAACCCAGCAGGCTAAACGATAAAAAACTGACAGCTCTGGTTGGAGCAACTGTACTAACAATGCAATGTTAGTACAGCAATCTGCCCTGCTGTTCTATCATGTTCTGACTGGGGGACGGCCCTCCGTCATTGGCTGAAAGCGCTGATTGGGAGCTGGTCAGTAGACCTTTTTTGTTCATGCCCTTTTGACAGAAGTTGGTCGAACGGCTGCAGTACACGGGCTGAATGTAGGCCGGTTTCTATTGAACCTGCCTATACCGCCCGACATTCGGCCTGTGTGTATGGGGCTTTATACTACACATCGTAAATGCTATATGAAATTTTAGTAAGTGGGTTTAGATGTACTTAAAATGGCAAACTAGACTTTATAAACAAGTTGAGTTGCTATATGATACCATCATTTTATTGGATGCCACTTTTTAATTACCGGTATATATTTGGTGCAGACCAGGGCTTTTTTTCTAATAAAATAGGTGCAGGTACTCCCTCTTCTGATTCATCCCTTGTCTCTGCCCCCCTAACCCCCTCCGAACACCATCTCTTGGTTCCACCCCCTACCCTCTCCTAGTTCTGCCCCTTATACAGAATACACAGTCAAGTATGTTTGTGTGTAATTTATACAGAATTTATTAATGATAAAGAGAAAAGCAGTAAAATAGATTCCCTGCAGACAGCAACAATAGACCCCCCCCAGCAACATTAGACCCAACAGCAAAAATAGATCCAAAAGATCCCCTTAGCAACAATAGATCCCTCCCAGCAACATACATAAGACTCTCTCAGCAACAACAGATACAGCATCAGCAACAATAGACCCCACCAGCAACAATAGGGCTCCCCGCACTACCCCACCAACCTTTGCCTTTACATACTGGAGGAGCTGAAACTGCGTTCCCCTGCATTCAGGCTGAAAAACGCCCTGGTGCAGGAAACATACTAGGGACTTTATCTGCCTTGGGTGAGTCTGGACTTCTAGTGCTTTGCTGTAACTTTAATGAGGAAGAAGCTACCATTATGGTAACTGATAGTATGTGAATTTTGTTTATTGCCATTTGTATCCCAGTTAGGATGTTTCTACAGTATGGATTTGGAAAGAACACCTTTCAGAGATGGCAGGGCACTGTGACTTCATGTACATTTGCAGATCAATGCAACAAACCTCCCATATCTTTCAAGTAAATGTTGTAAATCGATTAAAGTTAGCATTTCTATGCTGGCTACCTGAATTAAGTGCTGGAAAATAGATTTTTATGTTTATTAAAAATAGGCTTCCCATTTAAATTTTCTAAAACTGATTAAAATTCACATGTTGTTCTCCTGCAACCAGGTGCATTGTGGGAGTACTGTAAACTGTTTGTGTACCGAATGATTCCAGAAATTTAATTTCCTGCTTGTATGAATGCCTGAACTTGTATAATTATGGGCGTTTACTGTCATAGGTATTTACTATTTTGCTGGGAAAGTTTCTAAAGTTCATATTTATAAAAAGGCCAGTGAATAATTGATGTCTCACGAAAAAAAGAGTACCCGAAAATCCAAGATGAGCAGTCTATATTTCTTAAGTACTCATTTGACATGCAGCAGCCCTTGTCGCTCTTCTGAAAAGCAGTCTGCAGCTGATCGCTTTTCAAAGGGCTTTTCATGGGTGAAGAGGAGACAATATGTCACCTTCTCACTGCCTGTTTCAACCCTTAAAAAGGTTGAACCACCGTGCTGCAACGCAGCAAAAGAAGGTGGCTTATATGCAGTTTTGACACCCATCTAATGAAGGGCATAGAGCTGCTGAGAGCTGTATACATGCCATGGCCACTTTGCTTTACGGCCACAGCAAAGATGAATCTACATATCACATTCAGCAGGCTGTACCACCCCCAAACATGGCTCCATTAATAGAATCATGCTGCAACCACCCTACAGCTGCATGCAGGGCCTGGACAAGGGGTGGGCAGGAGGGAGGCAGTTGCCCATGGCTCAATGGTTTATTGCAGGGATGGGGGGGGGGCGCCTTGACCATAACCCTAAGGGAAGGGGGGGGGCGCAGTTTGTCATCCTTGCCCTGGGCGCTGGATGACCTTGTCCCAGCACTGGCTGCATGCAATAGTTCAATCTTTTTAAGGGTTAAAATAGGCAATGAGGAGGTGACATATCGCCCCTTCACTACCTGTCAGACACCTCCTGAAAAGCAGATCCACCATGGATCCCTTTTAGGAGTGGCAACAAGGGCTGCCCACATCAAGACAACCTCCTAAATGAGTTGCATTCAGTAGCAGTACTGTAACATGAACAGAGATGTATAGTAACTAAATAGAACTACTTCACTACTGTACTTAAGTACGGAAAGGCGGTATCTGTACTTTCCTAGAGTAGAATTTTTTTCTCCTACTTCCACTTTTACTTCACTACATTTTTTCAGTGATTTCAATACTTCTACTCCGATATTTTTTTTGTGCTGCATAGTTACTCGTTACAATTATAAAAATTACCACTGCCAGAACAGTAGATGGCAGATTTCATGAAGCTCAAAACATGTGTATTATCAGCGCATACCAAAATAAATGCTACTGTATGTATAAATAAAAGCTGCATTTGAAATAATAAAAAACAATATGATGTTCAAACTTTTGACTTCTTTCTTTAATAACTACATAACACAGTACTTGTACTTTTACTTTCAGTACTTCAGTAGCATTTTTTTTTCAAAACTACTGGTACTTTTACTTTCAGTACTTGAGTAGCAACATTTCAAAAAAAAAAAAAAAACTACTTGCAATACTTAAGTACAAAAAATGTTGAATACTTTAGTACTTCTACTCAAGTCACTTTTTGATCGAGCACTTTTACTCAAGTATGGGTTTTGAGTACTTTATACAACTCTAAACATGAAGTTTCATTTTTGCAGCAGCATGTCTAAAGCCCTGAGTGGCTGCATGCCTGGTGGGTAATGGGTGTTAAAGCCACCAGCTCAACTGCCTGCTTGTGTGAACAAGCCCTAATTGTAGTGAAGAAAAAGTGAGGTCACAGTTCTGTCGGTGATGTCTACCAGGGGTGTCTACGGCCAGGGCCAAAAGTTTTGAAAATTACACAAATATTAAGTCTGCTGCCTCAGCTTTTATGATGGCAATTTTCATATACTCAAGAATGTTATGAAGAGTGATCAGATGAATTGCAATTATTTGATAAGTCCCTCTTTGCCATGAAATTTAACTTAATCTCATAAAAAAAAATTTCCACTGCGTTTGTGAAGAAGGCTTCAGGGTGCCCCAGAAAGTCCAGCAAGCGCCAAGACCATTTCCTACAGTTGATTCAGCTGTGGGATTGGGGCACCACCAGTGCAAAGCTTGCTCAGGAATGGCAGCAGGCAGGGGTGAGTACATCTGGATAGCCTGGTGTCAAGAAGCAAAACCACTTCTCTCCAGTTAAAACATCAGGGACAGACCAATATTATGAAAAAGGTACAGGAATCGGACTGCTGAGGGTCTGGGGTAAAGTCGTTTTCTTTGATGAATCCCCTTTCCAATTGTTTGGGGGCATCCTGAAAATATCCTGCTCGGAAAAGAAAATGTGAGTCCTGTCCTGTGTCATACCAACAGTAAAGCATCCAGAGACAATTCATGTGTGGGGTTGCTTCTCAGCCAAGGGAGCGGGCTCACTCACAATTTTGTCTAAGAACACAGCCATGAGTAAAGGTAGGTACAAAAACATCCTACGAGAGCAACTTCTCCCAACCATCCAAGAACAGTTTGGTGAGGAGAAATGCTTTCCCAGCATGACGGAGCACTTAGCCATAAGGCAAAAGTGATAACTAAATGGCTTGGGGAACAAAACATCAAGATTTGGGGTCCATGGCCAAGAAACTCCCCAGACCTTAACCTTCCTAGCGGTATTCCCGAGTGTGGCTGGGGGTTAAATTTCAGTGCCAAAAGCGGTAACCCCGAGCCACACTCGGGGTACCGCTAGGAAGATCGCTGGATCCTGTAAGAGAGGGTACTCACCTTGTCCCCGGGATCCAGCGATGTGTCCCGGCAGTGTGCGGTGGCGGAACTTCCTCCCGATGCTCTGTGCCCCGTCTTCCGTCTCCTGCGACGTAACGCTCGCAGGGGGGTGGAACCGGTGGCAAATTCAAAAAGTAAAACACACCAAACACACTGATTCATTGCAAAATAAAATAAATTCACATTAGTTTGCCCCCCAGTGCCCTTTCCTGCACTTTTTCTGTACTTTTTATGTATGTATGTATATATATATGTATATGTATATGTATATATATATATATATATATATGTGTATATGTATATATATATATATATATATATGTGTGTATATATATATATATATATATATATATATATGTATATGTGTGTATATATACACATATATACATATATATATATATATATATATATATATATATATATATACATACATACATACATACATACATACTTTAACTTATTTATAGTTATTTATTTTATTATGTTATAATTTATGATTTTGTGTTTCGAACTTTATCATACTTTATCAAAATAATGGTACCGCTTTCAGCACCTAAAATCGGAAAGAATCATACCGCCAGGGAGGTTAATACCATTGAGAAATTGTTGTCAATCCTCAAGAGGCGGGTGAACAAAAAAAAAAACACAAATTCTGACAAATTCCAAGCATTAATTATGCAAGAATGAGCTGCCATCAGTCAGGATGTGGCCCAGAAGAAGAAGATGACTGATAGCATGCCAGGGTGAACTGCAAAGATCTTGAAAAAGAAGGGCTAATACTGCAAATATTGACTCTTTGCATAAACTTAATGTAATTGTCAATAAAAGCCTTTGAGACTTATGAAATGCATGCAATTATATGTCAGTATATCATAGTAACATCTAACAAAAAGATCTAACAACACTGAAGCAGTAGGCTTTGCGAAAATTAAAATTTGTGTCATTCTCAAAACTTTTGGCCACGGCTGTAGATTAAAAGACTGGCTGAACTGAATTGCAAGGCATTTGGCAGAAATATATTTGTCTTCTATGAAACTGTATATCTCAGGGGCGTAACTACAGGGGTTGCAGGGGTTGCAATCGCTACCGGGCCCCATCCTCCAGGGGGCCTGTGCAGCTCCCCTGTACACCTGGATAGGAGGGGCTCCCTCTCCTGCCGGCTGCTGCAGGGGATGTGTCACAATAGAGAACCAGGAAGGGGTCGGTAAAAATGTAATTTTCCAGCTCCTTCCTTTTCAGAATGGACAGAGTCATAGTCAGTGACGTTGTTAAAAAATAAAATAAAATGATAAAATATAATACAATTAAAATACCAAAAAAATAAAAACGACTGACACCAGTGGGTGAACTTCAAGGATCGCAAAGGTCACACTTGTGACGGGGCCCTGGTATTCCACCACTGTGGGGAGGCCCCAAGATGGCAGGAGGGGGGCCACTGCAAAACTTGTGAAAGGGTCCCGCTGAGGGCTGTAATAAAGGGCCCCACAATGAGATTAAAGGGCCCCAGGATCAGTGGGAAGAGCCCCAGGCTTGAAGGGAAGGGCCCCAGGCCAGGGGTCCGGGGGGGCCCTTCATGGTTTCTTGCACCGGGGCCCTGAAGGTTCTAGTTACGCCTCTGGTATATCTGCTTACCTAAAGTTCTGCTTTCATAGTACTGATCTTAGAATTAGTGATATGTGTTCTCTGTCTGAGAAGAAAAACAGTGGCAGTCTCTGCATGACAACTAATGGGTTAGCATTGCTGACAATCCGATGTACAACACTGTTCGCCCAATTTTGGGTATACACAGTGTGGGCTGTATAGTCCTTAGAGGCAGTTTCTGTTTTTCTTAGATATGGGAGCTTGGTACATTGATGTCAGATGTGCACTGAGTTGCTAACGTAGGTGGATGCCCAAAAACTGTTAAACAGTAATTAAAACAGAGATAAGAAAAGAAAAAGATAATCCAGCTACAGGGCTGATTTGTTGGTACAGTGAAGTGAGTCCAGTACATCTGGTAGAATGGCCTGCTACGTCTTTGTTTCTATTGCCAAGAATTCCTCATATCACAACCCAGTTTGCGTTCTCCAATGCACCATTGCTGCTGCCAATCGGTGGATTATGTGATGATAATAATAATGAAAACATCTGTGCTCATACTTGAATACTATACAAAACTCTATGCAGGGTGTGCAGATTGTGCAACTGCCCAAGCCTCAAGACTAAAGATGGGTACACATTCTATAAGTCGAAACCAAGGATGGAAATAATGTACAAAAAGTCTCATACAACAAAGGCTTTTTTTGTTGTTTATTGTTTCTGATCATGCACATTCTTTCATATCTGAATTTTCTTATACGGAAACCGTACTAAAACAGTACACATTAAACTAAAATCTTTCGTTCCATTCATGTACAAGAAAAAATTTGGAGTTTGTCCCTTCGGAAATTTTTATTTGGAAAGTTTGAATCGGATTTCGAAAGTTGTGTACACACTATCAGAAAATTGTAAGATCGTGCCTCGCATGTAATTTTCCTTTAAATTTTCTCTTAGTGTGTACCCAGCTTTAGGCGCTTCGTTGTGCTAAATATGGGTTCAATGGGTTCAATGGGTTCTGGGATCCATTCCCACTCTCACAGAGATCACTTCTAGGGCAGTTGAGAACAGAAACCTTTTTTTTTTATGTCCCCTGAATGATTAAGTAAAGCCAGGCATGACTCAATAGGATAATCACCCAGGTTTATTAGATTGCCCCCCCTCCCATCCCCCTTCACTACACATATTCACCCTCCATTTGCGCCATCCCCCCCCCCCCCACTTCTTTGCTTAACCGACGGAGCACCGTAAAATGCCTAAAAAACATGTAACTGTCTTACTCCCACAATTCTGTATGAGATTCCTTACCATCTAGTAGCTAGGCCTGAGTGCTGTCAAATGGACTGGGGGCACTTAGGCCTTAGTAAGTTCTGGCCAGATCTACCTGACACTTATACAAGGCATTTTTTTTTTTTAACTTCACCCACACAGGTAAATGAGGTAGTAGCAGCAGACCAAATGGACTGTTACAAATGGAGAGCATGGGGGTAGCAGGCAAACTTTATTCTTTGACCTGCATGGGTCCATTTTAAATCAACATTCCTAGTCAGGTGCTTTGTGCTGGTGGCTAAAGTATATATCGCCAACATGCTATGAATCTTTAGAATACAGTCTGAGCATTTTGGGGAGTGATCGCATCACAATGGTAAAGGGCAATGTTTTGGGGTCACACAGGACCTGGGTCTGAACCTCTTTGTCTGGCGGTAACTTTTCTTGCTGAGCCACCTGAGATGGCTCCCTGTCTGATCTCTTAGGACAATCTTCTCTTGTGTCTTGTTACTCTTGAGCCTTGTACCCTATACTCCTCCCATGAACTTCATATTTAAGCCATGCCTTTGCACTTCCTGTTTGCCAGATTGTTGTGCTCTCTCCAGCCAATATTTTGTTCTTGTCGCTTCTGCTGCTGTCTATATCTTCGCTACCACTCATTACCGACTTTTAGCTTGTTCCTTAACTACGCTTCTGCTTGATGCTAACCTGCAATCACTTGTTATCGACTTTTGGCTTGTTTATTGACTATGCTTCTGCTTCATCTCTACCCCGGCTTGCTCAACACCTGGTAGGACAATCCTGAGGACCGTCACCTGGTACTAACACACAGCAAAACCCATCTCCACCATCAGATGCTCTGGTAAATACCGGTTAGTACCCCAAGTGAGGCCATGTCATCTGCCAGGGTGACCTGCTTATATACCTATCCTGCTGGTCAGTGGGAGTTTCTCCACTGCTATAGCTACTGGTCCCAGAGCCTGACCCTGGACCGTGACAACCTCTTCTTCAGGCCTAATGAAGGGGTCCTAAGTGGCCACAAAAGATTGCACTTTACCAGTGTAATGTGATCACCTAAATAAATGTTCAGACAGTATTTCAAAGATCTGTGGTGTGCTGGCGATATATACTGTACTTTGGCTTCTGGTGCTGGTTTTCAGCTGGTAATTACTACAGCAGCTTCTCACATCTTGCCATTTCCAGGAATGTGCGCAATGGAAATATTACACATGGTGCTAGTAGCTGACACCAGATTAAGCATATTTTCCCAGAAGTCTGTACTGCACATACACCTGAGCAAAGTACTACCTACAGTGAAGATTTATATCACTGGTTAAAGTTGTCACGTAGTAGAAGTTTAAGTTTTAAATGTGGAGGGGGCACTATTTGAGTTGACTGTATCTATAAGAAGTGCACTGGTAGTTTTTCATTTAACCTACATAACCAGAAGAGCTTCTCCCTATATTCATTATTGTGTTTGAATGACACGCTTCTCCAAGGACTTACAATTTCTTTGACTGGATCCTTAGCAGATGGACTAGCCTTATTATAGTTTGATATGTGGCTATTGTTCTTGTTTTATTACGTCATAGTACTGATATGGACACTCATTATTATTTTAGATTTTTTAGGGCTGCACTTTTTTTTACAAGTTTTAAATGTAATCTTTGACCAATCTAAGACATTTATACATCTCTAGTAAAAAGTTGGATCTAATTAAAAATCTTGGGTTTTCACGCATCTATCCTTGTCCAGACCTACCTCCCGAAATAGATTGAGAGGAGCTGCGTCACACTTCTGCTCGTCCAGGTAAGCAGACCAGGACCAAGAATCTCCCAGTTCATCACCTGAAGCTATGAATTAAAAAATATTGCAAACAATATAAATGAGACTTTAATAAAGAGTAATAAAAGCTGGAAGAAAAGAAAATGGTGGTGTTGCTTTTGCCAATCGATGGGATGTTTGGTCAAGTCTTCCAGCTTACATTGGAAAAAACTAGACTCTGATTAATTTGTATAGACAACACATCCATTTTCTCTCCAATTAGAGAAACACTCAAGAATGTATTGATGATTTGGGGTTCACAGAAAGGGGGTATTACAGTGGATCTAATACAGAGAGGGGGCATAGCACATCAGTAATAGTGGACACTTCATGCAGGGCCGTCTTTATTCTTGATTGGACCCTGGGCAAACATTTTATTGGGCCCTCTTGAATCCACTTATCAACTATTTGGGGGCTCAAGGGGCAGCTGCTTTGGGCCCTACAACAATGACTAGACCTGGGGCAGCTGCCCCTTTTGCCCTGTGTTAAAGACAGCCCTGACTTCATGTATGCAGTGGGAAACCAGAGAACGAAACGTACTTTGTGTGTCTTTTTGGCTCCATATCTCCTGCTCCGAGCTCCTCACATATGGCCCCTCTGTATCTTTGGAAGTCTTCTGCTCCTTCTGCTTCTCCTAAATGATAATACCTCTCAGATATAGAGACAACTCCATACATAACACGGTACACAGACATACATCCCACACTCTTCTGTCATTTTTCTCATTGTCTTAATTGTCCTTGCTTGTGCTCTTTTACAAAATCTGGGCCAAAGAAAACTATCTGTGTTGACCAGAGGATCCAATCAGATTTCAGATGACATGTTTCCGCTTTGGCTGGGACACAATATACATAATTGGATCTTTATAGTCTCTCTGATTCAACAACCTCAGGCTTCTGGGGCATTCTTATAAAGATATTGATGGCATTCTAAGCTAATTCGTGATGAAGCATAGTCATTGCAACCATTGTGGCCAAAACAAGTTTCAGAGTACAAAGTCTTTTGCTCGGCCCCGTACCAGTCATATGCTTTACCACCACTGTTTGGAAGTTAGAAGAAGTAAGCAAACACACAGTTGGTATTTACTGATGACATAGTCACCAAAAAAGCCTCACTGTTTCCAGTTTACATTTAGGCAATTTTAGGATTTAATTGGCAGAGGGGAGGTAGCGATCTAAGCTACGTTCATTTGTGGTGAAAAGACAAATGGCAACTTACATCAGCAGCTAAAAACAAGGCTCATAAAGAGATAAGGGCCTGGTGGAAGTCCTCAGCCAAACAGGGAACCTGAGTCCAAACAACACAATTAGTAGGTTGGTACATGGTGGGAAAAAATTAGCGCTTTAGGTCATATCATGATTGGCAGCTGTGTTGTCCAGACCCAGGCACCCTGCTGTGCTGAGAACTTCCACCAGAGGCCCTCATCTCTTCATGAGTTTTCTTTTTAGCTGCCTATATAAGTTAACGTTTGTCTTTTCACCACAAATAAACATATTTTTAATACACTTAGATCGTGCCCTCGTCTCTTTTAATCTGTTATTCAGAGCCACTTCAGTCTCTCCAGAGGTGCTGCACCAAGTCTCTGATGCCAGCACAAAGTCACTCCAGATGTTCTAATTGGACTTATGGACTTACTATTGAACTCAGTTTTATCTGTGTACATCAGGCATGTCCAACCTGCGGCCCGGGGGCCACATGCGGCCCAGAACCCCAGGCAATGCGGCCCACTGCCCCCTGCTAATTTTTTTTTTGCTGGGGAGGAAGGAAGTCAGGTCGGGGGCATGGCCACAGCAGCTTCCAACTAACGGTAGGCAGAGGCTGCCTTGGAGGGGAGGGGAGGGGGGGGGCGAGCATGTGCAGTGTTTCTGACTCTTACCACAATGACCACTTCAAATCACTGAAGTGGTCATGATGGTTAGAGTGTTTCTTTAATATCTCTCAGAAGAAGTAAACCTCTGTATACTGATTCCATTTCATTTGATCATCCTCTAGTTGTGTTAAATTAGTGCGGGGGGTGCGGCGGCGTGGGAAGGGCGCGGCGGCATTTTATTACTTATATACCTTAACTATAGTATATATTTTATATGCGGCCCGAGAGAATTTCTCTACACTCAATGTGGCCCAGAGAAGCCAAAAGGTTGGACACCCATGGTGTACATATATCACTCATTGCACCATATATTCCCCCTTATCTAACTTCAGGATTTGGTAGTCAGAGCCAAGGATGTAAGACCTTAGCAGTTACTGGAATACAATAGCCAGCAGTGGAAATTAATCTATCCATGCTTTTTTGCATGGATAGGGGAACCACTGGAGGAACAAGAGAAATCTAGCCGTGCATGGCTAGCTTGGGATTCATTGAGCTCCACACAGGGACACAGGTATCCATCTGAAAACTAACATGGGTACAAGCAGCAACCAAAAGTTGCCCTCGCTCAGCGTTTCAGTTACCTTAAGAAACTTTTTAGGCAATTCAGGTTTGCTTTAAGGCACACGGGAAAAATATGGCTGTTGCCTAAAGCCACCATAGCAAATTATGTTCTGTTTACTAAACCCCACCCTGGTAAACTGTCTCTTGAAATCTGATTGGTTGCTGTGGACAATACATCAGTTTTTTGTATTTTAAAAAACATGCTCCAAAATGATTATCAAAGATATTATTATTGAACAGTATAAGCACTACTTATGTGTTCTAAATTCCTTTAATATACACACAAAAGTTACAACATGCAAACAGTTAAACTGATAAGACCTGCTCCACTACAGTGTATTGCGGCACTCTCCTCCAATCACAACACAGTGAAGCACTGACAACACTCAGGTGACATGAGTGCAATGATAGCTCTGTCCTCACCATTAGATCGGCCTCTGACTCAGCTGGGCTCTGATACTCTTTTGGCCTTCTTTTCTTGACCGGTATTGAGGTCTCGCTGCCCACCCCAAAGCCTCGTGATGGCTCCAGGACCAGGGACCTGCTGTGGACACCCCAGAAGCCAGGTAACACTAACCCGCTCCCCATTCACCCCCATCATAGCGATCAGCAGGGCTCAGTCTCACCTCTCTTTGAAGTGACATATTGCACCACATGCCTCACATTTTCCACTGGCCACATGCTGGCAACCACAGGTATCACAGAGACACAGAGCAGGATCAGAATGACGGCTCTCCTTCACTTCAGGAACTGCACAGACACAAATGAGTCATAAACACAACTGTACAACCCACAGACAAACACATGCATTCATGCTGTGGATAAAGAACAATACAACCACTGTAAAAACGATTGCAATAGGATCATCTACAGTGGGGTCAAAGCTAATGGCTGAACCCCTATTTCCTACCACCTTGACTTGAACCACTTGACTTCCGGAAGATTTAACCCTTATATGACCAGGCCATTTCTTGCAATATGGCACTGAGTACCCAAATAAAATGTATATCCTTTTTTCCACAAATAGAGCTATTTTTTGGTGGTATTTGATCACCTCTGCGTTTTTAGTTTTTGCGCTATAAACAAAAAACCCAGATCCAAGAGCAGGTATTACTCTAGCTTTATCCTTATCCTTCCTGTGCCCTAACCTTCGCTCCCTCTGCAACCCAACTCCTCACAACAACCCTCACTGTACCTCCACCCCTAACCCCTTCTGTATCCAAACTTTAACTTTAGCCCATCCTGTATCCCAACCCTAACACTAACCCTTCCTTAAAGCAGTATTAAACCCAAAAGGAAACATTTATTATATTGCAGCTTACCAATTTGTAATTGCGATGGCTGCATTCATTTTCTTTTTTAGGCTTTCTTTCTTCTATTTTTACCTGGTGACCTTGGCTGTAAGTCTGTTGTTTTTCAAAAGAACTAGCTCTCCTGCAAGTGTTTTGGTTTACAGCAGGGTTCCCCAAAGTATGGCCCACGGGCCACATCTGGCCCCCTGGGACGTTTTTTCCAGCCCTCAGCTTGAGTCGTCAGACTCACTGCAGGGTCATTTTCTGCTTAAGCTATATTGGGTAGCAGGAACTGTGCTGCATACTTACCCCTGACAGTATGCAGTGCAAGTCCCACAGCCCGACAATGCCTGTCCAACCTTGTGCTCACTAAGTGGTTGGTTGCTAGGACCGCTGGGCTAGGACCTACTGAACCTCCCAGCTCCTGCCTCATGGGAACACAATAATGCAGGGGGGCTTTGATGGGGACACAAATGTGTTTCGGGCTTTGATGGGGACACAAATGTGTCGGGGGGCCCTGATGGGGACACAAATATGCAGGAGGGCTCTGATGGGGACACAAATATGGAAGGGAGCTTTGATGGGAACACAAATATGTTGGGGGGCTCTGATTGGGACATAAATGTTTCAGGGGGCTCTGATGGGGGACACAAATGTGTCAGGGGACACTGATGGGGACACAAATATGGAAGGGGGCTCCAGGGGGGACATGAATATGCGGGGGGGGGGCTCTGAGGAGGACACAAATGTGTAGCAGGGGGGTCTAATGCTGTCCAAATGTATGGAGGTGTGCGGGTGTGATGGTAACACAGATGTAAGGCCCTGTGCACACTGAAGGTTTAGCCCCTGAGCATGAGGTTATGGCTTTTAGGTGCGAGTGGGGGTTACAGGTGCCCCGTCCAGCTCTACTGCTGGCAGCCTGTCATATTCTATTCTATTCTGCTGTAGATTAATTTATAAATAACTGACTTTTTTTTTTTTTGGCCCGCAAATACGTGGAAAATGCACATTATGGCCCTCAAAGTGAAAAGTTTGGAGACCCCTGGATTACAGGGATGAAACAATGCATTTACCAATGACAGGGGTGCTTACAATGGTAAGTTTTTAATTATTGATAAAAAACCTTTATGCTAAAAGGAAAAAACGGTTTGCGGCAGCTGCTTATTAAAAATTAGCTGGAGTTTGTTTGCAGTGTGTAAATACCCCCCCAGACTGACAATGCTGCTGTCTTCTGTGCCCCCCTTTTCTCATTCATCCAGAGTGGGGCACTCTGATACAGGAGGTGTGTTACTGGTCAGACCACCGGGTGAAAAGAGAGGGAAAAAATGCTATAAAAAAGAACACTAATGGAGCCACAGATCTAATGATAATTTTGGTTTTGGGTTTAATGCCGCTTTAAAGCCGATGTAAACCCTCATTATATAAGTAAAGGGCATTGGATAATGAAATGCAGACAAGTATAACAAAATTTAAAAAATTTAAGACCCGGTTCACACTGATGCGGTGCGGGAACCACAGCAATTCCTGTGTGGTTCCCGCACCACTTTAGAATTGCAGGCAGTTCACACCGTGCTCTGCGAACCGCTGTGGGTGTCATTATAAAGTTAATTGCAACAAAAGTTCCAGCGCTGACACAGCGTCACCTATACTCTGAGAAATTCCAAACCAAATCGGTACTGCTGCCAAGATAAGTGCTAATGACCAGCCAACAAACAACCAAAAAGAAGAAGAAGACTTGACAAAGTGCATGCGCGTGAAACATGTCGTCGCGGTAACGTCTCCTCCATGCGTTCCAGGCTGGTTCGCAGTTCCGGGTTTGAGAATTCCGCCTTTGGCTCCGAGTCGCAGTCACGTCACGTGATGAGCACCGCCGGGCCTGGCCAAGCTCCCTCTTGCATACAGCTTGAACACGGCTCTTCCGATTTGCATTCCATCTACATTCCATCTACAGGGGTTCGGCCACAGTTTACCCAGTGGACCCAGCAGTCATTACCGATCATCATCGGAATACACCGTTCTGGTACAGCAACAGTTTTCATTGACTCTTATTGCATTTAACTTTGACAATCCTCAATAAATGTTTTTTTATATCCATCGGCACGTTTATCAGCTTCCTGATAATACCAATATCTGGACAGCGCTGTTCTCTTCTTTTTGAATATAAAGTTAATGACACCCCTAAATCGGTTTGCAGAACGCAGTGCGAACTGTGGAATCAGATAGAATCGGATCGTATGGGTCTGAACACTGAATCCAATGCAGACAAAAAAAAAAAAAAAAGTCCTGCACGTTTTTGGTGTGGATCCATTGCAAATTAAGGCATACATAATGTATGGCTTTGTTTGCACGGCACTAAATTTTCATATCATTTGTACGATTCCTGTACAAATGACATCCGATGCAGCAGACTGCATGCATGTGAACCCAGCCTAAGGCCCCTTTCATATGGCTCTGTTCCGTCGACGGAGTCCGTTCTGCTCAGCGGGGGTCGATACGCCGATCCCCGCTGAGCAGGCGGATGACAGCTCCGTCTCCACTCTGTGTGCGGAGACGGAGCCGTCAGATCCCCGCTGTCCTCTATGGGGGAATCGGATGAGAATGGACAACCTGTCCATTCTCATCTGATCCGATCCACCAAATGGATGGAAAATAGGGTTTCCCTCCGTCCGGATTTGACGGACAGGATCGGATGGCAGCTGGTGTCAGCGGAGATGTCTCCACTGACATCCGCTGCCCCATAGGGAAGCATGGGGCATCCGATCAGGTCCGCCTGAAAAACTGACAGGCGGATCTGATCGGATCTTTAGTGTGAAAGGGGCCTAAGTCTCCATATCAGCCTGTTATCCTGCTGTGGGACAGCTCATGCAAGAGTGACAACTCCACTGCTACATTAAGCAGTAATATGGGCATTGTTACCATGCTAAAGCAAGCGTCACTGGCTTAATAGAAGCTAGGATTAAATAATTTTTCCTTAAGCCCCATAAAAAGATATAAAGGGGTTGGGGTTTAAAGGTAAAAGAGTAGCTATACATTATTTTTTTGGGATGTTATACATTTTATTATTCAAGTAAACGTAACCCTTATATACACACTCGCCTCTCCTGTGCTAAGATCCTCTTTACCAAAGACTAACCCTTCCTGTACGAACGTTATTGCCACTTATGTCCCAGCACTAGACACCCTAGCTTATACACTGCTCAAAAAAATTAAAGGAACACTCTGAAAACACATCAGATCTCAACTGGGAAAAATTCCATACTGGATATCTATACTGATATGGACTGGGTAATGTGTTAGGAACGAAAGAATGCCACATTGTTTGTTGGAAATTAAAATTATCAACCTACAGAGGGCTGAATTCAAAGGCCCCCCTGAAAATCAAAGTGAAAAAATTATGCAGCAGGCTAGTCCATTTTGCTGAAATTTCATTGCAGCAACTCAAAATGGTACTCAGTAGTGTGTTGTCAGACATGCATGTGCTTATGCATGTCTGACAACATCAGGGCATGCTCCTAATGAGACAACGGATAGTGTCCTGGGGTATTTCCTCCCAGATCTGGACCAGAGCATCACTGAGCTCCTGAACAGACTGAGGTGCAACCTGGTGGGGTCGGATGGCCTGAAACATAATGTCCCAGAGGTGTTCTATTGGATTTAGTTCAGACGAGCATGGGGGCTGCACCAGCATAGGGTCTGACAATGGGTCCAAGGATTTTATCCTGATACCTAATGGCAGTCAGGGTGCCATTGTCTAGTCTGTAGAGGTCTGTGTGTCCCTCTATGGATATGCCTCCCCAGACCATCACTGACCCAACACCAAACCGGTCATGCTGAACGATGTTACAGGCAACATAACATTCTCCATGGCTTCTCCTGACCCTTTCAAGTCTGTCACATGTGCTCAGGGTGAACCTGCTTTCATCTGTGAAAAGTACAGGGTGCCAGTGGCCGACCTGCCAATTCTGGTGCTCAATGGCAAATGCCATTCGAGCTCCATGGTGTTCTCTGAAATAAAAGTGTTCCTTTATTTTTTTTTGAGCAGTGTAGTAACAGTAACAGTTGCACAGTACCCTTCCTACCCTTGAATTTTGAACATCATAAAAGGGTAAAATGGTAGTAATAATAACATTAAGTTAAATACATGGCTATATAAAAACCCATTTTAGAACATCAAAAAGAAGGCCACCTTGAGAGAGGGTATTGTTGTTCCTTTCTGTAGTTATCTCAACGTTTTCTTCCTTGGGTTGGCTTGGGTTCCCACTCTGATCCAGATGTCCAAAGTGAAACTGTCAAACAACAGGCAAATTGTTTAACCACTTCAGACCAGACTAGGCCATTTATCAGTGCTGTCACACTTTCAATGACAATTACTCATGCAACACTGTACCCAAATTAATTTTATATAATTTTTTGAGACCAATAGAGCTTTCTTTTGATGGTATTTAACCACCACTGGGTTTATTTTTATAGTTGCAATATAAAGAAAAAAGGCCAATCATTAAAAAATCACAGATCATTAAAAAAACTAACTTAGTTTTTGTTACAAAATTTTGCAAATAAATAATCTTAATCATAAACTAATCATAACTTTAGGCCAAAATGTATTCTGCTACAAAATAACCCAAATCAGTGGTTCTTTTTCCGTGTATATTATGTAGTATGTGTTAAAGTTAGAATCTACAATGTTGTATATATTTGAAAAGTGATCATTCCTGTGTGCCTATCTCATTTCTGGGGGCCCTAAAATGCCAAATTACCCTTTTTGAAAAATAAACAGTACAAGGTATTGGTGGCATGGTGAGTTTTTTTAGGTTGTAATTTTTTTTTTTTTTAGGTTTAGGTTGTAATTTTTTGTCACAATTGTTTGACAATTTAATAAATTAAATAACAGTAAGTTGGTATTTTAAAAGATTATTTCTTACACACAGAATAGGCATACTTACAATTACACCATTAATCACCTTTTGCTGCACCTCCCTGTATGGAGATCCCATGGGAGTGTAAATTATGTGTCTAATTTCCTGACTACCTATCATATTTCTTGAGTTCCTGAAGTGCCAGGACAAAAGAAACACCCACAAAATGACCCAATTTTAGGAAGCAAACACTCCCAGGTATTTTCTGAAAGGCATAGGGAGTATTTTGAAAATGTCATTTTTTGTTACATGCTTTTGAAAAATGCGGGAAAGAAAACGAAAATGTATCTTTTTGACATAAAGTTGTCAGTCAATAAGATATTTCTAATACAGAATAGGCATACCTAAAATTACACCCCAAAACACATTCTGTTACTCCTCTTAAATATGGCAATACTACATGCATGAGACTTTTTCACAGCCTAGCCACATAGAGAGGCCGAAAATCCAAGGAGCACCTTCAGGTGTTGCAGGGCAATAAATTACACATCTAATTTATAACTAACTATAACATTTTTGGAGATCCTGAAGCGCCAGGACAGCAGAAACACCTACAAAATGACCACATTTTGGAAAGCAAACACCCCAACTGGCCCTAGGAGGTGTGGTGAGTCTTTTGAAGACTTCATTTTTTGTCACATTTTTGAAAAATGGAATGGAAATGTATTTAATTTTTACAAATGTGTCAATAAGACATTTATAACACATCCCAGAGGTACACTTAGAATTACACACCAAAACACAGTCTGATACTCTTTCCGAGTGTGATGATATCACGTGTGAAACTTTTTTAAAGCCTAACCACATGGAGGCCCAAACTCCAAGAGCACTTTCAGGCTTTCTAAGGGCATAAATTACACATCTAATTTCCTGACTACCTCTCACAATTTTGGAGGCCTTGGAGCACCAGGACAGTAGAAATGTTTCCACAAAAAGACCACATTTGGGAGAGTAAACACCACAGTATTTTTTAAAAGACAAGGGAAGTCTTTTTCCCTCACAAAGGATGGACATACTCGAATTTACAATCCAAAACACATGTTTGAGACATTTTTACTGTTTGGACTGATTATGTACTGGACATTGTATCATGTGTATCACACAAATCAACCAATTGTGTCAAAACCAATGTACGGTAATTGTCACCTCTGCATGAGTGCTCAGGGAATATAGCTTAGTATAGCATCACCTATAGTAGTTCCCATTCCTATAAGCCAAGCAAGCTTAGCTTACTGGTTTGTTTCTGCCCCTAGGAATTCCATGTTCACTGGCCAGAAAGTACAGAAAATTGAAGAAAGGAAGAACAAAAGAGTTCCTGTGATTCCAGGAGTTCTCTGCAGCGAATGGCAGGAACTGGTTTCTCAGCAGGCAGAGACATGGTCAGCAAAACAGGCAAAGGCTCAGTCCAGGCAGCAGGCGGGATCATGGTCAATAAACAGGCCAAGGTCAGTACAGAAAGTAGGCAGAAGCCTACTGCATTGGTGTGGTGGTGATCAGGAAACCTGTTGCTGGCTACCCTCTTTAGCTGCAGAGGCAGTGGCTAGGGGTGTACAAACGCTGTGGCTGCAATGCTATGCTTTGCTTCACAGCCATGGTAGGAAATATACCCCCGTACAGCCGCCGATAGTGACCTATTTAAGTAAATGGGAGTGCTTGTGCAGGGTCAAAGGGGTGATCAGGGACACTGGGACTGGTGTGGAAGTGATTAAAGACACTGGGACTGGTGTGGCGATGATCATGGACACTGTGACTGGTGTGGCGGTGATCAGGGACAGAGTGACAGATGTGGCAGTGAATTGGGACAATGGTTGCTAAGAAGCCAGCACTCACTGGTGTCCTTAACAACTAGTAAATAACTGGTTGTTAAGGAGTCAGCACCTACCACATCCTTTGGTTGAGGGAATGTTTTAGCAGGGGTGTCTTTTCCAGTGGATTTGGCAAAAAGGTTAATCGCTGTCTCCCTGGCCGAGCGTGGTGGGGGGCTATCATCTTGCCCCACATGGTCTGCTGCAGTCTGGAACTCCTTGCCCCGCCACGACATGATTTCCTGGGAGAGACCAAACTAAGAGGGGAGGTACTGCAGTGGGGATCGTAGGGACCCAGCATGCCACGGTTAAATTTAAGACTGTTGAATGTGGTATATTGGGGTAATGAATTTACATTTCAGTATCATAAAATAAAGGTGTAGCAATAATCTAAAACAAGGATGCCCAAGTCCATATATGCAGAGGAAGAAAGTCCCAAATGAAGTGTCCACTCCACACCGACAAAAATCTCAGAGTGCAAGAGAGAGGATCCGCCACCAGGTTCGTAGGTTGGTTTCCTACCAACAAAATGGCCATTTTGTTGGTAGGAAACCAACCTATGCCAGTGAGCTAAGGAGGAAACACGATGTGCCGCTTCCACTTTGCATTAATGTAAGCTGCCATGCATTAATACTTTTAATAAACTGTGTGTTACATAATACGCTATGAGAGGTGTTTTGTTTTTGCATGAGATGCTAAGTGCATGAGGAGTGATACCGGCTACCGTGGGAGTGAGCATTGGGGGAGTCATCTCTGCTAACAGTGTTCTGTCTACGATCTCTGCTCTCCATGACCTTTGTAGTGAGGGTCTTGTTATCTGGTAAGAGTCTGTGGTATTGAACCTGGTGGCGTATCCTCTCTCTTGCACTCTGAGATATTTGTCAGTGTGAATGGACACTTCATTTGGGACTTTCTTCCTCTGCATATATGGACTTGGGCATCCCTGTTTTAGATTAGCACTACACCTTTATTTTATTTTTCATGTGATCCACTTTTTTATTCAGGATTTTTGTGTTAGCTGCTTTTCATCCGAAAAGGTTCTTATTGTTAATAATTGAGCTTAGCGCAGCAAAACGTCTTCTACATTTTCAGTATCGCATGAGATATTTGAGAAAAATGTGTCACGTGACCCAAATACCACATGCGATATGCTTTAGTGAACTGAGCCTACTCTGAGTGAACAGCGCTGATTAGGGACAGGCAGCGCTAGTCTGGTGACATTATGCTGCTGTGGCAGTGATCACAGACAATGAGTGGTGGCACTGACATATGGTGATATCAGAGCAGCCAGCTATTGTATATGATCACTGTCACAGCAGTACAGTGTCACCATAGTGACAAGGCACCTGCTCTGGCGATAGTATGCAAAAAAAAATTTGTAACTTTTTTTTCTATTTACATACTGGCACCTGGGCAGTGCAGTGATCTCTTTGATTTGTTACAGCTATCACATGGTACAGGGCCCCTGGCCTTTACCATGTGATCACTGTGACCAATCAGAGAGATCACAGTAGTAAACGAGTGCATCATGAATGAAAGTATTTGTTTACTACTGTTGCTGTGATCGCTCTGATTGGTCACTCCTGGACCAATGTAACTATGTAAAAATATGCCATGCCTGGAATTCTTTAACTGGCAGGGTAACAGGTATTTGTTAAACTTTGCATGGGTACTAAGAAAAAACAGTAAATGTAGATGAACTTATAATTAACTTTAACAGCATGACTGTGATTTTTTGAAAGGAATAGCCTTATGTCATGTTCCTGTGTTTCACTGTCATCTAACCTGTGGATTCACAGTGGCGGTGACTGGCTCCAATCCTCTCCTGTCTCGCTGCTCCTCCAGAATGGGGCGCTGAGTATCTGAGCAGGTGGATATGTGCAACCTAACAACTGTTGGTAGAAAGGAAATATTTTGTGAGACATGATAAATCTTTTGTCTTTTTTAGTTTCTTGTATATCTGTGCCATAATCTTTCCACAGTTTGCATCCTAAAACCAAGCCATATTTACTCCTTCAATCAATCAATTAAAATGATCCCATTCATGTTTCTAGTGCTCTGTGAATAAAAGAGAGCATCTTACAAGCTATGAGCAAAAAGAAATGCATGATGCCTTGTAGGTCTTATTTATCAAAGTATCAAAAATGAATTATTTGTGTTATCTTATATCAACCAGTATCTGTCTTTCATTCTACAAGATTTATTTTATTTTACATCTTGAATCAGATTAAAGGATGGAAGGCAACACAGATTGTTCTTGAGCCAGAAAGTGATACATCAAGGCTACTACATTTATCACCAAATTTTAAATTTAAAGTGTATCTTCAGGCAAACATATAAGTATACAGTAGTAAATATAGACTGTTTTACTGACCAAAGGATTTGTAATTACTATTTTTTCATCCAGTCTTGTAAAGCATATACAGTATCTCACAAAGTGAGTACACCCCTCACATTTTTGTAAATATTTTATAGTATCTTTTCATGTGACAACACTGAAGAAATGACACTTTTCTACAATGTAAAGTAGTGAGTGTACAGCTTGTATAACAGTGTAAATTTGCTGTCCCCTCAAAATAACTCAACACACAGCCATTAATGTCTAAACCGCTGGCAACAAAAGTGAGTACACCCCTAAGTGGAAATGTCCAAATTGAGCCCAAAGTGTCAATATTTTTGTGGCCACCATTATTTTCCAGTACTACCTTAACCCTCTTGGGCATGGAGTTCACCAGAGCTTCACAGGTTGCCAATGGAGTCCTCTTCCACTCCTCCACGATGACATCACGGAGCTGGTGGAAGTTAGAGACCTTGCGCTCCAACACCTTCCGTTTGAGGATGCCCCACAGATTCTCAATAGGGTTTAGGTCTGGAGACATGCTTAGCCAGTCCATCACCTTTACCCTCAGCTTCTTTAGCAAGGCAGTGGTCGTCTTGGAGGTGTGTTTGGGGTCATTATCATGTTAGAATACTGCCCTGCGGCCCAGCCTCTGAAGGGAGGGGATAATGCTCTGCTTCAGTATGTCACAGTACGTGTTGGCATTCATGGTTCCCCAAGTCCCGGCAGCACTCATGCAGCCCCAGACTATGACACTCCCACCACCATGCTTGACTGTAGGCAAGACACACTTTTCTTTGTACTCTTCACCTGGTTGCCACCACACACACTTGACATCTGAACCAAATAAGTTTATCTTGGTCTCATCAGACCACAGGACATGGTTCCAGTAATCTATGTCCTTAGTCTGCTTCTCTTCAGCAAACTGTTTGCAGGCTTTCTTGTGCATCATCTTTAGGAGAGGCTTCCTTCTGGGACGACAGCCATGCAAACAAATTTGATGCAGTGTGCGGCATATGGTCTGAGCACTGACAGGCTGACCCCCCACCCCTTCAACCTTTGCAGCAATGCTGGCAGCACTCATACATATATATCCCAAAGACAACCTCTGGATATGATGCTGAACACGTGGACTCAACTTCTTTGGTCGACCATGACAAGGCCTATTCTGAGTGGAACCTGTCCTGTTAATCTGCTCTATGGTCTTGGCCACCGTGCTGCAGCTTAGTTTCAGGGTCTTGGCAATCTTCTTATAGCCTAGGCCATCTTTATGTAGAGCAACAATTCTTTTTTTTTAGATCCTCAGAGAGTTCTTTGCCATGAGGTGCCATGTGGAACTTCCAGTGACCATTATGAGGGAGTAAGATCGATAACACTAAATTTAACACACCTGCTCCCCATTCACACCTGAGACCTTGTAACACTAACAAGTCACACGAGCGAGGAAAAATGGCTAATTGGGTCCAATTTGGACATGTTCACTTAGGGGTGTACTCACTTTTGTTGCCAGCAGTTTAGACATTAATGGCTGTGTTGAGTTATTTTGAGGGAACAGCAAATTTACACTGTTATACAAGCTGTACACTCACTACTTTACATTGTAGCAAAGTGTAATTTCTTTAGTGTTGTCACATGAAAAAATATAATAAAAGATTTACTAAAATGTGAGGGGTGTACTCACTTTTGTGAGATACTGTATATCTCTGCTTACCATATACAAGCAGGTGACACTACATGGGCTGGTTCAGCTTTGCAGCTCCCAGTGTCACCCCTCCTACTCCTCACTGAACAATAAATCCATATCATCACATGGCTGATAAATTTGCATAGAGCAGGCAATGACAAAGGAGGATGTGAAAGGGAAATGGGAATAGTAAAGTCCCAAGTACGTGTTGCCATTGTGCTACTTATTAATGTGTAACTGTTTCAATGAGGTCCTCTTTGTTAGCTGGAAAAATAAGTAATGGGAATTGTGCACTGTATGATACACTCCCAAGAAAGTTCTATAACTAGTTGAGTTCTAAGTTAGTCTGGAATTATAGAACAGCCTTTTTCAACCAGGGTGCCTAGGCACCTTGGGGTGCCTTGAGGCTTCTTCAGGGGTGCCTTGGCAAAATGCCTTAAAATTTATCAAAATGTGTATACAAGCCAGCAGGTGGATGAAGCTTGCCTTTTAATTACACAAAGCCATGGGTTTTCATTATGCACCATTACACTGGCATCATAACAACCAATGAGGTCATCAGTTATTGAGGATATCTTTTGCCTCCACAGCATCCTTGTTTGACCCTCCTCTGCCTCTCTTCCTCAGCACTGGGGTGACATTAGCTGACTGATGGAGAGAAATAGAGGGAGAGGAGCAACATTAGAAAACTAGTCAGTACCAGTGTGCAAAAAAGTATTTGCTTTGGAAGAATAAATCACCTGTAACGTTGGGTGTCCTACATCTGTGGATGTTGCTGCATTATGTAAAGCTATTAGAATTGTTTTTTACATTTTAGAATGGGGTTGCCTTGAAACTGTCCATAATTTTAAAGGGTGCCTCGACGGAAAAAAGGTTAAGAAACAGTGTTCTAGAGGACTACACTACTATCCTGGAGACTTCGGTGATCTCTAGTAAGCTCTACTGGGCATCTCTATATGCCGTTTCTAGGAGTTGATACTCCCATAGAGCAAGAAACCTGCAGAGACACCTAGATTATGGTGTGTGGTTTTCACAGTTGTTTGTAAGTGTATGGAACCAAGACCCCATTTTAAATCTCCATTCATAAATTGATCTACTAGTGCAGAATTATTTCTCAGGGATAGGTGTATTTGTTGGAATTAATTTGTATTCTCTCCCTGTCAGGCCAAAAATGCCAGGGATTAAGGACCCCTATGGAAGATGAGCTGTCTTCTGCCTGAGCTCTGGATGATATCTTGCCATCTGTTTGGGCCCTTGGAGGAGTGTAAGACATTCTGTTTCAATTTTTTTATTACATTTTTTCTTGTTCAAATGAACAACAGTATAAAGCAGATCATTAAACATTTCTTATATAGCTCTGTATACACAGTAAAGTAGGTACAAAGGGAAACAAAAGGGTTCATTACAACAGGGATGAACCATTCAGGAGGTCCAGTATAGTTGCATACAAATAGGAAGACCAAACATGTAGAAAAATAGTGGAAAACTATACATTATAGTCTAATAACATCGTAATAAATAGAAGAGGGCAATCCAGAAAGATGGCTCAACGGGTCCACTAATTAAATGCATGAGGCCCATGGGGCCTAAAGCACCAATATTAACTAGCCTCTACGAGGTGGTCTGTAGAATAAGAAAACATTTAACTTATGTTACGAAATATCAAAAACCCTCCCAATGTCGAGAGCGTAAAACTTTCAAATACCAAAGGCACTATTTTTATTTTATGTGAATCTTAAATATACAACAGTTTTGTGAGTGTCTGCTTTAGGACTGAGCTCAGGCAGAAGACAGGTCAGCTTCTATGGGGTACTTAGTCCCTGACATTTTTGGCCTAACAGAAAGCGAATACAAAGGAATGCTAACAAATACCCCCATCCCTGAGGCTAGGTTCACACTGGATTGTGGAGTGGCTCACAGCAGGAGGCCCGGTGCGTCCCGTTCACCATTTCAGGTCTGAATTTTTGGCTGAGTTTGGACCTGAAGCAGACCAGAAGGTGCACACAAATTTCCTGCAAATCGTTCCAAAGCTCTCCTGGAGCTGTGTGAACCGGCTCCATTGAGAGCCAGTCACAGTCTCCTGACATGTGAATTGGATGCAGGGAAACCTACATCTAATTTGCACCAGTGTGAACCCAGCCTTAAAGCTCTATTCCTAAGTTGATATAATAGCGCAGCATTATTTTTCAGACTGGGTTCCATCCATCCAGTTTGGGTTATATCAACTTAGGAATGGAGCTTTAAGGCTGAGTTCACACTGGTGCGAATTAGATGTGGGTTTCCCCGCATCCAATTCGCATGTCAAGAGACTGTGACCATCTCTCAATGGAGCCGGTTCACACAGCTCCAGGACAGCTGCAGAGAGGTTTGCAGGAAATTCGTGTGCGTCTTCTGGTCCGTTTCAGGTCTGAATTCAGCCAAAAATTCGGACCGAATTTAGACATGAAATGGTGAACAGGATGCACTGGACCTCCTGCCGCGAGCCGCTCCGCAATCCAGCGTGAACCCAGCCTAAAACCGTGAGGAGATAGACGGTCAGCTTGACATTTCCGCAACGACAGGGAGAAAATACAAGTAAAAACCCAAAAATTGAGATATCATGAGAGTTGAGGATGGACTATTTATCCAATGGCAGTATTTATTCAGAGGATTTTTTTAAAGAAGGGCCTTTGGATAAGCTGGCTCAGCCTCGGTTCACATTTATGCGATGAGGGAAGGCTGCGAATCCGCAGCCTGTTCCCGCATCGCACACGCACCCCCGGCAGTTCACACTGCCATATGCGATACGCTGGGGGTGTCAATGTAATGTTAACGACACCCCCAGTTTGATCGCATATCGCAGTGCGATCGTGCAGTTCGCACAGGATCGGATCGCACAAGTGTGAACCGCTGTGCGATCCGATCCTGATGCGGCTGCCAAAAAGGGTCCCTGTGCGTGTTTGGTGTGGCTGCGGTGCGAATTTAGCCATACAAACTGTATGGCTAAACTCGCACCGCACAGCTGATCGCATGTAATGTCGGAGCAGTGCGCTCCGACATTACATGCGAACCCCGCACACGCACAAGTGTGAACCGGGTCTTAGGGTCGTGGGAATTGTGCTTGGTTTGTTACCTGAGACAGCTGGAGAAGGTAGAGGCACATTGCTTTCGCGGGTCACCAAGCACAAGGGCACACCATTGCCTTCTTCACGTTTTATATTGTCTACCAAGGGATCCATAGCATCACAGCAGACCTTGTAAAATGATAGAAACCATAAAGAGCAAAAGAAAAAGAACAAGTTAAATACTGAAATATCTGTAACATGTTGTGATGACAAACATAATATAAATGTACAATACAGGCTGTGACAGTCATATGTAAAGGTTAGGTAGGTGAGGTAGGTAGGGGTGAGTGTCATATGTAGACAAGGAATACATTTTGAAAACCAGTCATATGAAAAAACACGAAACAGGGGCTGCACATACAATATGAATGGTTGAGTGTATTCAAAAACCTCCTTGCAGCTTTAAATGGCTTCTTCAATTTCACCCATATTGCCTTTTCTGCCTGCTTAGTATCAAATGGAATAATATTTTACAATGTAGCTTCCATTTCTGTGATGTTGGTCCGTTATTAGAGCGAGACGGAGAGAAGACGCGATGGAGGAACGGAGAGCGGTCTTGCTTAGGGTGATGTATTCCCACATGGCAATGAAGAGGTTAAACACCAGAGAACCTTACCTAACGTGACAGCAGTGCTATGCTAGCCGCAATCTGCAGGGTGCTTGTGCGCCTGCGCTCTCCCTATTGTATGTGTGTGTAGCACAGGGAGAGGGGAGGCAGTATTCATAGAAGGTGGGGGGTGTCTGCTCTGCCTTTAATATAATGTAATAGAGGAACAAGCACAAGGTGGATCACAGCATATGATTTACTGCAATAGATTTACTATCCTATACAGAAACAGCAGAGAAAATAAGGATTTGAGCTTGCATAGAGTAGTTCTGTTTGAATGCACAAAGCTGCATACCAATTGCATTTGTAAAGGTCAAAAAAACAATGAACTGAATCTTGCATTGCAATTGGTACTTATACAGAATGATGAGCAATGGATGGCAAACAATGATGGAAAGACGGTAATGTTGGCATAGACTGAAAGACTTTGGATAATATACCTGAACAAATAATCCAGTAATTAGGCTTCATATTAACATGACAAGCCACACTCCTCTTAAAATTAATATCAAAGCTTCCATCAAAATTCAAGGTCTGTTTATTAGTTAGACCTCCACTCCCCCATGTAAAAGCTCCACTTAAATCCTTGAAACAAAAAAAAGAAAAAAAAAGAAAACACCCAAAGTAAAAAAAACATATAAAACATATACCTACCACCTTACATTCCCTCCATAGGTGAGGGCCACATTGCAGCCTCCTAGTGAGATTACCAGAAATCTCATGAGGCATCACAGACAGATGTTAGAGTTTAAGCTAAGTACATTTTTTACATTTTCTTCTTATATGTGTGTGTTTTTTTTTGTCATGGAGCATTTTAAATGTAACATTTTTAAATGATAAGCACATACTGTATAAATATATAGTCCTATGAGATAGGTCTTGTGTATTTGTAATGCGTATCATTTTATGGCCATGTATTTAGGTTATATTTCTTTTCGTACATCACGGGACAGAGCCATAAATCATAACATATGGGTCATATAGCCACCTACAGGTGAAGGACACTGGCAAACAATCAGAAAGGATGTCCCCCTAAATAACCCCTCCCACACTGGAAGTACCTCAGTTTTTTCACCAGTGTCTAAAGGTGATGGTTACGGTGGAGAGTCTCTCCACATTTTTCTTCAAAGTAGATTATGCTGCATACCCCAATTAAAGATCACTGAATCAAGGGGGTTAGGTATCAGATCCATCTAAAACAGTCAACGGACTAAAAAGATGGTATCTGAGCCTTGGAAAGCAGATACAGGGCTTTGCTTGTAATGTTGTACTTTTTAGGGGCTGGACCCTAGGATCCGGACCCTTGGAATACCAAACCCCAAAGGTGCTCCGTGCAGGGTGCTCTACAGATCCAAGGCCGTGGCCCCTCTAAAACAAGGGGACCCAGTCCTTGAAGGTCGCCAAGACAAAGCTCGCCATGATGGGTGATGATTGGATTCCTGTTTCAAACAGAATCCTACGGCAGGACTGGTGAGTCAAATTTAAAATATTTACACATACAGCAATTGTAAATATTTTATGCACTGTTCCCTTTAAAAGATAACAAAGACCGAGTGCCATGTGAGTCCCTGCATAAGACTATGGATGTTAAGCTATGCAAAATACATCTTGTTAAGCATTATTTCTTTGCTTGTTTGTTTGACACACTGTTTTCACCCTGTGCTGATCACCTGAAAGGTATCAGCTGTGACAAACCAATGTGTACATGAGACTATGGATGTTAGGCTATGCAAAATACATCTTGTTGAAAGTACTGGCCTATCCTCAGGGATTAAATTTGCCAATTGTATCAATTGTGATTATTTGAGCTTGTGCAGTTGTGGGATTGATGCAAAGTTTGTTTAAACAATATTTCTTTGCCTATTGTTAACACACTGTTATTACCCTGGGCTGATCACCTGAAAGGTATCAGCTGTGACAAACAAAATTAAGCCTATGCTGCTCTCACCCCATGTTGTCGCTGTTTTCGCCTTGGCGCATAAGCACCCACGTGTTCATCTCCTCCCTCGATAGCGTGTGTGTGGCGAAGGCCCATTCGCGCATGCGAGTCTTTGCCTTTTAAAACAGGCGTATGCCCCATGGAGGGTTTTTTGAATGCGACTGGTGTGCACGCTGATGCCATGTAGCACAAGGTGCATGCGCAATACAGCATAAATAGGCACAATTTATAAGGAACTGTTTCCAAAGCTCTAGCCTCTGTCAGAAGTTGAAGGATACACAGAGCAGCAGCAGCAGCTGGGTTGTGTGAGTTACTGTGGGTGTATGTTACTGGCACAAACGGGTCCTATATCTTGGGATAATCAGTGCTGAGTATCTTGAGTACACTGAAGTTAGTACCTCAAGTTTGTCTTGCTATCAAGCAATGTCTGCCCGAAAGAGGGCTGGGGGGGCACAGTTGGAAGAGGCAATGTTATGCCAATGTCAGGCCTTGAAGGTCCTAGCCATGCTTCCTTTGTGTCTACTCCCCCTGAAGAGCAAGAGGCGACTAGCCAATCTGAGCCATTACGGTTGTCAGGCATAGTAGCTACTCCAGGTGCTTCTGCCGCAACCTACGTCACTAAGGAGGATTTGGCATCGGCATTAGCCTGCCTTGAGGGTAAGATTGCTGGCATGATTGCAGCATCTCAAGGAGGGAGGAAACGTGATAGATCCCCCTCACTTGAGCCACCCCCCAGAATCAGTTCAGGATTGGGCAGAGGATGTGGAAGAAGTAGCGGCTGATGACCCTATGGAAGGTCAAGCTGAGGTTTCCATTTCCAGGGAGTCAGGGTGAGAGGAGTCTTTATCAGCCTCTCAAACCCAGAAATTGTTCATTCAGGCTCTTACTGAAATGGTCCAGTCTGGATACAAATTTCCTCCCTTAGAGATGGCTGAAGTTTCTTTTTCCTCTCTAGGCTCATTGCGCCCTCCTCATAGTCCTCAGACCGTTCCCATACATCCGCTTTTGGAGCAAGAAATGTATAATGATTGGGATCATCCTGATAGGATTTTTGTTCCTCCTAAAAGGTTTTTACTATTGTATCCTATGGAGGAAAAGTTTACTAAGAAATAGAATATACCCACTGTGGATGCTGCCATTTCTTCGGTTAACAAGAGTTTAAAGTGGATGCAAACCCACTTTGTTGACATTTACCTATAGGAAAGCCTATATTAAGACTTACCTATAGGTGCTGTAAACATCTCCTAAACTTGCACAGTTTAGGAGATATTTACAGCGCATGCAGCCCATGACGTCATCAGTGCATGCACTCTGAAGGAACGGCCACCCGTGCCGTTCCTTCAGAGCCCTGTGCCATGACCGACGGCTCTCTTTGCAAGGCCGTGACCTGGTCGTCGGCACATAGGTTCACTCGTTTCTATCGAGTGGATGTTAAGACCCAGGAGGAATCTGCATTTGGCAGCAGTGTACTGCAGGCAGCCTTGTAATCCTTTTTGTGGTCGGATGGTGGTATTTTTTCTGGTGTCCACATCCCTTCAGATGCATTGCTTTGGGACATCTTACAGTAGATGTGATGATTTATGGCTCTGTGTCTCATGATGTACAAAAAGGAAAAATTGATTTTTTAATACAGACTTACCTGTAAAATCTATTTCCTAAAGTATATCACGGGACACAGAGGTCCCTCCCCTCTTCTATGTGGCCTTTGCTGCTTGCTACAAAACTGAGGTACTTCCTGTGTGGGAGGGGTTATATAGGGACACATCCTTTCTGATTGGTTGCCAGTATCCTTCAGCTGTAGGTGGCTATATAACCCATATGTTATGATTTATGGCTCTGTGTCCCCTAATGTACTTCAATAAATGGATTTTACAGTTAAGTCTATATGAAAAAAATCATTTTTTTCACTCCTGTGGTAGTAATAATATTTTCACCAGTTGCACACAATTGAAGGGTTAAAATCAGGGCTGCTGTTAGAAATCACGGGGCCCCGTCTAGCCTACCTGGCAGTGAAATTGTGTGAATTAGCACTTTTTAATTGTTTTCGTGTTGGAGAAGCAATTACAGTATCGATGCCCTGTGTCTGTGTCTCTCCCTGCAGCAGCTGAAAGCTGGCAGGAGAGGGAGAAACTGGCTTTCATCAGCTGCAGAGAGCCGCACGGGGCTTCCTTCTGTAACTGCCCCTCAACCCAACCGCACCGATTCCCGTGCTGTTGGGGCCCCCTGTGTGCCCAGGCCTCCTACAGGATGACTGATGGTCCCCCCCTATAAGCGGCCCTGGTTAAAATAATGATCATTTAGCTAATTAGTTTACACGTGTGTGGATCACTCCATCTGTGGCCATTTAAAATGCATTTGTGCAGAGCATATTCACTGACAGCTTGATGAAGTATAGTCGCTGATACAATGTATGTAATTAAATGGAATTCTACAGTAAAACCTTGGATTGCGAGCATAATTTTCTTCTGGAAACATACTTGTAATCCAAAGCACTCATAATATATCAAAGCGAATTTCCCCATAAGAAATAATGGAAACTCAGATGATTCCTTCTACAAACATTTATTCATTAATCCTTCAGTTTATAGTCCATATAAAAAGATTATAGCAATGTGATTGGTTGTGTGTCCATCCACAAATGGCAGCTTCCTCAAGGGGGTTAGAGGAAAAATCCAGCAGGAACCACAGAGTATGAAAGAGAAGAGAAGCGCTTCTAAGTGTAGCAATATTGTTACTGTGACAGGAATCACTTTGGTTGGGGGGCCTGTGGAACCCAGCTTACCTTAGAGAGGATGGGAAATCCCTGTCTCAGGTCCCTAGGCTCCTCTTATGTGTAAGTCACACTGTGTCTATTAGAGGCACAGGGTGGCCAAGGAAATGATGGACTTAATGGACACAGAATATGGTTTGGATTACTCAAATGGGACAGTAATAATTATCAACAATATATCTCAAGAAATATGAAGATTTAATCCCACTTTACAATGTGAGACCTATAGCCTGTTGCCTTGAAGTCTGTGACTCCTAAATAATCAAAGCATTGCTGGATGTGTATTCCATGTACTTCAATGTAGGAGATAGACAGACTGATACTGTGGTCTCTTGCCATTGTCTGTATTATAAGGTGTTCTGTTTTTATACACTGTTTTAGCTTTGTTGCCGGGCAGTCTTGTCATCCCAGCTTGTTTAAGTGCGCTGAGTTAATTAGCATGTGAATGATAACCTTGTCTAGTTGGGATTAGCCATGAGTCAGCTATACCTCGTTATCTAACTATTGTGTGATGTTCTGGATAAATATTTGGGTCATTGTTCATGTAGTGACTGACATACTTCTCAATTGTATAACAGACTGTTTCTTATTCAATAAAGGAGTTAGTTGTTTTCAGATACATACAAGCTAAATTGTTGACTAGTTTTGTATGTAGGCCGGCTGGAATCTCTATCTATGTTCAAGACTGTAGGAAGCCGTATACTGACGGAAGACCACAAACACAGTGTGGGTCCGCAGTTCCATTACAGTTATGTTTAATGAAGATACAACATTTAGCAACTCACATGGTTGATGATTAAAACAGGCACATCTAAGTATGCAGGCATCCGGGGTAAAGCTGTCTACATAGACCATCCTCCTCACCACCGGCTCTCACTGCAGTCAGTCTGCAATCGAGACCGGGAAGACAACCCTGCAGTAGAGCGATCTAAAAGTGAGGCTTGAAGCGTTCATGGAGCACAGCGTGGTAGGGATGACGTTGATGGTGGTGCGTAGGATGGTCTGTGCGGACAGCTTTATCCCGGATGGCTGCATACTTAGATGTGCCTCTTTTAATTATAAACCATGTGAGTTGATAAATATTGTACTTTTATTACATGCAACCATATTGCTACCCTTAGAGGCTCCTATCTTTTCTTTTATACTCAGTTGTGACATGCCGTCACTTGTATATCATAACAACCCTTGTTTATTAAGTCAAAACTTATTAAAAAATTTTGCTTGTCTTGCAAAATGCTTTCAAACCAAGTTACTCTCAATCCAAGGTTTTACTGTATTTGGAAGTAAAAGAAATTGCATCTGGAGATTGTATCCTTCTTGATTGATACTTATTTACAGTGGATGAGTGAGAGCCCACCATTAATATGATTTCCTGTTTTGGGAAAGTGACTCACCCTACAAGTCTATATATAAATATATTTACATGCACTGATATTTTGTCATTTGTGTCCTATTGGGTAATTTCCCTTCACTTCTAGTCCTGTCCACACAACAGGAAGTAAGAAGAAATCTATGTTTATCTATGTTGGGCTGGGAAATGTAAGAAACTTTCCTGCAATTCAACTCCTGGCAAACAGCTAAATACTGTATATAAATAAAATTCATATATGGGAGCTATTTTACCTCTCAAAGGATTTGTATTTCTGCCCATCCAGTCCGGTGATGTATAACAGCCCTGCTACACAGCACAGCCAGGGGGATGACACCACTTTCTCTGTTACAGTTCTCGCTCCAGTCTACTGACAGTGAAGGAATACTATGAAACTGATACAGAATACATTAAATGGTTTATTAATGAAAACCTAGCTGCATTCATTTATTTATTTTTTTTTAACTCTGTCTGAGTTCAGCTTAAGACTACATGCAAATAGGCACATTTGCCCATGCAGCATAAACAGGCTGTATATTTTTGGTGCCTCGGATGTCCTGGTATTGTGCACAGCCACTCATAGACATGAATGGGTGAAGGCCGCTGTACACAGTTATGCACCACAATTAGTGCAAAGTAGTGCACATGCACAGACGTAAATTCCTGAATATTATACCTTTGCATGTGTGCTACTTATGTTGGCAGTGGTTCCCAACTGCTGGACCATTGTCTGTCACAAGTCCACATTCTCCATCTTACTAGGCTGTGGCCAGGGCCCCACTGTATCATATGCTGCTTGTCAAAATTCCTTCCCTGCCACCAGTACGCAGAACCAGATGTTGGCGGATGGCAGCAGCCATACAGGGAACCACTGTATAGTACAGTGCACTTATGAGAGATGTTGCTGCTGTTGCTGGACAGCGACCTCCTGCTGATCTATCTGTGCCTGCTGGTGGCAGAGAAGGAGTTTCCATACTAGTCTGATCACAGACCACACAGGACATGAATACCTAGTTCCCAAATAAGGTCTTAATCTTTCTTTCTATATATAGCCAACATTGGGGCTGTCTGCCAATGATGGGATAGAAAGGATAATGTTCCTTGTGAAATTGAATTTTATGGCAGTTTGGGTTTTGTATTTTTCTCTGAATCATCACAGTTAGGTTTTTTTTTTAATTCAATTTAAAGTACACTAGTAATGAGCAAAATGTCGAGCCTGCCAAAGCTGAAGTCCTTCCAAAATTGCTTTTCAGTTAAGTAGCTAACATTTTCAGAAGGCAAGTATAGCATTGGTGGCCTCCATATTTCTTTAGTACGCAATTCCTTTAACAGTATTTTTGGAGATGACAAAAAATTCTACCTGGGATATACACTGTGCAAAGTCAGATGTAAGGGTAATTACAGAACACGCCATTAGGTCCAGGTGGACTTCATTTCCTGATGTCCTCCATGATCCATTTTTGGCGTCTCTGAAATTGCAGGTTCCCATCCTGTTCCTGGAACAAAATCGAGTCGGCCTGAGTCCTGCTCAGCCATTCCTAAGAAGCCTTCTATTTTATGAATAAATAGAAGGCTTCTGTCAGAGAATGGCTATTAGACGTTTGACGTGTAGAAAGTTTTTTATTAACATTTAAAACTGCCTAGCTTGCTCCTGCAGAGGGCGCCATTACCCACTAGTGAAGGCTGACTGAACAGGCGGCGACTGTCAGAGGACGTAAGAGAAATAATGTTTATTTTTACTGTTGGGTAGTAGAATATTTTGGAAGAATTTACCAGACCCTGGTTTCACGAAGGATCAGAATCAGTGTTTTAGGGCAGCAGTTGCTAACCAGTGGTCCATGGACCACTGATGGTCCACGAAAAAATGTTGGTGGTCCTCAGGTGTTCTGCTGCAAATCAACATTATGATGGATGTATACCGCCCAATTTCCAGGGTCGTTCTCAATGCTTGCTGACAGTAAATGCTGTCAGCGTGCATTAATACCTGATGCCTCCTCTGTAGTTCCGGCCATGTGAACTCAGAGGGAGGCGCCAGGAGTAGTGCAGAAAGCAGGAGGTGAAGGAGGGGACTTCCACTGGCAGCGCTGATCACAGACTATGGGAGGGAGCACAGAGCTTGAGCACGTGGCTTGATTAGGAGGAGAGATCCAATGACTAGTCTGTGTAAGGCAGCAAGGTGATGCAGATTGTGGGAGGGGGGGGGGCAGAGAGCAGGAGCATTGTTTGTATAAGGCAGCAGTGTGATCCAGGAGGAGGGGGGGCACAGAGCCAGAGCATTGTGTGTATAAGGCAGCAGTGTGATCCAGGATGAGGGGGGCACAGAGCTAGAGCATTGTGTGTATAAGGCAGCAGAGTGATCCAGGAGGAGGGGGGCACAGATCTAGATCATTGTGTGTATACAGCAGCAGAGTGATCCAGGGGGAGAGGGGCAGAGAGACAGAGCACTGTGTGTGTATAAGGCAGCAGTGTGATCCAGGGGGAGGGGGGCAGAGAGACGGAGCATTGTGTGTATAAGGAATCAGTGTGATCCTGGGGGAGGGGGGCAGAGAGCCGGAGCACTGTATGTATAAGGCAGCTGTGTGATCCAGGGGGAGGGGGCAGGAAGTCAGAGCATTGTTTGTATAAGGTAGCTGTGTGATCCAGGGGGAGGGAACAGAGGGCCAGAGCATTGTTTGTATAAGGCAGCTGTGTGATCCAGGGGGAGGAAACAGAGGGGCAGAGCATTGTTTGTATAAGGCAGCTGTGTGATCCAGGGGGAGGGGGTCAGAGAGCCAACGCATTGTGTGTAAAATTCATGTTAGTGGTCTGTGGGATTCAAAATTGTGAGTTTAGTGGTCCGTGAGGTCCAAAAGGTTGGCGACCACTGCTCTAGGGGGCCAAGCAAAGCCAGCCAGCGGGAGCCTCTACCACAGCCATCACCTGATATCCTCTGAATTGGTATCGGTCACATGACTAATGTCTCTCTGTGCTTAGCCTGGATTCTTCATGACAGATGGAGTAATCATAAACCCATTTAGGAATTTGCAAGCTTTAATTATAAATGTCAAATATCACGATCAGGAAAATCTTCCCTATGACCTTTCCCTATGGGTCTACATTTGTATAATACAACAGTGTTTAATTGTCCACCTTTGACAGCATGTTAATGTATTGCTAGACAGCTGTCTACTAATAAGTGTACCCTTATTTTACTAATGCTGAAAACACAACAGCATAGATCAGAGGAAAGGGAATGAGCATTGCCCAGAGCAAACAAGGTGCCAGCTGCTGTTCCTACTGTTAGTTAGGAAATGAAAGGGCAAGTCTCAGTGATTGCTATGGGCAACATATTAAAAACAGCAAAGAAAACAAGTCACTAGGGTATCTCTATGCTTTATGGGAACAGGTCTGTATTTACTTTATGCACCATGGTTGAATAATCAGCAAGAAACTACATTATAGGAACTAAAGTACTTCTTCCCTTAACAGAAATGTAGATTTGTCACAGCATGTACAGCCTTTCATTCCACACTGGAGTGTATGTCTGGGAAAAATAAATGAAATATTTGCAGTACATCTTTTCATATTTCCCCTTCCTTCAAAAAATGCTGCATGTACAGAACAATAACTGTTGATCTGCCAGAAATCCAGTGTGTTCTAAACTTCCTTTGCCAAACTGAAATCCCAAGCAGGTTGGTCAGCTCTGCTTAGTTCTTCCCGGTTGGCCTGCAGAACACCTCTCTTCATCCTATAACATTTAGCAGTGCCATAACAAGGTCATCCAGTGCCCAGGGCAAAGATGCCAAACTGTCCCCCCCCCCCCCCCCCATTCATGATGTGCAAGCTTAGGGGACCCTATGCCTAGCAGTCTCTTGCTTGTCGAAATCACTGCCCCGTCACTACTCCTGTCATCCTTGTAACAGAAGGAAGGCACCCTCATCCCTAAAGTAAACTATTGCTCTCAGGGCAGCCGCCCCTCCCATCCACCCCTTGTCCTGACATATTGGGATAGTGTTTTGTAGCTCTGGATAGAACTGACCATTGAGGATGAATGATAACCCTGCTTGGGATCTCAGTGCAGCACAAAAAATATGCACGGAGTTAGGATCTCACTGGATTTCTGGCAGGATTTATTGTTAACTGGGGAATTGTGCATTTATTACAGAGATGGATGATTTTTTTAAAAAATAATTTTGCCCATACTTTTAAGTACCCCTTTCTTAGTAAATTTAATATCTGCACCTATCTGTCAATATCTTCTTGAACATGCCAGCAAGTTGAGCATTGTCACACCCTGCTGCTGTCCTTCACCAGTGGTCCTTCAGTGTTGGGTAGCATTGCCAAACAGCAGGAGTGAGTGGGTTGATTCTTGACTTTGAGAACAACAACAGATATTTAAAGATATCATTTTTTCACCTTCACTTCAAACATGCTGTCAGTTTACCCCTAGCACTCCCAACCACCCCGCCGCCCCATTTCGGTATGTGTATACAACTGTAAAAAGTTGCAATGGAGCCATGCCACTATTAAATGCTCCCCTTTGATTGAAAGATATTGTTTAACAATTATGCAACTGCACAGCGAGTGCCCTGCCACACTCACCATGTCCATTCCGAATAGCAGGGGGTTCGTGAACAGATCTCCTCCTAAATTGGAGCCGAACCCTACGGATGTCACTTTTTTAAAATTACCTTATTTTTTTCTTTAAAGTGGTTGTTACCCTAAAAAACAAAAGAAGAAAAATAGAGATCCTGTTTCCTTATAGCAGGATAAACAGCACAGTGCTTGTGTTGTCTAACCTGACCCTCTGAAAACTGTCAAAAACCTGGCTGATCCTGCCAGTTTCTGCCCTCCCCCCTGTAAACTGACCACAGTATATCATGTCTGCTGAGCCCTGACACCCTGGTCAGTTTACATGCCTCCATCATAAGGAGTTTCTCGTCTCTGCTCTCCCCCCTGCCTATCAGCTCAGGAGTCTTTGTCACTGCCAGCCCCTCTCTTTTAAGCTCTCATCCTGTACTGTATAAGCGTTTGTTAGAGACTCAAAGCCTTTAAATACCTTTTTGTGCTGTATCTTCAGGCCAGTCACGTGACTCCCAGCCACTCTGCTACTATGATCCAAGCGGCCAGCTCGGCGGTCACGTGACTCCCGGCTGATGTCCCAGGGAGAGCTCAGATGTCAGCCCATCATTTATAGCACTCCATCAGTCAATTTTGTTGCAGAAAATGAAACATGCTACAAGCTCTGAGTGCCTATCAGCTCCCTAATGTCTCCTGTGCCCTCTGCTGTAGCCAATTGTGCTTGATCTGCTTTTTACGCACCTTTGAAGCTGGGCATTTGACAGCTCTGAACGTGTAAAGTCCTCAGAGCTGAGTGCTTTCAGGTTCACAGTCTGAAGAGGACACCAGGGAGCAGATGGTTCTCAATGTCCTCCTTTTCATCATTTTGACAACATTGACTATTGTCCCAGGCTTCCAGAAGGGGCGAACAAGCCTGGGAACCACAGGGGATAACAACTGGGAGGACTCGGGATAACACAGGAAGTGTGCACAGGACAGCTTTAAATTTCTGACAAAATCATTTGTTTTTTTCACTTGAAAAGATATTAACAAAACACTTTCAGTGGTAAGTATAATACTCCAAAAGGGAGAAAAAAAATAAGAGTAGTTCACTGTTAAGGCCTCATGTAACAGACCAACCACTGATAGTCAAGGCCTTTCCATAACAAGACAAGAGATGACACTGTGGACATCACTTGTAAATGCCTTATTCTTGTATTTCCTCAGCATTGCTGCATTCTACATTTCAGGTCAAATTCTACATTTTATGAAGTAGGATCTGAAACCCAACTTCATGGTAAGACCAGGAAAGATAGGTGGGGTCTCCTAATATGGAACTAGCAGAGGACTGATCCATTCCAAGCAGTGTGGTAGGATAACTGCTTTAAATGCTACTCTTTTGATTTTCATACATACCCAACATGTATGGATGTTGTCCTCCATTCCAGATTTCAAATTTGCAATAATATGTTTTTGCCATATCAAGAGACATGTTTATTACATATTCCCATCTTGCGCTTGCATATTATAAGCTTAGAATACTTAATGCAGCACAGAAATTAAAATTCATGTTACCAAAGCAACAACCCAGCCTTAGTTTGTGCATAAATGAGCCACTCAGACTATAATTAATTCATCTCCAGAGCATATGTTAGTGAGTATTTGACAAGGCTGATTATAGCAAACTATTCACTATATGAGTGCTGCCTGGAAAAAAAAATGACATCTTAATTGGTACTGTACAGAAGCCTTTTTCAACCAGGGTGTCTTCAGGTTTCTTCCGGGGTGCCTTGGCAAAATGCCTAAAAATTGCCCAAACATTGTATACAACCCAGCACGTGGATCAAGCCTGCCTTTTAGTTACACAAGGCCGCAGGTTTTCACTGTGCATCATTACAACCTTCCAGTAGCCAGCATCCTAACAACCCATGATGTCATCAATTGATGAGGAGATTGTTGGGTGCCTGTGTTCTAAAATTTAGTCGGACCCGTGAAAATTCCGGACCCTCGTCACTTCCGGGGACGCTCCGTCACCACCAGCTGCTGCGAGCCCCGGTGCGCATGCGCACAAGGCATTTTGAAGGTCCGATGAAATTCTAAGACTTACGAACAGCTGACTGAAAGGAGGAGGGGCTGAGGTGGGAAGCACACACCGCCGCGTCATCGAGCAAGGAACATGTTGCAGAGCGGACTTAGAGGACGCGGGAAGGAAGTGAATACTCATACTAAATAGTAATGATAAAAAATGTTTAGTATTTCTTATTTTTTTTTTTATCATTACTATTTAGTATGAGTATTCACTTCCTTCCCGCCTCCTCTAAGTCCGCTCTGGAACATGTTCCTTGCTCGATGACGCAGCGGTCTGTGCGTCCCACCTCAGCCCCTCCTCCTCTCAGTCAGCTGTTTGTAAGTCTTAGAATTTTATTGGACCTTGAAAATGCCTTGTGCGCATGCACACCTGGGCTTGCATCAGCTGGGTTATGACGTTGCGTCACCAGAAGTGACGAGGGTCCGGAATTTTCATGGGTCCGACAAAATCTTAGAACACCTGCACAGCATCCTCGTTATGCCCTTCTTTATCAGCACTGGGGCAACATTAGCTAAATGAGGAAGAGAAACATTGCATTATTTGTTAGTACCAGTCTGCAAAGGTGTGTCTGCTTCGGAGAAATAAATCATGTTGGGTGTCCTACATGGGTGGATGTTGCTGCGTTATGTAAAACTATTAGTTTTGTTTTTTAGATTTTAAAATGGGGTGCCTTAAGAATGTGTAGAATTTTTATAGGGTGCCAAAAGGTTAAAAAAACACTGCTATAAAAGACACAATCAAGATGCCTTTTAGTGCCAGTTCACATTGATGCAAATTTGTTACAAAAAGCCTAGATTCGCATGTCATCCAAAAAGCCTAGATTCGCATGTCATCCAAAAACACATTGTGTTCAATGACGGTTATTCACATGTATATGTTGCGATTACTATGCGAATGCGATGCGGCTACAAAAAAAAGGGTTCTGTGCGAGTTTACTTCGTTGCAATTTTCCTCTCCATAGAAATAAATGGAAAGCGCACTGAAATCGCTTCTTGTGTTCAGATGTGCGCGAATATTGCTTTTTCTCTGTAGATTTTTACATATTTCCCCCCTCATGCTCACCCCCTCCTCACTTCCTATTTCCTCTATAATGTCCAAAATCGCATTCAATTGGCATTGAACTCCAAGAAAAATGCACATGAGAATCGTACCTATTCGCATTGCATTAGTGTGAACTTAGACTAACAGTGAACTTGTGGGCACACCTTACTTTTTTTTTTTTTTTACATTCTTTATTTTAGAGCTTCACCAGAACAAGAAAAAAAAGACATTGGTCACATTGTATACAGTAAAAAAAGAAATAGACACAATTTCAAACAATGTGTAAAGGTAGCAGCTTAAATGAAAAATGTTACCCATCATAGCTTCACCGTCAATCATGATGTCTTCTTTCTCCCCTTGTGATGTCACGGATCTGGGCATGATCGGTCTGTGATGTCACAAGGGGGCAGGGTCTTTGGGTGATGTTACCACATGGCCACGCCCCATGGCAAAATAATAACTGTCAGACACCGGAGCTGACAGAACGGCAGGAGCCAGTGTTGGAAGAGGATCGTTTTTTTTTTTTTTTTCTTTTCAGCGGGTCAGTGCATTTTTTATTTTGGTTGTTGTTTAATGATATATTATTTATGTGAATGTAATCACTAGTGAGTAGGTGTCAGGGTGCCAGGAAACCAGACCACACAAAGATGCAAGTAAAATAAAGCAGTTTATTAGGGCAACAACAAAAAACGCACATCAAGTGTGAGGAGCGAGGAGCGAAATCAGGAACACCCGAGGTCAAGTCCAGAAGCAGGTAGACATCCAAGCCGTGGTCGAGTCCAGTAGCAGGTAGTCTGCCGATGCCGGTTCGTCTGCCAATGCGGGATTGAGAGTCAGCAAGCCAGGTCATGCACAGAGGAACACGGAGAACAGAAGACTGCTAGCAGTAATGCACCTTGGAGCACAAACACAAGGACAAGAACTGCAAGCTATCAGGTGATATATATAGTCAGGTATGCAACATCATCACTGAGCGACGCCCAGGCAGCAGGCAAGTGATGATGCAAACAGAGTTTATAAGAGACAGCAGCCTGCACATGTCCAAGATGGCTGCCAACAGGAAGGCAAGGTAAGACCTTGACAGTACGCTCCCCTCAACGGCCCCCCTCTGCGGAGCAAAAAACTAATTCTGAGGAAAGCGAGCGTGGAAAGCACTGAGAAGGGAGGGAGCATGAACATCAGTGGAGGGAACCCAGGAGCGCTCCTCAGGACCATAAGCCTTCCAGTGCACCAGGTATTGAACCTGACCTCAAAACAGATGAGAATCCAAGATGCTGCTAACCTCATACTCCTCATGATTGCCTACAGGAATGGCGAAGAAGTATAGTGATTGCAAACCAGTGGCTTCAAAAGTGACACGTGAAAGACAATGGAGATACGCATGCCAGGAGGAAGATCAAGGGCATAGGCCACCTGGTTCACCTTACAGAGGATGCAAAAAGGCCCAACAAATTGGGGGGCCAGTTTAGGAGTGGTGAATAATAATATTGCTTCGCCAAGTGAACATTAATTAATAGGAGATAAATCAGTGTTAATAACAAGTGATAAATCAATATCATGTGAAATTAAATCCAGTGATCAAAATAGTCCCAATCAGGTGGTGCAAATCACTAAAAATTATTAATAAATAGTCCCAAAATCACACATCAAAGAATCGTGTCAAATAATGTGACTAAAATCTTCATCCAAAAAATTGTGATTAAAGGTGCTGCATGCTCCACTCCAAAGTGCTCCAAGTGACAAACTAGCAGCTCACCTCAAGGAGAGACTCCACAGAGTCAAAACATGCATATATAATATTCCAATAGCCTGGTCTTCCAATCACCACCTCCTGCTTCTTTCTCCAAATATATACAGCATCGGTGTGGGGATACAAAAAACACGAGATCTAGTGCTCTCTGCTAGGATGGGTTTATTTCAGCAGCATAAACATAGGTATTACACTTACATTTGTTGGCACTTCAAGCAGTGCGGGCTGTCAGCACATTAAAACTCTGCCTGCCTGTATTCTTCCGGGAATCGGCGTGATGACGCACGGACCCCGCTGACGAAGTTCATTACGTAACGCGTACGGGGGAGGACCCTGTGCGTCATCACGCCGATTCCCGGAAGAATACAGGAGGTGGTGATTGGAAGACCAGGCTATTGGAATATTATATATGCGTGTTTTGACTCTGTGGAGTCTCTCTTTGAGGTGAGCTGCTAGTTTGTCACCAGTCACTTGGAGCAATTTGGAGTGGAGCATGCAGCACCTTTAATCACAATTTTTTGGATGAAGATTTTAGTCACATTATTTGACACGATTCTTTGATGTGTGATTTTGGGACTATTTATTAATAATTTTTAGTGATTTGCACCACCTGATTGGGACTATTTTGATCACTGGATTTAATTTCACATGATATTGATTTATCACTTGTTATTAACACTGATTTATGTCCTATTAATTAATGTTCACTTGGCGCAGCAATATTATTATTCATTGATCTCACAGGTGTTTTGTGTTTGGCACTGATTGTTTGCAGCCTTGTGCACAAGATTGTATATTATTTTTATTTGGTTTGCGCTGATTATTCTTTTCCACAGTTTAGGAGTGGGCACCCTGAGGTTGAGATTACAGGTCGACAACCACACCCTCTCCCTGACCTGGTATGAAGGAGCAGATAAACGTTTCCGGTCTGCCTGGAGCTTCTGAGGCTGTGCAGAGACCCGTAAAGACTCTTAAATCTGCACCCAAGAGGAACAGAGGGCACGAAGATGATCCTCCACAGATGGGATGTTCTGTGGCGAGAACGACTCAGGCAACATTACGGGTTGGAACCCATAATTACCCATGAATGGAGACATTCCGGCAGACAAGTTGATGGCAGAGTTCCTGGCAAACTCTGCCCAGTGTAGCAGATCAACCCAATTGTCCTGATAGTCAGAGATATAGCAGCGGAGAAAATTCTCCAGGGCTTGGTTGGAACGCTCAGCGGCACCATTGGTAGACCAAGGAGAAAGAGAATACCCAACTGGGAGCAAAAGGTGCGCCAGAACCTGGAGACAAACTGGCTCCCACGGTCCGAGACAATCTCCTTAGGCAACCGGTGAAGCGGAAAACCTCCCTGGCAAAGGCCAAGGCAAGCTTCTGAGTGGTAGGCAGCCGCTTAAACGGAACACCACATTTTGGAGAACCGGTCGATAACCATGTAATCCCGAGACGCGGGAAGTTCCACAATAAAATCCATGGCCAGGTGAGACCAGGGACGCTCCCCATTGCGAATAGGATGCAGTAGGCCCAAGGGAAGGTGCCGCAGAGATTTGTTCTGGGCACAGACCGAACATGCAGCCACATATGCAGCAACATCAGTGCGGAGAGATGACCACCAGAACTGACAGGAAATAGCCCAGAACAACTGGTTCTTACCAGAATGACCAGCAGTCTTGGAATTGTGGTACGTTTGCAAAAGTCTGATGCGCAACCCCTCAAATACAAAACATTTGCCAGCAGGTCTCTCAGTGGAAGCATCAGGTTGGCAGCCAAGGTCTGTTCCTCAAGAGGAGAGGTTAAGTTGGTGCAGTATCAGCCAGGATATGATCCGCAGGTATGACATGTGTCGGCACAGTGTCCTCCCTGGACAACTCAGAATACTGGCAAGACAAGGCATCAACTTTAACATTCTTGGAGCCGGGCAAGTAGGAGACCACATAGTTTAAACAAGACAAGAATAAGGCCCATCTGGCCTGACGGGGTGTGAGCCTCTTTTATCCCCCGAGAGATACGTCAGATTCTTATGATCGGCGAGGATGAGAACTGGAACCACAGAACCTTCAAGCAAGTGCTTCTACTCCTTGAGAGCCAGGATAATGGCCAAGAGCCCTCTGTCGCCAATCTCGGAATTGAATTCAGCTGGAGATAGCTTCTTAGAGTAGAACCCACAAGGAAGGAAGGGTCCATCAGGTGTCTGACGCTGAGACAGGAGGGCGCCTACTCCCATCTCAGACACATCCACCTCTAGGACAAACGGCAAACCAGGATTGGAATGAGACAGAATGGGAGCCGAAGCAAAAGCAGACTTGAGGGCCTCAAAAGCTTAGATGGCAGCAGGCGTCCAATTGCGGAGATCGCTGCCCTTCTTAGTCAGATCTGAGATAGGTTTGGCCAAAGAGGGAAAGTTTCTGATAAATTTCCAATAGTAGTTGGCAAACCCAAGGAAATGCTGAATGGAACGGAGACCACTAGGGCGAGGCCATTCTAGAACAGCAAAAACCTTCTGAGGGTCCATGGAGAATCCTTCAGCAGAAAGCCCAAGAAGGCAACATGAGACAGGTGGAATTCACATTTCTCAAGCTTACAGAAAAACCCATTCTCACGCAACTGTTGCAGCACTCATCTGACATCCAGGTAGTGTGATTGAATGGAGTCCGAATAAATCAAGATGTCGTCTAAATAGACTACCATGCATTGCTGCAACATATCACGAAAGACATAATTGATGAACTCCTGGAAGACCACAGAGGGGTGGGTGCTGTGTCTGTCAAAGAACATCAGAGAAATTGATTTTACGGTAAAAAACCCATTTTCTCTTTCATTCATTGATGGACACAGCTCCTGATCTTCTTAACCATTGGGACGTCCCAAAGCAGTGTTAAACATGAGGGGTGGGAACCGCGAAAAAGAAATTCCCAAGGCTAACTATAGCCAACCAGATAAACAGGAGCTCAGCCAAAACAACTGAAGCTCACCTGAAAAAACAATACACCCTCAAAGAGGATCAGGTCCTCTAAACAGCAGCCTGCAAAACATTGCGGCCAAAAGAGGCATCAGCACATGCAAACATATTTACTTTATAGAACTTTGTGACAGTGTGCATCGACGACTGACGCCTGATGACGGAAGGCCCAGGAAGCACTGAGGGCCCGAGTAGAGTGTGCCTTAACAGGGAAAGGAGTAACCTGACCCTTGATGGAATAGGCCTAAATCCCCGTCTGTCTGATCCATCTGGAAATGGTCACAGAGGAAGCGGACAACCCTTTCCGAGGCCCATCCGTAAGCACAAATAGTGAGTCTGATTTCCTAAAAGACTCCGTAGCTGCCAGGTACACCCTAATCGCACGGACCACATCCAAGGCATGCAAAACAATTTCCTTCGGATGTTTTGGCCAGGGACACAGGGAAAGCAACACAATGTCTTCATTCAAATGAAAATCAGAGACAACCTGAGGAAGGAACGACGGACAGGGGCGCAGAACCACCTTATCACTGTAAACCGCCAAGTAAAGTGAACGACAGGCTAAAAGCCCCCAAAAGGCCATCTTCTGAGACAGCGTAAGCAAGGGAATCTCACAAATATTCTCAAAAGGAGGCTTCTGGAGGACTGCGAGCACCAAATTGAGGCCCCAAGGCAGCAACAGAGACCGCACTGGAGGGGTCAAGTCCCTGAAGAAAAGTACACACCAAGGAGTATGTATGTGGCCAAGGACCGCTAAGGCCAACACCTGACCCTTGATAGTTCTCAAGGCCAGTTTCTGCTCAACCCTCCACTGAAGGAAGGTCAAGATTTGATCCACTGAAAAAAGAGCGAGGATGAACCCCAAGAAACTCACACCACGCAATGTACGTCTTCCACGTACAATGGTAGATCTTCCTAGAAGTAGATTTCCTAGGTTTTAACAGCGTTGGAATCACCGATGCAGACAAACATCTATCCATCAGCACCTGCCGTTCAACAGCCAAACTGTTAAAGCCAGAGACTCTAAAGCAGGTTGGAAGATCGGTCTTTGGGACAGCAGATCCTTTGGCAACCAGCCGCACCAGATCGACGTACCAAGCCCGCCGAGACCAGTCCGGGGCCACTAAGATGACTGAAATCTCTTCTGCCTCGATCCTGCATAGAAGTCTGGCAGAAGCTTGAGAGGAGGGAAAGCGTAAATCAGACGATACTGACCCAACGAGGCCACCAGGGCATCTGTAGCGTCCGCCAGAGGATCCTTTGTCCAAGCCACAAACCTCTGCACCTTTCTGTTGAGCCCGGAAGCCAACAGATCCACCTCGGGGATACCCCACCGGAGACACAACTGATGAAACACCTCCTGATGAAGGGACCACTCCCCTTGGTCCAACTACCTGCCAATTTTTCACCCTGGGAATGTGTACAGGGGAGAGGAATGGAACGAACTGTTCTGCCCACCTTAGAATGCCAGCTACCTCCAGAGCCAATTCTTGTGCCCCCCTGGTGATTGATATAAGCCACAGCTGTGGCATTGTCTGATTGAATGCGCACTGGTCATCCCTGAAGACAATCCATCCAATGGACAGGTGTCCAGGCACAGTCTGATCGCTCGGAGTACCAAGACATTGATCGGTAGTCTGGACTCTTCCAGTGTCTAGACTCCCTGAGCAGAAATTTTGCAGAGGACGCCTGACCCAGCCCCAATACAAGGGGAGTAAGGATTTGCCCAGCTGAAGCCACCATATCAGGGACCTTTTCATTCCCTGGCTCAGCTGGATCTGATTGTCCAGAGACTGCGGATTCTTGTCCCATTTGGCCAGAATCTCCCTTGCAGGGACCTCGTATGTAACTGTACAAATGGAACCGCCTCGAAGGTAGACACTATCAGGCCCAGCACCCGCATGCAAGTCTGGAGGGATTACCATCTGCTGAACAGCAGGAGACGAATTACAGCCTGCAGTTTCTGGAGTTTGTCGAGAGGAAGGAGCACTCTGGCTAAGGCCGAGTCCAGAGTCAGACCCAGCTTTGTGAACGGAACCAGAGCAGACTTCTAAAAATTCAGAATCCAGTCAAACACCCTCAAGCTCGTATGGTGATTTCCAGGTTTTCCACCAAAGCAGTACGAGACTCCGCTCGTAGAAGGAGGTCATCCAAGTAGCCCAGTACCGCGATCCCCCATTGGCATAACATTGCTACCACCGAGGCCAACACTTTCGTGAAGACCCGAGGAGCAGAAGCGAGACCCAAAGGGTAACTCCACAAACTGATAATGCTCCTCTCCCACGGCAAAGCGGAGGAATCGCTGGGGGCTGACACATATTGGAATGTGAAGGTAAGCATCCTTGAGGTCGATAGGGGCAAGAAAAGTCCCCCTTAAGCAGGGAAGCCACCACCGTGCGAAGAGACTCCATTCTGAACTTCTGCACCCGCAAAAAGCAGTTCAGCGCCTTGAGGTCCAGAATTGGACGCACCTTGCCTTCCTTCCTGGGGGTCTATAAACAGATTTGAATAAAATCCCTGAAAAAGTTCCGAAGTCGGAACTGGAACCATCACCCTTTAAAGTAAAAGGTCTTGCACTGCCCCAAAAAGTGCCTGTAAGTGGACCGGGGACAGTTGCACGTTGGAAGGAAGAACCTTACCAGAGGGTAAGAATGAAACTCGATATTGTAGCCGGACCAAATGACCTTGTGAACCCACCTGACTTGTACCAGGGGAGTCCACGGGTTCTGGAACCAGCAAAGACGTCCCCCCCACCCCAGATACAGGGGAGAGTGCATCTTCATGCTGTAGGGGCCTTGACCACGGATCTGGAGAAGCCTGCTCTTGACTTGCCAGACCAAGTTCACTTGGATGCCCCAAAGTAGGCCCCAAAGGGCTCCAATCCCTTGTCAGTCAACCCTGAGGGACGAAAAAAAACTTCTTATAAGCAGAGGAGGGCCCACGGATCCGAAGACAGTCCTTGCCCTTAGTAGCCTGCGGAAGAAAGGTACTCTTCTCTCCTGTGAGACCTTTAATGATGTCATTCAGGGTAGCACCAAACAGGCGATCTCCTTGAAAGTGAAGATCAGTCAAGGCCTTTTTAGAAGTCTGGTCCACAGTCCAGCATTTGAGCCAAAAGACACGCCTAAGAACCACTGCCAAAACAGAGAGCCGAGCCACTAGGGGAGCCGCATTCAAAGACACATCACAGATAAACTGCAGCCCCTGGGACCAGCTACTCCCCCTCTAGGTCACGGCGCAAAAGCCTAGCCCACTCGGTCACCATGGCAGTGGTGAATATCGGCCTCGGTGCCGAACCAGCCAGGGTGTACATATTGTGGGCCACAGCCTCCGCCTTCCAGTCAGCTGGGTCCTTAAAGGCTGGGGACACTTCAACCAGATTAATGGTTTAATCTGGAAACAGGAGGGTCCACCACCAGTGGAACAGTCCACTTCTTAGGAAAGGACTCCTCAAAGGGACGCTTTGGTCATCCCCACTATTTATTGACAATTCTCTCAAAATAGGAGGGGAAAGGAAACACCTTTTCCGCTCTGGATGGATTGTTATTGCCATAGGGAACCTGCGCCTCCGCTGCAGTTTCAGCAGTGTCCTCCATATTTAAGGTCAGCTACAATCAGGGTGTCCACCAGCACCTTTTCGTACACAGGTGCAGAAGTGGAGGAATCCTCCTCGCTATGTGAGAGTGACCCACGTCCGCGGCGGATAAATCAGATTCAGGATCAGGATCTGATGAGGCAGGGGACGCTTTTTGCCAGCCTGTCGTCGTCAGTGCATAGATGGATGGGACCTGGAGGGCCCTGCAGCCACAGAGAGAGGATAAGGTGGGGAGATGTGCTCCAAAGACTCCATGAGTCACCAGGGGGACCCCAAAAAAAAGTGTAAAACACTGCTAAGGGACAACCCCTACCACTGGCAGCCCACCCGGTTGCCATCCACAGAGCACCAATCGATCCTCAGTAGAGAGGGAGAGGACCCCACCAGATTTACCACCATGTTACCAGCACTGATTTGTTTATTCTGACAGCAACAGAGTTTGCTCTAAGCATATCCGTAAATCAATGATTGCAGCGCTGTAGGAGGTGATTCCACCACCGCAGTTAAAAAAAAAAAATAGCATATATGGCGAAGCTCTGTGAGCTTTGCGCATGCACGTGTTGTGGTCCCTTGTTAAGCGGTGATGTCACACACCAGCCGGCGTTGCTGAGGACTGCACAGCTGAGAGCCAGAAGCAGCCTATCTACTCGCTGAAGATACCACGCTGCACGGAGATAGATGATCCACTACAGGACTTCTAAGCCAGTTTTCTCTCCGCCGCTGATGTAGTCTTTCCCGTGCAGAGCTTTACTGTATTCCTCCTACCTCAATGTGGGTTTTAAATGTGCTTTTACTTTGGAATAATAAATACTACACTCAGAGACACTCTCCAATCTCTTTCTTTATTTCACACGGATCTTGGAGCTGGCTTCACTGTAGAGAAGATGCTTTAGCCCTGTTGTGGATTACTGACTCTTTACAGACTACCATTGACTTTTTGAACTATCCTGGTTCATTTTAACTGCAATTGCATTGTAATTTCTTTATTAATTTTACCAGTTATTTGATTTACCTGTGCGCCAGCTTTCTATGTATATGCAGATGCCAACACATCCACCCTATAAAATTTTGTGAAAGTGTGCACAGATGACCAATGTGGCCGCCTTGCATACCTGCATCACTGACGCCTGATCACAGGAGGCACTAAGCCCCCTCGTAGAATGCGCCTTAACAGGGAAATGAGGATCTTGACCCTTAATGGAATAGGCCTGCAACACCGTCTGTCCGATCCATCTGGAAATGGTCGCAGCAGATGCAGCCATCTCCTTACAGGGTCCATCCATAAGGACAGAGAATCCAATTTCCGGAACAACTCAGTCACCGCTAGGTACACCCTGATTGCCCGAATCACATCCAAAGAATTTAAGGCAATCTCTTTAGGATATTTAGGCCACAGAGAAAGCAACACAATGTCTTCATTTAAATGGAAACCAGAGACTACTTTAGAAAGGAACGACTGACAGGTACAAAGCACCACCTTGTCCCTGTGAACCCCCAGGTAAGGTGAACGGCAAGACAACGCAGCCAGCTTTGACACCCTGCACGCAGAAGTAATAGCCACCATGAAAGCTACCTTCTGTGTCAAAGTAAGCAGAGGAATCTCACAAATATTTTCAAAGGGCAGTTTCTGAAGAACCAACAGCACCAAATTGAGGTCCCACGGAGTCAACAGGGACCTCACAGGGGGAGCCAAGGTGGCAGACCCTCTGAACAAAGGTTTGAACCAAGGAATTTGTGGCCAACGGGCATTGAAAGAAAACTGCCAGGGTCGATATCTTGCCTTTGATAATATCCAAGGCCAGACGCTGATCTACACCTCTTTGGAGAAACTCCAAGACACGAGACACCGAGAAAGAATGAGGGCAAACACCCCCCCCCCCCCAAAACTCACAGCAAGTAATGTACGCCCTCCAGACTCGATAAATCTTCCTAGAAGTAGATTTCCTAGCTTTTAACAACGTAGGAATCACAGATTCAGACACCCCTCTATCCTTCAACATCCAGGCCGTCAAAGCCAGCGACTGTAAAGCAGGTTGGAAGATCAGTCCTTGAGTTAACAGATCTTCTCTAAGAGGGAGCCTCCAAGGGACATCAGCAACCAGCCGTACTAGGTCTGCGTACCAGGACTTGCGAGGCCAGTGCGGTGCCACGAGGATGACCGGAATCCCTTATGCCTCGATCTTTCGCAGAGGTCTCGGCAGAGGAAATGCATATGTTAGACGATATTGTCTCCAAGGAGCTACAAGAGGGTCCGTGGCGTCGACCAGAGGATCCTGAGACCTTGCCAAGAACCTCTGCATCTTCCTGTTGAGACGAGAGGCCAACAGGTCCACATCGGGAATCTCCCCAAGGCACAGTTGATGAAACACCTCCTGGTAGAGACCATTCTCCCTGATCAAACTTCTGCTGAGGTAATCCGCCTGCCAATTTTCCATCCCTGGAATATGCATGGCAGAGATGGCTAGAACAAAGCGTTCTGCCCATCTTAGAATGCCGGCTACTTCCCGGCCGCTAAGGCACTTTTGCCGCCTTGATGATTGACATATGCCACGGCCGTAGCATTGTCCAACTGAATCCTCACTGGGCACCCCTGCAGACGATCCGTTCAAAGAATTAGGCAAAGCTCGATCTCCCAAATTTTTAGGATATTGATCGGCAGACTGGACTCCTTACGAGTCCAAACCCCCTAAACCGGATCCGTACCCAAGACACCTCCCCATCCAGAGAGGCTGGCATCTGTTGTGACCACTGTCCAGTACAGGGGGATTAAAGATTTTCCTTGTCGAAGCACCAGAGAGCGGAACCACCAGATCAGGGATCCCCTCGTACTCTGGCTCAACAGGATCAGATTGTTTAGAGCCTGTGGATTCTTGTTCCATTTGACAAGGATCTCCTTCTGTAGAGGCCTGCTTTGGAACTGAGCAAATGGAACCACCTGGAAGGTGGAGACCATCAGACCCAGCACTTGCATGCAAGTCCTGAGGGATGATCACTGGTAGGACAACAGGAGCCGTGTCGCATCCTGCAACTTCTTGAGTTTCACCTCCGAAAGAAACACCCGAGCTAAGGGCGTGTCCAGGGTCAGAACCAGATAGTCCAGTTTTGTGGACGGAACCAGAACAGAATTTTGGGAATTCAGTTTCCATCCGAACTCTTGCAAAGTTTGCACCAAAATGTCCAGATTGTACTTCAAGGCATTTGGAGACACTGCTCGCATAAGGAGGTCTGGAAAAACAAAACAGAGCTATTTGTACTCGAAGAGTTTTGACCACCACACCCTTCTCTACCCCATCTTGTAAGAAATCTAAGATTACAGAAACAGAGGCGGAGGAAATCTGCTTCCTTTGCTCAGGAGGAGTGGGGTCTATCACTCTGTCTGAACATGCCTTTTATTCTAAGGACCTGGTGCTTACTAACCAGGCTGTGAACTGGAAGAACTCAGGCCTGGGATGCAATACTGGACCCTGAGAGAGTAGGTCTGTAAGGTGCTTAGGCTTCAAAGGAGGCTCCACTGAGTGCTTTGGCTTTCTCTAGATAAGTGCGTGTGCGTGCATCTGTGGTGACTTTCAGAGGGCCCCAATGACCCCAGGGTCTGCCCTTCTCCAAATTTCTTAGTACTGACCACCACTTCAGGGAAGTTTTTACCTTAGGGGTGAGGATTACACTTTCCTCCAGGAACTCAACCTTTTTGTCCCAGGAGGAACGGTGGAAAAACTGAAGGTCTCAACTGTAGTTGTGCCCAACAACTGCTGGGATGCTGGCTGACATGTGCCCCAGAACTCTCAGAATCTCTCCCCTGGAGCACGAGGGGGTTCCTATCAAGCTTACTGATGAGACAACTTTCCCCACCTTTTCCCTTGGAAGGAAAAGTTTTTGTACCCGAGAGTCTATCCAGTAACTCAATAGGTCTGAACCTGAGCTGGCTCCAGGGATTACTTTTCCATGCTGACCAACCAGCCTGATCTCACCTGGATTCCTGAAAGGACCAAAAGATCAGTAGATCATCCAGCCCCTTTCACGTGGGCTTTCTGATCAGGTCCGCCAGTCAAGTTTTTCAGGTCGGAAGTTCCATGCACCCCTATGGAGCAGCGGATGTCAGCGGTGACATGTCCGCTGACACCTACTGTTATCCGACTTGGTCCGTTAAATCCAGACAGATGGGAAAATTATTTTCCATCCATCTGGAGGATCGGATGAAGGACAAGGCGGTCAGTTTTCATCTGATCTCCTGTAGAAGAGAGCGGGGATCTGACAGGTCTATTATCCACCTGCTCAGCAGGGATCGGCTGATCGATCCCCGATGAACAAAACGATGAGTCCGCCGGGCGAAAAGCCGTGTGAAAGGACCCTTCGGAATGAAACCTATTCCCTGGAGATGAAGATAGGCCACTGTCTCTGCCAGGATCTTTGTGAAAATCCTTGGACTGGCCGCTAGACCAAAGGGAAGTGCCCTGAACTGCCAATAAGAGACCCCATTCTGGGTTACCACCACAAATCTCAGCAAAAGCCTGGTGTTCCGGATGAATGGGAACATGCAAGTAGGCATCCCCAAGATCCAGAGTACTCAATTTTTAAAAGGTTTTTGCGTACTAAATAGTCAGGTCCATAAATATTGGGACATTGACACAATTCTAATCTTTTTGGCTCTATACACCACCACAATGGATTTAAAATGAAACAAACAAGATTTACTTTAACTGCAGACTTTCAGCTTTAATTTGAGGGTATTTACATCCAAATCAGGTGAAAGGTGTAGGAATTACAGTTTGTATATATGCCTCCCACTTTTTAAGGGACCAAAAGTAATGGGACAATTGGCTGCTCAGCTGTTCCATGGCCAGGTGTGTGTTATTCCCTCATTATCCCCATTTACAAGGAACAGATAAAAGGTCCAGAGTTAATTTCAAGTGTGCTATTTGCAATCTGTTGCTGTCAACTCTCAATATGAGATCCAAAGAGCTGTCACTATCAGTGAAGCAAGCCATCATTAGGCTAAAAACAGGGAACGGAGGATCCCGACCCTTAATAGAATAAGCCTGTACCACCGTCTGTCTGATCCATCTGGAGATAGTTGCGGCAGATGCAGGCAACCCCTTTTTGGGGCCATCCGTGATCACAAAAAGTGAATCCGTTTTGCGAAACGAGTCCGTAGTTTTCAAGTATACCCCGATTGCCCGAACCACATCCAAGGAATGTAACGCAAACTCCCGAGGATGACTGGGCTTAGGACACAGGGAAGGTAACACAATATCCTCATTCAGATGAAACTCTGAAACCACTTTAGGAAGGATTCGGACGAAGAACCACCTTATCCCTATGAACCACCAGATATGGGGGACAAGATAATGCGGCCAGTTCTGACACCCTGCGTGCAGAAGTGATGGCCACCAAGAAGGCCACCTTCTGGGATAACGTAAGCAAGGGAATCTCCCTAATATCTTCAAAGGGAGATTTCTGAAGAACCGACAACACCACGGAGCTGGAATCTGCACGCGCTTGTAGGCCGGCTGGGGTGACCACTGGACCTCAACATCCAGCCCGTCGCCCAGATCCGGCATAATTGCTTGAAGATCTGACAGGAACAACTGGAGAAAAAAAGCTAACTTAAAAAGAATCTATCTAAAAAATCTTGCCAGGACCAAAGATCCCAGCAAGGAACTTAGGTCCTTACTCCTGACTAGACAGAAAAAAACTGACATCCTGTAGCAGAGAGAGGATATACCCTCTGGGACTGCCCCCAAGGTGTGGCCAGAACGTTTTCTTCTGCCTAGTGTCCTACTCCTGTAGAGGGCAGTATAACCCAATTTGATATTAATCAAAGAGGACTGCGTCTGTCAATGAGCGACAGACTTAACTTATTAGGACCTTTATTGATTTTGCCCCGGGGGGGGGGGGACCACAAAAAAAAATTCCTATACCTTTCCCTCTTGGGTTTGATAGAAAATGTATTTTTTCTTGGAGGATCTGGACAAAACTTTATCCAGGCCTGGGCCAAACAGCAAGGACCCTTCAAAAGGAAGACCACACAGCTTCACCTTTGAAAATCTTCCCAAGCTTCAACCCAAATGGTCCTCCTAGCTGAATAAAAGAGTGCAGGTTTTAGCTGAGGCGTTAACCAACTCGAATGCAACATCAGCCAGGTAGGCGACAGCTTTCCCTATAGCGGAGAGGGAATCTAGCACTTCCTGAGACTTCCTTCCCTGTGAAAGGTGCTTAGTAAGTCTATCCAGAAGTCTGCATTCCTGGCAACGAAGGTTGCAGCCGGTGCTGAGGCCATAGTGGATGAATGGGCATCCAATGCTTTCTTTAGCAGAGACTGACTTATGGTCCAAAGCATTTGATACTCCCTGTATCCTTAGAGGTCAGATCTTTTCGTTCACCTGTGACAGGGAGGCATCCAATTTAGGACTCTAGGAATTTCTCCACCTTCTCAAAGGGAAATCTCCTTTTCCATGCTTTTGGTCTGACCAAACTCCTTTCAGGAACATCCTATTCTTGGAAGGATTTAATCCTTCCAAGAATGGTGTAAAGGAAATAATTTGGATTGGTCTTTGACCAAACCCCCTAAACATCCTATCCTGTACTGAACTCTCCTTGGGAGGTTCCAGGATCTCTTCAGTGTCCTAGATAGCCAGGAGTCCCTCTCTAGGTCTTCCAGACCTAACAGATGTCTGTTTAACTTGGTCTCCCCTGCCTCACTATTTAGATCAACCTCATCCCCAGAGCTGGGCTCAGATTTTGCCTGACTTTCTGCCTCTTCCAATTCGTCCTTCTCCCCAGCTTGAGCAGGGGGGAAGTCCCTGAGAACCAGGCAGAGAGCATTTGGCAGTCTTGGAAAGTAAACTCTCCTAAGAAGGGCCCTCTTTAGGGGTTAGCTTTTCCGGGTCTGCAACTTGGGGTGAAACTACAGCGGTACTAAAGTACTGGATAGTGGCTAGCATTTCCTTCTAAACACTTAAGGAAATACTTCATTAACCCTGAAGTCTCCTTACCAGCCAGCTTGCCAATACACCTATACCAAAGGCTTAGTGTGCAATTTGGACAATCTCTCCCCAAATTGACCACACTTTAGGGATATAGGGGGTGGTTTGTAAGAGGACTCCTGGGTTCCACTTGGGATTCTGCAAAAGAAGAGGAAACAAGTAAAACATCACTCTTCCTCCCTCCTTATTAACTTCAGAGAGCATGGAGACTACCAGGGACTAAAGCCTAACTATTACCCCCAAGGAAAAAGCACTTACCGGGCCTAGATTTGCTCTTGCCTGCAGGCAAGTGCACCATCTTTCCATCCTCCATGAGGTGGGTCCAGACAGGCTTCACACTTAGCAGCCTTCTGGCTCTTGGTAGCTTAAGTGCCTGTCACTTTACTGCCACCATGCAGGTCTGGTGTCTCCTCCACACTTAACTCCCTCTTCCAGGTCGCACTGCACATGCTCCACCTCTTCCCTGTTCAAACCGGAAGTTCCGGTTTCAGAACTAGGCTTGGAGTGCACTAAATCCTCCCCATATTGCTGCTAATATGCGGCTGGCCCTTCACAGCATGGCGCAGGCTGAACAGGGAATCACCAGCTGCACATTTTGATACCGGGATGCCTGGTATTAACCACTGCACCCTAAGCACTTCCTTCCTGAAATGGGTAAGCCCATGCAGCATCCACCTGCACTGCTTGCAATAAACAGTATTTCGTGTTTCCCCTTTGTGTAATACAATATGCACTGCTTACCATCTCCCAGCACACAGTAGTTATAATATAACTAGACCCCCTTAGTCTTTTAGTGTATCAGTATGGCCGCTACTGAGGTCATATCACTGCTTAAGAAAAAAAAAAATAGCAAATTTTTAAAAATATTGCAATAGATTTTTTGCTTCAGGACTCCAGAGTAAGCAAAGATCATGTGTTTCAAAAATGAATAGAGCCGCTTTCATACGTGTATTCCAATCAGGTACGCCTGTCAGTTTTTCAGGAGGACATGACTGGAAGGGCCATTCATTCCTATGGACATGTTAGTGTATAGACTTGTGCATTTCCATCCCCTACCCCCGGGACTAAAAAAAAAAAAAAATCCAGGAACTCCATCCTCTCCCATTAGGTGAAGCAGATCTGAGGTTGTCGGGTATAAACAGACAGCGGAGTCCGTTTACTCCCAGCAGCTCATGGAGCAGAGCAGTCCGTTCGTATCCACTCTGCAGAAATTTGGTGGTCAGATGTGTCACCCCCTCCCATCAGCAGGGGATCTGTGAGCTGATCAAAAACCGACTTGGATGAAAGGGGCCTAAAGATGTTATGTTCACTGCAAAAGTTGCACACTGCAGCCTATAAATGACATATATCGCAGATGGAGCAAACGCTGAGGTGTTCTGTGGAGATTGGGTAAGTCACCTCTAAGCTAGCATCTTTGAGCTTATTATCGCTAGAGGGCAGTGTGTCATGAGTCCAAAGACCATAATGATCTCCAAATGTGCACCAGAAGACAGGGAGCACATTTAGTAGTGACAATATGTAAATGTAAGCTGCATTATATTGCATGGGCTATGCATTTGGTACTTCTGCAACCCACACACCTGCAATCTTGAGCAGCCAAGTTTTACACAGGTGTGAGACAAATTATTGGGGATGAAAAAGAATAGTTTTTCTCCAGAAACATTTAAGTGGTTGGTCATGGGCAGGTTTTTATCTGTCATGAGGCTATTTTAGAGCAGCCAAGGGAGACATTTTTGAATGAAGCAGCAAAATAAATGTCTCATTGCTCCTGTTTAGCATCCTTTTACTAAAGAATTGCAAAGAATGGGCAGCACTTCAACTGAATAAAAAAAGCTCTTACCGTATCAAATAGCAATTAACCAATGTGATGTTTTGAGGCCACAGATGACCCTCTTCTCAGAGCAGGACTGATGCATATACCCCAGTCTATCCAATGTGTTATATGGCCCAATGGTGCTTTTTATTAGCAACCCCCAGCAGTTTTCAAACATGGAAACCATTTTTTTATAAGACAATTACTACCCCTTTTCTCCATTCTACACCTTAAGATTCACGTGTGACTTTCTAAACCAGAAATTTGAAATGGGGTTTCATTTATTGTATAAAATCCATTGACAGATAAAACAATTGCAAGATGGGTTGCAAAGTTTAACTTTATTATTTTCACCTTGAAAAAGTCAACCACATTACATGTTTACATTCTAAGACAGTGTGGTCAATCTCTACACTAGAGACCAATGGAGCACAGCCAGAAAAGAAAAAAAAAATGCTTTATTTGCGCTGCAAAAAAATGCACATGTAGAACATCCTAAAAACTGCCCCAAGACAATACAAACCATTATTTACAATGTGGGAGGGGGCTTGAGACTGCAATTTGATAATTGATTTCTATCAAGTACTGTATGATTTAATATTTTTAAACCAAAGCAAACTCAGATATAGTACAAGGGAGTTTCATATTAAATCACTGTACTAGGAACTGCTGAACAAGGAGCATCTTCAAGCGCCAATGTTTTCTGGTGCTAGAAGAAACATGCAGGAAAAAAAATGATATACTTTCTGTATTTACATAGCTTATACTCTTCCTTACCAAACTCATTTGTAAAGAAGAGTATGGAGGAAACTCCTGCAAATGAACCATCATACAAAGTGTTTGCCTATGGTTATAGACTTTAGAGGGCTCAGTCCTAATACAAAGTATATCAAACTCTTTCACACTGCAGGCTACTCTGGGGAGCTGGAACGAGATCTGGAACTGGCAGCAGAGGCTGGGCGTGGAGGAGGAGAAGCAGAACCCTCTCTGCTAGCAGAGGCTGCTATTGGTGACTGGGACCTGGACCTGGCATCTTCCTTTCCATTTTCGTGTGGGGAAGGGGATCTGGAACGGCTGTGGGAAGACCTTTCCCGCTTAGTGTTTGAATGGCTTCGGGAACGATCCCTTCTGCTTCTGGAACGACTACGGGAACGATCATGGTCCCCTTTGGACTGACTTCTGGATCTCGCTCTAGACTCCTCCCTGTCTCCCTTTGACTTACTGCGGGATCTGTCTCTGGATCTTTTCTCATTGGACTGACTACGTGACCTGTCACGTGACCTCTCTCTTTTACCCTTGGACTGACTCGGCGACCTCTCTCTAGACGCATCCCTCTTTCCTTTAGATGGTTCCCTCCTTCCTTTAGAACGACTACGAGACCGCTTGCTCTTTGAGCGGCTGCTGGATCGATCACGCTTTCCTTTAGAGCGGCTGCTAGATCGCTCTCGCTTTGATTTAGAACGGCTGCTGGAGCGGTCACGTTTCCCTTTAGATCGGCTTCGGGACCTCTTACGCTTTCCTTTAGACCTGCTTCGAGATCGAGAACCGTGCTCAGATTTAGGCTTACTCTTTGAACGAGACTCTCTCTGCTTTGATGGTGATCTTGAGAGTTCTTTGCTCCTGGACCTGGATTTGGACCTATAAGAACATGTGAAGCATAATATAAAATGGAGGGAAAAAAAAAAAAATCACAAGATAAAACTAGTCATGATGCCGCATACACTTCAAGCGGAGCTCCAGAAAAAAATTAAGTCAGCAACTACAAAAGCTGCTGACTTATATTGGGACATTTACCCGTCAGCAGCCAAAAATACTGTAGCTGCTGACTTATATTAGGACACTTAACTGTCCACGAATCCAGTGGTGTCTTCACCCAAGCGGACTTTTCAATCACCTCTCGGGTGCTGCCACCATCTCAGCCTGTTTCCTACTGCGCATATGCAAAGCACCCTGCACTTTTTGCCAATGGCCTGGCAGCAGAGGAAGGAGGCCGAACTTCTGGATGAGTTTGTTGCGGCTAAGTCAGCCAGAAGTGGGAGCAGGTACCCAACGACCCCCCCCCCCCCTCCACGAGATTCCCTTTTTGGAAGGAGCTCCGCTTTAAAGCATGGGGGTGAAATTTAATAATCTACATCCATGAGAAGGGGCTAGAGATTTAAACACCTGCTCTTAGTCTGTACATGTCCTATACATAACCAAGACCCCCTGCTTATATAATTTCAAAGCAGTGCTAATGCACTTGTAATGGAAGCATGGTAGGTGCTACCATTACTTGCTTCCTTCTGAAAACACTAGTTGTCTGGCTCTTGGAACACAGACAAGAAAAAAAAAAAAAAAAGCATGCCTTAAAATAAGGATTAGGACTATACCTTGTCAGTGTCCGCTTCAATAGGACAGGCAGGGTTATTTACATTTCCCAAAAGTGAGAACAGAAATTTGGTTTAATTTAAAATTACTATAGATAGAGCCTTACCTGGACTGACTTTTGGCAGGTGAGTGGGAACGGCTACGCTTTGCTGGAGAATGAGAACGGCTACGCTTTGCTGGAGAACGAGAACGACTTGCTTTAGCTGGAGAACGGGATTGACTTTTCTTCGCAGGAGATCGGGAGTGGCTCTTCTTGGGTGGGGAACGGGACCTGCTCCGCTTCGCTGGTGAATGAGAACGACTCCTGGATCGGCTGTGGCTACTGCGTCTACTCCTACTACGAGATCTTCGTCTGCTCCTGGATCGTGACCTAAGGAGAGCAATGCATTTCATAAACATGCTCATTTGTATCAGGTTATTAAACATTCCCCACACTATATCCCAAAAACACAATTCTTGGCTTATGGCATGTGCAAATTCAAGTGGGCACGACCTCAAAAAGTGACTTGCAATGTTATTGGGAACATCTACAAATATAAACAGTGCTTAAACAATACTTACAAGAAAATGTAACCTAGTCTAGAATGCTTTAATAGCATTGCACTTCATGCATCTAGGTACTCCTGCTGTTAAAGCCACATAGCTGTACTTCTGCAATTTGAGATCACACAAAGGCACTGCTAGGGTCTCAAGATTTGCAGTGAAATTTGGGGAGGTCTCTACAGCCGTGGCCAAACATTGAGAATGAGACAAATATTAATTTTCACAAAGTCTGCTGCTACAGTGTTTACATTTTTGTCAGATGTTACCAAGGTATACCGAAGCATAATTACAAGCATTTTAAATATTGTGTCAAGTGTCAAAGGCTTTTATTGACAGTTACATTAAGTTTATGCAGAATCAATAATTGCAGTGTTGACCCTTTTCTCAAGACCTACAATTCGCCTTGGCATGCTGTCAACTTCTGGGCCACATCCTGACTGATGGCAGCTCATTCTTGCAAAATAAATGCTTTGAGTGTCAGCATTTGTGGGTTTTTTTGTTCACCTGCCTCTTGAGGACTGACCACAACTTCTCAATGGGATTAAGGTCTGGGGAGTTTCCTGGCCATGGCAGCAAAATTTCGATGTTTTGTTCCCCAAGCCACTTAGTTATCACTTATGCCTTATGACAAGGTGTTCTATCATGCTGGAAATGGCATTGTTCGTCACCAAACTGTTCTTGGATGGTTGGGAGAAGTTGCTCTCGGAGGATGTTTTTGTCCCATTCTTTATTCATGGCTGTGTTCTTAAGGCAAAATTTGTAAATGAGCCTACTGCCATGACTGAGAAGCAACCCCACACATGAATGGTCTCTGGATGTTTTACTCTTGGCATGGAAAGACTAATGGTAGTATTCGCCTTTTCTTCTCCGGACAATGTTTTTTCCAGATACCTCAAACAATTCGAAAGGGGATTCATTGGAGAAAAACTGGATTTTTTCATCTTACCGCAACATCCTTCTCGGAGGTTCACTGATGGACACAGCTCCTTGTCTTAGACCTTATGCTGCTCTCTTCAGGAGGACTAGATGGAAACCATTTTGGCTACGCCCCTGAGGCAGTCCCCAGGGGGTATACCATCACTTGCTGCTACAGGACTTCAGTTTGTAACAAACAGTGTCAGAACACAACTCATCCCAACAGAGGGGCGGGTACTGTGTCCGTCAGTAAACCTCAGAGAAAAGGATTTTACAGCAAGACAAAAATCCAGTTCTGTCATTCATTGACGGACATAGCTCCATATCTTTTGACCCTTGGGATGTCGCAAAGCAGTATCAACATGAGGTTGAAAAACCAGCAATACATATCATTCCCAACAAGGGCTAAACATAGGTAAAACAGGAGCTCAACCAGGGAAAAAAAATCCACCCACAAGAGACAGGAGCCTCTGCAACTGCAGCCTGCAAAACTTTGCGGCCCAGGACAGCATCCGAAGATGCAAGTACAACCACCTTATAAAACTGTACAGGCAACGTAGCTGCCTTGCACACCTGAACCACTGACGCATGACGAAAGACCCAGGAGGTACTGAGCGCCCTAGTAGAATGCGCCTTGGCAGGGAAAGGAACCCGACCCTTAATAGAATAGGTCTGCACCACCATCCGCCTGATCCATCTGGAAATGGTCAGAGCAGATGCAGCCTGCCCCTTACGAGGTCTATCCTAAAGAACAAAGAATCGGATTTCCGAATCGACTCAGTTACCACCAGGTACACCGAGGGAATGTAGAGCAATTTATTTAGGATATTTCAGCTTAGGACATATGGACGGCAACACAATATCTTCAAATTAAACCGAGACAACCTTGAGGAACTCCTGACAGGGTCGTAAGACCACTTTGTCCCTGTTAACCACCAGGTAAGGTGACCGACAGGACAACGCAGCCAACTCTGACACCCTACGCGCAGAAGTAATAGCGACAAAAGGCCACCTTCTGCGACAAGAGTGCGCAAAGGAAGTTCACTGTTTTCAAGAGGCTTTTGAAGTACCAACAGTACCAAATAGATTCCACGGAGGTCAGCAGGGATCGCACAGGAGGATCCAGATGGCGAACTCCCTGCACCAAAGTGTGAACCAAGGACTTTGCCGCCAACGGCCTTTGGAAAAATAGGACCAAAGCGTAAATCTGGCCCTTGATGGTGCCCAGAGCCAAATGTTGATCTACAACTAGTTGTAGAAACTCCAACAGGCAAGACACAGAAAAGGAATGGGGAGAAATCGCTGTTCAAACCACACATGTGAGGTATCGCTGCGATCGCCAGAGCGTGAGCAAAAAATTTAAAAAAAAAGCTACACTAACTCTAAACTGGTAACCGTTAAAAAAAAATTGAAAGCGTCGCCTATGGAGATTTTTATTGACCGTAGTTTGTCACAATTCCACAAGTGTGCGCAATTTTAAATCGTAACATGTTGGGGGTATTTACTAGGCGTGACATCTTTCACAATATAAAAAAAAAAAAAAAAAAAAAAAAAAAAAAATGGGCTAACTTTACTGTTTCGTTGTTTTAAATGCAGTGAAATGCGATCTTTTGTAATTTAAAAAAAAAAAAAAAAAATGGCGTTTGAAAGACCAATGCGCAAATACCGCGTGACAAAATAATGAAATGACCACCATTTTATTCTCCAGAGTCTTTGCTAAAAATATATATAATGTTTGGGTGTTCCAAGTAGTTTTCTAGCAAAAATGCTGATTTTAACTAGTAAACAAAAAATGTCAAAAATAGGCTTGGGGCTTAAGTGGTTAAAGTATGGAGAATCCTTCACTGGCAAAAGTGTGGCCATATTTAGCCTGGAAACCTGATTCCACCGACGGCAGAACTGTCAGTTTCTTCAGGAGACACTCCTCAAAAGGGATATCTCCCAGCGAAACGGTTAGGTATTCCAACCATGCATTTCAGGGATCCCCACTGAGACAATCTAAAAAAAAATATATAAAATAGGCAAAAAAAGGGAACACCTTAGTCACCTTGGAAGAACTGCAGGTGCCAAACTGCATCAGCATTGCCAACGCATTAGCTGAGCCCTTCAACTTTAAAGTCTCCCGCACCAACAAACCATGCTTCCCACAGTGCCTTTTCATGCTTGGCTGCAGAGAAAGAGGATTCATTCCCAATATTCAAACCCTCAGGGTGTATGGACGCAGACGCAGTGAGCTTACTCATGTCCGTGGTGGCCAAATTCACCTCAGACTGAGGAGGCAGAGGATACAGGTGAAGGCAAGGGGCGCTTCTTGCTAGGCTGCCTTTGCAGGGCCATATCAACCTTTGACAAGAGTGACTGCAGAGCCAACATCATGGCCCGCAGCTTCAAGGAGTGGGTCAGGTGGTGATACACGTTCCAGGGGCACCATGGTTAAAAATCTGAGCCGCACTGTGCCCCTGCACACCGCTCGGAGCACCACAAGGATCAGCGCGCCCGCAGCGCTGTATATAGCAGAGGAAGGACTGTATACCCACAGGGACTGCCCACCCAGAGCTGGTTCCAGAGCTCCAACACTGCGATCAAAGAGGAAGAAGTGCTGACACTTTCACTAGAGGCCCCGGCGCACATGGCCACCGCATAGACTACAATGGGAAACCCAAAACATGGCCGCGGGACTACACAAACATGGCCGCTGAGGCAGAAAACCATCCACAGCAAAATTGTGGGACCCCAGGGAGGTAATAGTCTACCATGGGGGGGCTTCCCAGAACCCCCCGCAGTAAATGCAGGCACCCAAACAGGGAGCCGCCAGCGACACACCCACTGCCCAGCACCAATGTAACACCCCCCCCCCCAGAAACACCCGTGCACCATAAAAGGGCTGGGGGCAGGTGAGGGCGACCAATGCAGGGAAAACCCCGCTGAGGAGGGAAACCATGAGGGGAGGAAGGACAAAGGGGGACCTACCATCCTCAGGAAGGGCCCGCGAACGCCCCAGCAATTCTCAGAAAAAAGAGGGGGAACACTACTCACCACACAATGGCATTAGGCAGGCACCACTCCCAGCAGTCCACTGCACCATCTTGGAATGGGGGTGTTGCCAGAGGTACGCCGAGTCTATGATCGTGACCGTTGTGACCAGGGCTATGCGACCTCGCGAGGTGTTTCGCTCGCCGGCAAGCACCTGTCCAGTGGGGCTAGGTTGTTGCCTACATAGAGCAGAGCTAATAGCTGGGTCACGCTCGCAGGCCAGACTGGGAAGGCCATAAGGAGCTATGAACTCCAGTGGGTCGCCCAGTCCAGCTGTTGGATTGTAGTTCACACAGGAACAGAAAAAAATTCCAGGACTGCAGATGCCAGCAGGGAGCCAGGTCCTTACTCCTGACTAGGCAGAAAAAAACAAGTCCTATAGCAGGAAGTGATGTATACCCCTTGGGAATGAATCAGGAGCTTAGCCAAAATGGTTTACGCCTAGTCCTACTCCTGACAAGAGAGCAGCATAAGCCCAAGTGTCTAAGACGACATGAAGCTGTGGCCGTCAAGTGAACGAAAGAAAATGATTTTACCCCAGTCCTCAGCAGTCCAATCCCTGTACATTTTGCAGAATTAGGTCTGTCCCTGTTTTTCTTGGAGAGAAGTGGCTTCTTTGCTGCCCTTGACACTAGGCCATCCTCCAAAAGTCTTCACCTCACTGTGTGCAGATGCACTCACACCTGCCTGCTGCCATTCCTGAGCAAGCGCTGCACTGGTGGTGACCCCATCCCACAGCTAAATCCACTGTAGGAGACTGTCCTGGCGCTTACTTTCTTGTGTGCCCGGAAGCCGCCTTAACTGAACATCTCTCCTTGAAGTGCTTGATGATCCGATAAATGATTTAGGTGCAATCTTAGTAGCGATATCCTTGCCTGTGAATCCATTTGTGTGCAAAGCAATGATGACTGCACGTGTTTACTTGCAGGTAACCATGGTTAACAGGAAGAACAATGATTTCAAGCACCACCCTCTTTTTAAAGTTTTCAGTCTGTTATTTTAACTCAAGCATTAGAGTGATTACCAGCCTTGTCCTCAACACTGACATCTGTGTTAAGAGAATCACTGACAATGTTAGCTGGTCCTTTTGTGGCAGGGCTGAAATGCAATGGAAATATTTTTTGTGGGATTATGTTCATTTTCATGGCAAAGAGGGACTTTGCAATTCATCTGATCACTCTTCATATCATTCTGGAGTATACGCAAATTGCCATTATAAAAACTGAGGCAGCAGACTTTGTGAAAATTAATTTGCATCATTCTCAAAACTTTTGGCCCCGGCTCTACTATGTTGCTCACTTCTGCTTGCTGGAGAGAAGACTGTACCTGAGGGCCAGCAGTGCAGGAAAACCCCTACTTTTGCTCAATTCATTCTGTGGAACTTCTCAACCACATTACTAATCAGGTGGGGCAACTAACATGAAGAAAGCCTGTTTCTAACCAAGATGGCCACCTTCACAGGAACAGTGCAGAATAAGACATCGTAAAGTCAGTAACGGGGAAAAATAGCTGCAGGGGGATCACAGGCAATACTGGTGCCTAGTTTTTTCCTTGGCACAACTACTCTGAACCAAATCAGTCTCTAAACCTACAAATAAAAAAAGGCTGATGGGTAGGTTTTTTGAGCGCAGAAATCCTATTTGTTACTTTATTATAGGTTATTCGCCTTGTCAGCATTTGTGTACACTGAGCCCGCATGTGCGCGTCTTGCATCTTTGTAAATCCCGTAACACATTTGCAGAAGTTACATCACCTAGGCCCAGCCAATTAGGTAACTGAAGTACCTAAAACCAGATGCTAGCCAGGAAAGGATAGAAGCACCTGCAATAGAGCGCCACACCACTGGAAAAGGATCTCTTGCAAGGCAGGTCTGCAATGATGTGCTAATACGCTCCACTTACTAGCAAATTTTGGCAAAAAAAACTCCCAGGGCTCAATTTTTGTTTTTTGCAGGTTTAGTTCTGCTTTAAATATCAGTTTGTCACAAGTTACTAAATTTTCTATTTCTTTACTTGCAGGAACATTTTCAAACAGATACAAAGGTTAAGGTTAGTAGCAATGAGATGCTTGCTCTGCTTTAAGAAAACGCTGGCAATATAAGGTAGAAAGGAATGACAGGTCAGACGCAGCCAAAAATCAAAGAATTCTGAGGACAGATAAGGTATGCTTGATAATGCACCCTTTCAAAGTGATAGGATATCATAAAGCAATGAAGATCCCAGAATACACCTATTGCAGACATGCATACACTACTCAGTATACACATTTAAAAAAAAAAAAAATCCTGATTTAACAAGCATGCGTACTATACAATCTTTATTGTAAATGGTTCTTACACCTACCTTGACCTGCTGCCAGAGTAAGACCTTCTGTGACGAGCTTTGCTTTCCACTAGACGAATCTTTCTGCCATTAATTTCAGTGCCATCAAGTTTGTCCAAAGCTCTCTTCATGTCAGAATAAGACCTGAACTCTATCACTCCCTCATTGGTACGTTCCTTGTGTGCATCAGCATATGTAACCTCACCTGCTTGCCTCATAAAATCCTAAAGAGAAGGAAACATGGAATATTGAAATACCAATTTACAAAAAAGTCAGGTATTTAAAAAGATTCTGTCAGAATTTCATTACTGTCAGTGTTAGAGAATTTCCATTCACTGTCTAGGTGACCTCTGAAGTTACATGAAGGTACAGAAAGTAAATGTAAAGTGATACCTTTCCCTGGCTAACTAAAGGATAAATAAGCAAGCACTGTTCCAATCAAAAACACCAGAACACGACAGCAGGTGGGGTTTAAATCTGGGGCAGCATACATGTGTTCCAGTGTTGTGTTGGGGCACAGTGCGCTGCACAGCATGTTTCAAGCACAGGGACCTGGGCTCTCACCAAAAACCCAGGGTCTTGTACCTATGATCAGGACCTGGGACTCTCGGTGCTCAGTCACCTGATCGCTGTGATAGCCTCCTAAAAAATTAGAAAAAAAGATCAAGATTTAGACCCCGTTCGCACAGGGGTGACGCTACTTGCTGGGGCGACCTGTGAAGTTACGGTGCACAGCGTGCACCGCGACCTCGGCACGACATGCACGGACTTCATATCATTGAAGTCAATGCAGGTCGCCTCAAAGTAGTACAGGACCCTTTTTCTAAGTCGGAGCGACTTGTGTCGCTCCTATTAGAACGGGTCCTGTGCTAATCTATGGCAGGCGACCCACCGCAACTTGTCAGGCGACCAAGTCGCCTGACAAGTCGCGCTAGTGTGAACCGGGTCTTAATCTAGGTCAGTGTCACGGTAAGTCCCCATTCACACTAGCGCGACTTGGTCACCTGACAAGTCACGGTGGGTCGCTCGCCATTGATTAGCACAGGACCCGTTCTAATAGGAGCGACACAAGTCGCTCCGACTTAGAAAAAGGGTCCTGTACTACTTTGGGGCGACCTCGAGGCAACCTGCATTGACTTCAATGATATGAAGTCGGTGCAAGTCGTGCCGAGGTGCACACTGTGCACCGCGACTTCACAGGTCGCCCCAGCAAGTAGCGTCACCCCTGTGTGAACGGGGTCTAAAGGTCAAGGCAGGGGGTCAGCATATTTTAGGAAGGTTTTTTCTATATTTAACTGCATTGTTAAATTAGTATAAGTTAGTGTAGGTGTTGTGTTTTATGTAGGATACAAAAAAGCAAATTCGCACTATTGCTTCTGGGGTCTACTACAAGTAATAACACACACGTTATCACTGCAATCAGGAGCAGAATTTATATTTGGTTGTTCTTGGATGGTAATAGCAAGAAATATACAGCTACATTTATGAATACACTAAGGGTCCTTTCACACCGAGCGGACCGTATTTTCCTCTGCTCCGGCACTTTTTTTATGGACACAGATGACACTTGTGTCATTCGGTCCGTATATCATCCGTTTGCAGATAAATGGAGATAATATATATCAATGGGATTGCGGATGTCAGCGGATGACACCGCTGACATCCGTTTTTGCGTCCATTCCATTTAAGCGGAAAAGAAAAAAAGGGGTTCTCTAGTTCCCAAAAACGGAACTGATCGTAAAGGACGCAAATCGGATGTCAGCGGATGACCATCCGCTGACATGCATTATTTCGTTTTTCATCCACAAATGGGATGAAAAACGGACATACGGACCGCCCGTGTAAAAGGACCCTAAGTAGTTGCGATCATATGTACAGATTTGCTAATATGTCAAAGTTGGGTCTTGGAGTTGTTTATTTTACTCTTCATCATTAAGGGGTTAACCAAGTTTTGCATCAAATGATGATTTTCCTTTGCTTGCTCAAAAATAAATATGCATTACACAATCAATTGTCAAGCATCTCTGCATGATGAAAGAATTAAACAATTAAAACTCAACTTCAGTCAGACATTTCTACAAATAAGGGGAAAACTTGTGATATGTGGCAAATGCTTAAAGAGGTTGTATACCCTCTCTTATAACTTGTATCTATAGGCAAGTCTTTAATAAGGACTACATACAGGTAACAAATATCTCCTAAACTTGCACCGTTTAGGAGATATTTACTTTTAATGCAGTCGATTACATCAGGGCATGTGCTCAGAAGGAAAGACCACCCGTGCCGTTCCTTCAGAGCCACGTGCCGTGAACGGCAGCTCCCATGCACACGCGTGGGAGTGACATCGCACCTCCGGCCAATTAGATGGCCGGAGGAAGTGAACCAGGATGACCAACATGTTGGCTGTGTCCCTGCTGAGCGGGCAGCACTGCGGGGGCTTCGTTCTAAGGCAAGTATTTCATATTGAGCTAGTATGCAATACATGCTAAAAAAAAAAAAAAAAAAAAAAAACTTACATCATATCCAAGTAACAAGCACCTTTTCTTCTTGAAAAGAACAGCAATACTAACCTTAAGATCTTGCCAGCTGCAGCGACTGGAGAGGTTCTCCACAATAAGTCTAAACTCTGTGCGCACGGGAGGCCCGTATTTATCCCTGCCGGATCGCTGGCTCCTGTAACCACCTTTGTTGCACATGGAAAGCAAAGTCAGGTCTCCATTGAATATACACAGTTCAACAACTAATTCTTTTGGGAGGGCTTTAAATAAAACTAGGTAGGATAGGATTTATTTTACATAAAAACCTCCTTTGAAGCTGTGACTTTGGCCAATAATAAGCAGAAGAGACTTTTACTCCTTTGTTCTGCTGTTTTTAAGAATAAGGCTGTTTAGTGAGTACCCAAAACCAACCTTATCAACAGGACATAAATGACATAACAAAGTTTAATTCATTTACATGCATGTTCTAAAAAACATTTACAGTATTGCCAGTCACATTATTTACATTAAGGCAGGAGGTATAAGAAAAGAAGTGGCACTTGGAAGCACACGCAAGGGAGTCACCTAATCCAGTAAAGCCATTTCATCTAACCCTTTTAATCCTCACCATCACCCTGCGTCTAATGGCAATAGGCTGCTGTCGTCATGGCTTCCGGTAAGGTCAGCCAAAGGGTCATAGGGCAAGGGTCACACAATGTTTGGAAAGGCCAACCAGGAAAGGCAGTCATCTTAAGCCTCAATGGTCTCAGCCCCCACTGGTCTCTTTCAAATTGAAACATCAAGGACGGTTAAAAAAGGATTTTGGAATTCGACATGCAAAAAGGTTAAGAATATACAGGTTAAACATAACAATCATAACAAGCAGTTTGCATAAACTCTACTTCCACCATAAAAATATCAAATCATAACCCCTGCTTATTCCACCCCCCCCCCCCCCACTTTCTAATGCTTTTCTTTAAAAATATAAACCTGTGGCATAAAATTCCCAACACCACAGGATCAATGATTGCATCTTTTCACATGTTCTTAAAAACACTCACTTTGGCCAAAATTTACAAAGACAAAGACAGTGTATGCAGCTAGCCCCACCCCATCCAACCCCACCCCCATCCAAGTTTAAAGTGTTACTAAACACAGGACCCTGAATTAACTATATCTGGTCTCCCACAGTACACAGAACATGGAAATGCAAATATTACAGTAATATAAACTGCTAAACACATTTTCTCATCATCAGTACACAGCAATCTTTTCACTCTATGAGTGACCGGTTAAAGCTTGTAGGACTTTGTCTGGACAGTGCTGATTGGCCCTGTGCTGATCACATGCACCCTCCCAAAAATACATAAACAAATAAATAAGGAAAAAAAAAAACTCTCTAGCAATACACACCAGACTCAGAATGTGAAGAGTGCCTCCAATGCTCTGTTCTATCAGGAGATGGATTGGGCACTGTGGAAGAAGGGGAGGATCAGAAGACAGGATCAAACAGCCTTTTTATACAATACAGAGGATTAACCCCTTAGGTTCCACAGTGAGTATAACCAGCATGCTTTACTGCATATACAGCAGACTGATTTTACTCTTGTGGGTTTAGTAACACTTTAAGGCTCCAACTCTGACTCCCAGCATCACCAGATTTCTCGCAAGTTTAGCTACTGGGAGGTAATGCTCAGATTGAGCTTCCAACTACCAGGCTCAAATGCAGTCACATTGGTGAAGGCGGTGCGATATCCCCCTATCGAAGGTCTGACACCAGTTGTCAGATTCGACAGGCTGGGAGGTAGTGAGGGAGCACAAATCTGACAGTGAAAAGTTGGGGATGGATGCTAGCCGCAAACACCGTCACTTTGCATTGTTTAGTTAAAGTGCAACTTTAAAATGTATCTAAAGCCAATTGACTTTGCTTTGAATAGTTTTGCAAAGGTTTGGAACCAGGTTTTTATTGCAATTTGTACCTGCTTAGAAAACGTATTCTCCATTTGCCCTGGGCATCATTACCAGGAGTAAAAGGAGAGAAAACATCAAAATTTTGAGTTGTCATGAGATCAGTAGGCAAGGTGAAATCTGCCAATTGGGGTACCTGTTCCATGACAACTGTCCAAGTGAAAATTTCCACTAATTTTGGAGATTTTCTCTCACATTCTGTTGTGTCTACAAGGCAGGCACAGCAAGCAGTGGAGAAAAATCAGAAATAAGACAAACTGCATTATAAAAAACAAAACAAGATTTAACTATACTCTATACAAAATGTAAAAAGTTTTGGTTTTAGATATACATAAAGTTTAGAAGCATATATAGCATTGTTGAAAAGCATTACATTTAAGAGCCGGTTCACATACAGGTGACCCGACTTCCCGGGGCGACCTGTGAAGTCGCGGTGCACAGCTCGCACCGCGACCTCGGAGCGGCATGCACAGACTTCATATCATTGAAGTCAATGCAGGTCGCTCCAGGTCTCCCCAAAGTAGTACAGGACCCTTTTTCTAAGTCGGAGCGACTTATGTCGCTCCTATTAGAACGGGTCATGTGCTACTCTATGGCAGGCTACCCACAGCGACTTGTCAGACGACCAGGTCGTCTGACAAGTCGCCCCAGTGTGAACGGGGTCTAAAGCAGCAAGCAGTAAACATTTAGACAAAAACTGTGCCTGTCAAACCAGTTACCACTGATGCACTGTCATGGTTTTCTGCATCTTAAATGCATCAAAACCTACATGCAGAGTACTGGCATGGAGTTCAGTTGCATCACAAAATGACAGAAAACCGGGTAATAGAACAAGCAATGCAGATTAACAACGGTGTCACTCAAAGTGGGAGAGCACTTCACCCAGTTAATCTGCAACAAAGAAAAGCATAATTCAATCAGGTGGAGCAAACTGCATTTTATTATTCACAGCATATGAAAAGCAAAGCAGTGCATACTTTGATTTCTACTAACTAAAAAAAAAAAAAAAATATATCCTGGATATCTAGTAAAGTCTCCAAACTGGATCAATTCTTTGGAACTGTATTAAAGAATAACTAAAAACAAACTTTTCTTGGTTTTGGATAGTGCTGAGAGGGGTTACTACACCTGTCTATTGCTGGATGTGCCCATGTTAGTGAGATTCATCCCCTATTTGTCCTGGTGACCGTTCAATGAAGTGAAAATCACTAACTTTGGATTGTCACCAGATATGGAATAGAGAGGAAATCTTCCAATAGGGTCACAACCAGGGATTCCCTTACTTTGGAGGGATATCGTCTCACTTCCTGTTTTGGCTACCAGACAGACATCAATTTCCTCAATGGGACACGGATGGCCCAAAATGGCAGGTAATAACCATCCCTTCACTCTATCCAAAATGAAAAAGAAAGTTTTGCCTTTAGTTCTACTTTAAATGCTGTATCAAAAAGGTTAAAGGCCAAACGATACCACATGTAGCCATTTACAGAATTAGATAGACCTGTTTATCAGTTTTTCTATTTGCTGCTAGCAAGCATCTACTCAGAAACTAGCTGATTACAGAAAAAGTACTTTAATAGTAGCTGACATTTAAAGATTAAATTACAATGGTAAGCTAGATTCCATTATGCCTGAGGATCTGACTCTTTACAGCCTCTCTAGCTGGCTAATAGGCCAAACACCTGATTACTCAATCTCTCTTTAATCCCTAAACGCTGCCGCCAAAATAGTTGATGCTTACTGCGATTTCCAAAGCTGTAGCCTTCCCTGTCCCGTCGAGGGCCGCGAGCATGTTCAACAATCACACGCTCCCCACACAGGTCTTTGCCATTTAACTCGTATACGGCATCGTCAGCATCACGTGAGTCTTCAAACTCCACAAAGCCATACCTGAAATAAGAAAAAAAAAAAGATCAATATCGATCAGCCATTAAATACATGGATGGAATTTCAGCTGGTCCCTGCTGAACCGACCAAGATTCTTAGTCTATGGCCGGCTTTAGGGATTTCCCCAAGTCTTCCCTCATTAACACAATGCAAGTCAGGCCTCTAAACATTTTAAGAAGTTCACCCTTCTAAAAAAATAAAAATACTTTTTTTGCAGGTAAAAAATGATTTTTTTACAGGAGCCTCCAACGCATTGCACCTACGACCAGCAGATCACTGGTACAATGCAGGACTTCTGCAGGCAGTGTAGGACGTTCTAAAAAGGCCAGGAGCTTTAGCTGCTGTGTTAAAGCGGAGTTCCACCCAAAAGTACAAATCCCGCTGATCTGCTTCCTTCCCCCTCCGGTACCCCATTTGGCACCTTTCTGCTGAGCCGACTGTGAAGCCAAAAGGCTTCACTGCCGGTTTCCCGTACAACGAATGGTGGTGGCAGCAACCAATCCGAAAATCGGCTGGGGTGCCGACATCGTAGGCTCCCTGGACAGGTGTCTATATATTAAAAGTTAGCAGCTACAGTATTCGTGCCGGTTCACACTAGGTCGCTCCAACTTCGGCGCGACTTGCACGGACTTCAGGCTGACAAGTCGCGGTAGTGTGGACACTCAAGGTTTGTTTTTTAGCATTTGTGGTTTTAAGCTTTTTTTTGCAATACCCAGACCCCCTTTTACCCTTTCTATCCCAATAACACTGCTAGCATTTGAGTACAGGTGATCTCTAACCACCACACAAACTTAGGAGTCCTAAGGCCTTGTTCACATGAGCATACTATACACCTGTCCAAGGGTTGTTTGTTGGCACAGGGATGCACAGGTGTTCCGAGTATCCCAGTGCAGGCAGGCAGTACCATTTAAATGGGACACAGAGGCTACATAAACAGCAGCCATTCACAAATAAACAGCTGAGTACACGGCTGTCAAATGGGAGCAACAGCTGTGTCCATGAAGCCACCAAATCCCCACTGAAATGAATGGGACTGCCTGCAAGGGGATACATGGAATCCGTGTGCATTCCAATGTAGGCAAACAAGGCCTTCGCACAGGAGTACGATAAAGCATGCCCAAGTGAGGTCTAAGGAGCCTTACCAGTGATCCTGAAGCTGCGACAACTTGCCATGGACGAGATTGCCAGGAAACGTCCTCACAGGCAGAAAACGAGTGAAGTGGGATTCCTCAGCATGGCATAATCCGTTTCTGCTCTATAACTCACATGCTCGTTTGAATGGCCAAGCCACAGTGACGTCACGTTCACGGCACAGCTGTCTCAGTGGATAGCGAAGTGCGTTGGTTGTCACTGGCTGCTACACATGTAAATATCTCCTAAACAGTGGACATTTAGGAGATATTTACTGTACCTACTGGAAAGCCTTATTAGAGGCTTACATGTAGGTACGAAACAAAGAGTTTACTACCATACTAAAGTGACTGTAAAGTCCCTTTCCACAATAATAAAGGTGTTATACTTCCCTTTTTGGTGCAATGGTATTGCACAGAGAGGCTCTGTCTCTTTTGCAGTCCGCAAAAGGCTCTTTCCACCTTTTCTCAGGAGTGCCCCCATCAACAACCCGGCTACTGAGAAGGCACACTCCCATGCCAGGCTGTGTCTCCCCACACCCCTTGCTCCCTCCTAACAGGATTTGACTGACAGCCCACTGATATTACAGTCTCCAGTAAGACCAGGAAGAGGGGAGGGCGATGCAGATGGGACAGTGCTGGATCAAGAGGTGATTTGGGTAAGCGTTTAGGGAGAGGGAAAACTAGTATTGGAGCATTTACCTTCACGTAGGGAACAGGGCAAGCTCCATTTAAGGCCTCCTCCCCGACGGGGAGCGGGTATCGGCTCCCCATGCCTAGGCGATCAAAAGTGGACGTTCTCCTCCTCCCCCAGGTCCCCAGCAGAGTCTCCTCCCCAGGTCGCCCAGTGCATCAGGGTCCCCAGCAGCCGCCCCACCCGTGCATCGGAGTCCCCAGCAGCGTCACCTCTTCGCCCTCCCCAGGTTGCCACATGCATCAGGGTCCCAGCAGCCCCCCCCAGTGCATCTGGGTCCCCAGCAGCCTCCCCTCTCCCCCCTCCCCAGCCCCCGTGTATCGGGGTCCCCAGCAGCCTCCTCCCCCTTGTGTATCAGGGTCCCCAGCAGCCTCCTCCCCCTCGTGTATCAGGGTCCCCAGCAGAGTCACCTCTTCCCCCTCCCCAGCCCCCGTGTATCGGGGTCCCCAGCAGCCTCCTCCCCCTCGTGTATCAGGGTCCCCAGCAGTCGCCTCTTCCCCCTCCCCAGCCCCCCGTGTATCGGGGTCCCCAGCAGTCTCCTCTCCCGTGTATTGGGGTCCCCAGCAGTCGCCTCTTCCCCCTCCCCAGCCCCCCGTGTATCTGGGTCCCCAGCAGTCTCCTCTCCCGTGTATCGGGGTCCCCAGCAGAGTCGCCTCTACCCCCTCCCCAGCCCCCCGTGTATCGGGGTCCCCAGGAGTCTCCTCCTCTCCCGTGTATCGGGGTCCCCAGCAGTCGCCTCTTCCCCCTCCCCAGCCCCCCTGTGTATCGGGGTCCCCAGCAGTCTCCCCCTCTCCCATGTATCGGGGTCCCCAGCAGAGTCGCCTCTTCCCCCTCCCCAGCCCCCCGTGTATCGGGGTCCCCAGCAGTCTCCTCCCCCGTGTATCGGGGTCCCCAGCAGAGTCGCCTCTTCCCCCTCCCCAGCCCCCCGTGTATCTGGGTCCCCAGCAGTCTCCTCCTCTCCTGTGTATCGGGGTCCCCAGCAGTCGCCTCTTCCCCCTCCCCAGCCCCCCATGTATCGGGGTCCCCAGCAGTCTCCTCCTCTCCCGTGTATCGGGTCCCCAGCAGTCGTCTCTTCCCCCTCCCCAGCCCCCCGTGTATCGGGGTCCCCAGCAGCCTCCTCCCCCCCGTGTATCAGGGTCCCCAGCAGAGTCTCCTCTTCCCCCTCCCCAGCCACCCGTGTATCGGGGTCCCCAGCAGCCTCCTCCCCCCCGTGTATCAGGGTCCCCAGCAGTCTCCTCTTCCCCCTCCCCAGCCCCCCGTGTATCGGGGTCCCCAGCAGCCTCCTCCCCCCCGTGTATCAGGGTCCCCAGCAGTCTCCTCTTCCCCCCCTCCCCAGCCCCCCGTGTATCGGGGTCCCCAGCATCCTCCTCCCCCCCCGTGTATCAGGGTCCCCAGCAGAGTCTCCTCTTCCCCCTCCCCAGCCCCCCGTGTATCGGGGTCCCCAGCAGCCTCCTCCCCCCGTGTATCAGGGTCCCCAGCAGAGTCCTCTTCCCCCTCCCCAGCCCCCCCGTGTATCGGGGTCCCCAGCAGCCTCCTCCCCTCCCGTGTATCGGGGTCCACAGCAGAGTCTCCTCTTCCCCCTCCCCAGCCCCCCGTGTATCGTGGGTCCCCAACAGTCTCCTCCTCTCCCGTGTATCGTGGGTCCCCAGCAGCCCCCTGTGTATCGGGGTACCTAGCCACCCCCCAGTGTGTCGGGGTCCCCAGCAGAGTCACCCTTAGATCAGAGCCTCCATGGTGCATGTTTTACTGCACAGCCCATCTATACAGATAAGCTGACAAGCTCCCGCCAACCATGCCACTCAGGGAACATTGTTAATTGGAGTGCAGTGTGCAAGACATGTCAGCCCTCCATGCTCAGATCTCACCAGGCACTGAGCAATGTACTACTAGGCTGCAGCACCAAACTAAACACTGCTCGGTCCTCCATTGAACCCAGCCTGACCAGGCCCCCCACTCTATACACCCCCCCCCCTACGAGTCCAGCCTGAATGTATACAATCCTCGGCAATATGAACATAAAGGATTTTAAACACTGCATCTGAGCAGGCCTCAGCGCGGTGCATTGTGGGAGGTCCCCCGGAGTCAGCACGTGCCCGCACTGAGAGGACGATGACGTCACGGCCCAGCACAATGGCCTCCATTTTGAGCTAGGAGCCCACCACAGATCATGGCTCCCCTCACACCGACCACCGCGGGATTATACACCGCAACCCGCCATCGCTTCTCCGCCACAAAATGGCGGAATACGCGCAGACATGTGAGATAGGCCGCACACCTCAACACTCCCCCCAGCGTAGAGTACCGTCACCGCCCTCTTACCCGTTCTTTAGGTCCACTTCTAGAAGCTTCCCGTACCCTCCGAAGAACCTCTGGATGTCTTTCTCCCGGACATGGTAGCTGAGTCTCCCGATGTACACACGCGGCATGGTGAAAGAAGAAGAAGATGGCGGCCTCAGCTCCGCAGCACAGTGACGCGACAAAGGCGGGAGGAAGGCTTTATAAACTACGGGGGGCGTGTTCCGGGAGGGGGCGGAGAACGTCCTGCCGGGAGAATGGGAGCGAGATTTGCTGTCCCCGCCCACCTCCTGTGTGTGGACACGTGGAAGGTGATAGTAGTGTGTTGGGGGGAAATACAATCCCAATACATGGAGGAGATTCATAGAAATGACTGTATGGAGTCTCTGATTTATAATCCCGCCTTCCGTGCCTCTATTCACACAACATTTACCCGGGATCCATGCATTGGATAACTCGGGGCCCAAACTTTACTATCAGGGCCACAATGTATATATTGTACTAATATTCACAGGCTGAAAAACGTGTTTTATATATGAATGAGACCCCCCCTTTACATTAGGATCCTCATCAGAGTTCCCCTTACATTACCTAACTTTCCCATTTTACATCAGTATACCCATCAGAGCCCCCCTCCCCCTTACATCAGTGTACCCATCAGAGCCCCCCCCCCTCCCCCTTACATCAGTATACCCATCAGAGCCCCCCCCCCTCCCCCTTACATCAGTATACCCATCAGAGCCCCCCTCCCCCTTACATCAGTATACCCATCAGAGCCCCCCCTCCCCCTTACATCAGTATACCCATCAGAGCCCCCCTCCCCCTTACATCAGTATACCCATCAGAGCCCCCCCCCCTCCCCCTTACATCAGTATACCCATCAGAGCCACCCCTCCCCCTTACATCAGTATACCCATCAGAGCCCCCCCTCCCCCTTACATCAGTATACCCATCAGAGCCTTCCCATCTTACACCAGTATACCCATCAGAGCCCCCCTCCCCCTTACATCAGTATACCCATCAGAGCCCCCCCCCCCACATCAGTGTATCAATCCGAGCCTTCCCATCTTACATGAGTATATCCATCAAAACCCCCCTTACATCAGGGTTCCCATCAGAGTCCCCCCTTACATCAGTATACCCATCAGAGCCTTCCCATCTTACACCAGTATACCCATCAGAGCCCCCCTGCATCAGTATAACCATCAGAGCCCCCCCTTACATCAGTATACCCATCAGAGCCCCCCTTACATCAGTATACCCATCAGAGCCCCCCCCCCTACATCAGTGTATCAATCCAAGCCTTCCCATCTTACATCAGTAAACACATCAAAACTCCCCTTACATCAGGGTCCCCATCAGAGTCCCCCCTTACATCAGTATACCCATCACACCCCCCCCCTTACATCAGGGTCCCCATCCGAGCCCCCCTTACATCAGTATACCTATCAGAGCCTCCCCTTTACATCACAGTCCCCATCAGAGTCCCTTCTTACTTTAGAGTCGCCCCTTATATCAGTGTCCCCATGAAAGCCACCCCCCTTTACATAAGTGTCCCCATCAAACCTTCTTCCCCTACCATCAGGGTCCCCATCAGTGTCCCAACAAATGCCACCCCCCTTTACATAAGGGTGCCCATAAGTGTCCCTATGAAAGCCGCCCCCTTTACATAAGTGTCCCCATCAGACTCCCCTCTACCATCAGTGTCCCCATCAGAGCCACACCCCCTTTACATAAGTGTCCCCATCAGATCTTCCCCTATCATCAGGGTCCCCATCAGAGCCGCACACCCTTTATATAAGTGTCCTTATCAGAATCCTCCCCTACCATCAGGGTCCCCATCAGTGTTCCCTTTAAACCTGTCCCCCCTTTACATAAGGTCCCTTATCAGACTCCCCCACCATCAGTCTCCCCATCAGAGCCGCACGCCTTTTACATAACTGTCCCTATCAGACCCCCCCCACCATCAGGGTCCATTGGACTGGCTATGAGGGGAGGTTGGGGACCAGTACTTTTTTTTCCAGGTGTGTGTTGGACCGGCTATGAGGGGAGGTTGGAACTTTTTTTTACAGGTGTGTGTTGCACCAGATATGAGGGGAAGATGGAAGCCAGTACTTTTTCTTGCAGCTGTGTGTTGGACCAGCTATGAGGGGAGGTTGGAGGCTGTCTTTTTTTTTTTCACAGGTGTGTGTTGGACCGGCTAAGAGGGGTGGTTGGAGGCCAGAACTTTTTTTATACAGGTGTGTGTTGGACCAGCTATAAGGGGAGGTTGGCGGTAGGTACATTTTTTTTGTTTACAGGTGTGTGTAGGATCAGCTATCTGGTGTGTGTTGAGCCAGATGTAAAGGGGATGTTGGAAGCCGGTCTTTTTTTTTTTTTTTTTTTTCTTTCAGAGAAAAAAAGAGCAAAATTATTCTGTGCTATGGAAAACGTAATAGAGTGTTTTTTAAGCTGCTGAGCCCATTAAAAATACCACTGTAGTGGAGTCAGCAATGAATAGTATGGGGAGAAATGGGTGTGGCGCTGCTTATTTATAGTGGTGTATATCCCTTTAAGTGTGCTTTAAAATAATTGTGTTTAACCACTTTAGCCCCGCTCACTGTGCCTCTACTGCGGCACAGTGGCTCGTTCCCGTCCAGCGACGTAGACCTACTTCGCTGGACTCCTCCCCTTGTGGGCGGCGCTCGCGCGCCGCCGGAGGCTCGCGCGCCGCCGGAGGCTCGCTCTCGCTGTATTCAGTCACAGCGGGAGTCGGGCCAGGGGAGGAGCAGCGGCGATCGCCGCTGCTCTTCCCCGATCGTCGGGGAATCGAGTTTGGAGATCCGCCCGCTTGTGTAAACAAAGCGGGCGGATCTCCTAAGTGACAGACAGTGACAGATTGCAGGGTTCAGCATAGCTGAACATGCGATCTGTCCTTGTGTCACTCAGTCACCTCCCCCCACACACGTTAGTAAGCACCAGGCATACTTTAACCCCTCCCTCTCAAATAAAATTAACCCCTTCCCTGCCAGTGTCATTTTTACAGTAACAGTGCATATTTATAGCACTGATTACTGCAGTAACGTCACTGGTACCCCCAAAAGTATAAAAAATGTCAGTCAAGGGTCCGATCTGTCCACCGCAATGTCGCAGTCCTGCAAAAAAAATCGCAGATCGCCACCATTACTCGTTAAAAAAAAAAACACCAAAAATTACAGAAATTTTTTCCTTAGTTATTAAACCCAATAACTTTTGCGCAAACCAATCAAAATATGCTTATTGTGATTTTTTTTACCAAACATAGGTAGCAGAAAACAAATTGGCCAAAAATTTAAAAAAAATTTAGATTTTTACATTTTTTTGGGGGGGAATTTCATGTAAAAAAATGTGAAAAATATTGTTATTTTTTCAAAATTTATGCTATTTTTTTGTTTATAGCGCAAAAAGTACAAAATCGCACAGGTGATCAAATACCACCAAAAGAAAGCTCTGTTTGTGGGAAAAAAAGGACGTAAATTTCGTCTGGGTACGGCGTCACACTACCGCGCAATTGTCAGTTAAAGGCGCACAGTGCCGAATCGCAAAAAGTGGCCTGGACGTAAGACAGCAAAATCCTCCGGTGGTAAAGTAGTTAAGAAAACCTTATAATTAGCAATGAAAAATAAATAAATATGTAAAAAACCCTTTTGTAATTGTGTGGTATTGTTACCCTGTGCATAAATCATAAAACACTGAAGCCATTAACCACTTCTGGACCGGAAGGTTTTACCACCTTAATGATGAGGCCATTTTTTGCGATAAGGCACTGAGTTATTTTAATTGACAACTGCGCAGTCATGTGACGCTGTACCAAAATAAAATTTATGTTCTTTTTTCCCCACAAATAGAGCTTTCAATCACCTCTGCAGTTTTTATTTTTTGCACTATAAATACAAAAAGAGTAAAAATTTTGAAAAAGAAAACTATTTTTTACTTTCTGCTATAAAACCCAGCCAATGAAAAAAATTGAAATATTAAATATTGATCGGTTTGTGCAAACATTATAGCATCGACAAACGATTCAAAATCTTTATGGAATTTTTATTTATTTATTTTTTTTCTTTTTCAAGTAATGGTGGCGATCACCGATTTTTAACGGGACTGTGACATTGCGGCGGACAGATCGGACACCTAACTGACATTTTTGACACTTTTGGGGGGACCAGTGACATTACTACAATAATCAGTGCTAAAAATATGCACTGTTACTGTAATAATGACACTGGCAGGAAAGGGTGATCAAAGGGTTAAATGTGAGCCTAGGGGAGTGTAACTGTGGGGGGAGGGACTTGTGAAATGAACAAAGAGACCTGTGATCCAATATCAGCGATGGCGAACCTATGGCACGCGTGCCACAGCTGGCATGCAGGGCCCTCTTTTACAGCACCAGCGCCGCCAGGGTAAGGGGGGCGGAAATCCCCCAGCCAGGCAGTCACTTGCACTGGCAGTGCTGGCATGGAGGAGCCAAATCGCATTAGTGGGATCAACGGCAGGGCAGGTGAGGTTTGTAAATCCCTCCCTGCACGTAGTCCAGTGGGAAGTACTTACACTCAGTGTCTGCTGCTGTAAACAGCGCCGTGATGCCTCTATAAACCGAGGAAGAGGAGAATGACTCCTCCCTTCCTGGAATTTAAGAGCGGCTGCCTGTGCAGGGGCTCGGGCGCTGAAGCATGACCATGTGGAGAACTGTGGAATGTGTACACAGGTAGGACACTGCTATGGGAGGGAAGCCAGAGGTCACTGCCATAGGGGAAAGGGGGCAGGAAGTGGGCAGAGGAAAACTACTCTGTGTGTGCATGGGGGAAGAGAAGTGAAGGGGGCTAAGGACACTGCTATGGGCAGGGCCACCCTGTAGCAGCGCCCCCTAGAGCCCTTTACAACCCCCCCAAACCCTGCATTCTGAGCACAACGCACTCCTGAACCCTGCATTCTGAGCACAACGCACTCCTGAACCCTGCATTCTGAGCACAACGCACTCCTAAACCCTGCATTCTCAGCACAATGCACTCTTGAACCCAGCATTCTGAGTGTGATGCACTCCTAATCCCTGCATTCTGAGCATTATGCACTCCTGATCCCTACATTCTAAGTGTAAAGCACTCCTGATCCCTGCATTCTGAGCGTAACGCACTCCTTTGAAAAAGCACAAAAGGTTTCTTTGGGCAGAATCGTACATTTTTGGTCCCTTAGTGCTCATTCAGAGGGGTGACCAGTCCCATCCTCTGTACAGAGTCGCTGGCAGGTTTAATTCAGTGTTGGCACTTTGAAATAAAAAGGTTGGTTTTGTGTTGCATTTTGGCATTTCGGGCTCAAAAAGGTTTACCATCACTGTCTTCAGAGAGAAGAACGGTCAGCTGTGTTTACAACAGCTGACCGTTCTTCTCTCTCATCGGGGAGCAATCGCGGTGCCCGGCGGCAAAGGCGCCTGCCGGCCCCGTGCATCGGCATCCCCGCTGCCTAGTGGAGCCGTGAGAGCGTGCATCGCCCCCAGCACAAAGCGTGCGACCAACGTAGGGCTACGTCAGTTCACGCAGGAGGGCCAGCCTGCCGCAGTAAATGTGCAGTGGGCGGTCCGGAAGCAGTTAAACTAGTTTAGACTCTCAATGTATTGAGTACTGTAGTTAGGGACCGCACTGTACAGAGGTGCCTTGACGTGGCAGTGCGGCTTCACATGTATTTGCAAATGTATCCAACGTAAACTGAACACAAAATGCTGAAATAGTTTAGACTTTTTTTTATTATTTTCCTGGCGAGCTGGTAAGTATTTTGGAGGATTTTGTGTATTGTATTGTTCTGTGAATTGCCTAACCCATTTTCACCGTACTTTAAGCACCCAATGAAACTTTTGTGCATTACTGCAACGTAGGTTGACACATGTTCCATGCGTTATCATGTTGCAGCTCCATCCATTGACAATAGTAACGCCTAAGTAGACAAAAATCCTTGCACCGGCCCTGGTGCCATGACAAGTTTTCCTGTTAAAGGGTGGTTCCTTTCTCTTGCAGCATTCTATGGAGTCACTCTTGCATGCAGGGACTAGAGTTGTGTCTCCCTACACTGTGTGCATCAATAGTAACGCACAGCCCTGGATTCTAGGAAGATACGATACTCCCTTGCTCTTACTTCCTCCTCCCCACTGCCTTATCCAAGCTAGCAAACTGGCTGGAGACTGCTCTGTCCACTGTTAACTCTTTCCTGTGAAGACCTGAAGTTCCTGGAAGCAGCAGTGAGAGAGCAGTAGCCAAAATCATTGAAAGTTATGAACTGTAATCATTTTAACAGTTTACTGTGGAATATTTATTTTATTGTGCTCAACGTGTTAAGCTAAAAAAAGAAATCTGGGGGTTTAATACTGCTGTACACCAAGTGAAATGAAAGCTTTGCACTGACTTCTGGATCCATCATTATGTAGCCAGGAGCTGGCTAATATTGCCTGCATTATCAGGAGACACTCTGCAGCATTGCTACAGTGCGAGCCTGGACTCCAAGGTCATCACATCCTGAATGTAGAGTAAATGAGACCTAGGAGTGGAGCAAAGCATCTTGGGACATGTAGTCCACAGAGTCAAGTTTTGCATTTAGTCGGACTGTTGTGCCCTACAAATCCAGGCCAGCTGGTGAACAGAAGGGGATGTTAGGATAGGTAATAAAAAGCCTGTGTGGGACAAAATCGCTCTCTTGGGACCACAGACTGGATCTGCAAACAGTGACTCGTGTGGTATACTGTGCTGCGGCCTGCGCTACAGGAAGAGAAAGAGAGTCATTGCGAATGAGTGCGCATACTGCCAGTTTTCAGACTTATTCCACTAACCAAGCTTGCAAGAGAAACCTTTACCACACTTGTTCCTAGTCTAGTGGACACAGTGTTCACCCTGCTTGTCAGGACATCACCAGCATACTTTTTTTGGGGGAAATGTCTTTTTATTGGTTATAATAATAAATATTTATAAAATATAATAAAGTCAGAATTGTCTTTAATATTGATTGGACCCTGGGCAAACATTTTCTTGGGGCCCCCAGCACCGCCCGCACACCCCTCACCCCCGCCATGCAATTTTGCTCTCCCCTGCAAAATCCCCAAAACACATGCAAAAACACATTGACTTATCTCAAAAAACTTTACAGAGGTTCTAAAGGCTCAAGTTTTTTTTTTTACCTTCATGGTAAAAAACCTCATATGTGCAGCAGCCCCCAAATACTCACCTGAGCAGCATCTCGATCCAGCGATGTGTACGAGCCAATGAGGAGGGAGAGGTGGCGGGGCCAAGCTGGGTGTTTGGGTGCCCCCATTGAAAGCTGCTTGCTCTGGGCGCACTTGGCAGGAGGGGGGCGGGCTAGGGGCGCAGTGGGGGACCTGAAAAGAGGAGAATCAGGGCTGCTCTGTGCAAAACCATTACACAGAGCAGGGAAGTATAACATCTTTGTTATTTATTTTATTTTTTAAAAGAAAGCCTTTCAGAATCACTTTAATAATGTAAACATAAGGAACTGGTCCACACTCACTGATTGGTCCAAGTTCATTGATTAGTTGCTAGAGGTTACTGCACATCCTTACTGCTCATTAGTTGGTTGCTAGAGGTTACTGTATATCATTACACCTCACTGATTGGTTGCTAGGTTACTGCACATCATTACCGCTCACTTATTGGTTTCTAGAGGTAACTGCATACCATCACAGCTCACGGATTGGTTGTAAGAGGTTACTGCACACCATTACCACTCACTGATTGGGTTGCTAGAAGTTATTGCACACCATTACCACTCACTGATTGGGTTGCTAGAAGTTATTGCACACCATTACCACTCACTGATTGGGTTGCTAGAAGTTATTGCACACCATTACCGCTCACTGGTTGGGTTGATAGAAGTTACTGCGCATCATTGCTGTTCACTGATTGGTTACTAGAGGTTACTGCACATCATTATCATTTACTAATTGGTTGCTAGAGATTACTGCACACCATTACCGCTCACTAATTGGGTTGCAAGAGACTACTGCACACCATTACCGCTCACTAATTGGATTGCTAGAGATTACTGCACACCATTACCGCTCACTAATTGGGTTGCCAGAGATTACTGCATACCATTACCGCTCACTAATTGGGTTGCTAGAGACTACTGCACACCATTACCGCTCACTAATTGGATTGCTAGAGATTACTGCACACCATTACCGCTCACTAATTGGGTTGCCAGAGATTACTGCATACCATTACCGCTCACTGATTGGGTTGCTAGAGACTACTGTACACCATTACCGCTCACAGATTGGGTAGCCAGAGATTAGTGCATACCATTACTGCATACTGATTGGTTGCTAGAGATTACTGCACACATTACCACTTACCCATTGGTTGCTAGAGGATACTGCACATTACTGCTTACTAATTCCTGTAACTCACAGTGTCCCACTCTGTAAACTGCTCTGGTCCAGCTGCTGCTTTAATAATCTACCCCCCCCCCCCCCTCCGCTGCTGACAGGAGAAGGGTGAAGAAGAACAACCCACACAGCCCACTCTGGGTCTTCCATCTTAGCGCGGCTGACAGCAGAAGGGGCGGAGGAACACTGCTTGTGTGAGTTTTTAAGTATATTTTCCCAACAAGAATGTTGAAACCCAGAGTGTCAGAGAGGTCAGAGTACTTGCAAGGTCAGGGAAACCTGTGGAGTACAGTCATAGGCACGCACAGGGGGTGTGCTGGGTGTGCCTAGGCACACCCTAATCACCCTGTGCATCAGGGCTGATGATAAGGCAATACAGCCTTCCCTTCTGTACTGGGCCCCTGTCTTATTAGTTCAAAAAGGGGGGGGGGGCTGGGCACCTGGCGAGCAGGAGGACCAGGTGTACTGCCTCGCAGATACTGTTCCTCTTGTTCCTTTCCTGCAGCGCTGCCCCTTTTCCTCCCCCTGGGGGGGGATCAGTTCTAGCATCTGCTCCTCCATCCTGTCCTTAGTCCCTTTTTCAGTCTTAAATGTAAGACATTAGGGGTCTTTATAAAACCCTGATATTTCACCAAATATCTCATAAAAGTCCCCCAAAAGGGCAGTTTAAAAAAAAGGTAATAAATAAAAAAAAAAAAACATTTAAAAAAATAAAATAAAGGACTCGTTCACATGTACTTTGCACTCTGTAATTTTTGCCATGGCTGGAAAGCATAGTGTTGCGTTTACACCCCTAGTCACTGCCTCTGTTGCTCTGCGTTTGAGCTCTGGGGTGCAAACCCTAATGCAATAGGCTGTGCACACCTATGGGTACAAAATCTTCTAAAAACCATCTAAAAAAAAATGCATAAAAACCTGTAAGATAAAGGGGTAGTATGCATTGCATACTAGCTCATTATGAAATATTTACCTTAGAACGAAGCCCTTCCAGAGGCGCCCGCTCACCACTGAGACGGCTGACATGTTGACCCGCCTTCTTTCTGGGTTTGCATCCTCTGGCCTTCTGATTGGTTGGAGCCGCGATGACGTCATTCCTTTGCATGCATGCAGTAGCCGCCGTTTACGGCACAGAGCTCTGAAGGAACGTCACGGGCAGTCGTTCCCTCAGAGCGCATGTGCCAGTGATGTCACTGGCTGCATATAAAGTAAATATCTCCTAAACGGTGCAAGCTTAAGAGATATTTACGGTACCTATAGGTAAGCCCTATCATAGGCTTACCTATAGGTACAGTTTACAGAAGGAAGTTTACTTCCTCTTTAGGCGGCCCTCACTGGGGTAGCGCTATAATTAGAATTTTCACTTCCTCTTGAGGTATCTTTTTAATGACTTCTTCAGGAATTCACGGTATTGGTTGGACATTGCTGAACAATCTTTTTGTAGTTGCTTTCATTTACTTGTGCCCTACTGTATCTAAATTTTTGCATCATTTTAAATAAATTGTGACACTGGAATTGCCTTTGTACACTGAATAAAATATATTTTGATATGAAAATAAAATTGGTGGACTTTCTGATTAGATAGCATTATCAATTGACTGGATAATTCCACTTGTTCCCTGGAACTGCTCTTTAATGCTGCATTTCTCAGAATATGACATGCCAAGTTCCAGACGTAATATGCACTTATATGTCTCTACATCTCACCGGGACTCCTAATGTACTTGTTCATGGTAAATGGATTTTTTCATATAGTTCTACAACAACTTCTAATACTGTAGATTGCTATTCATTTTGTTTAAAAAGACAAGGTTTAGGGTTGTAGATGAACTCCCCTCAGCACTGATACAACATCAGGAATCTACATTTCCTTCTAAAGAAGTAAAATAAAGGAGAATGTGAAATTCTTTAGATGGCCATACACATACTGATCATTCAATCAACTAAAATGATCATATTTACAAGAATAAGCTCCTCTATTAGATCAATTTATAAAGCTTGCGATCGATTTTGACATTGGCAAATCAATCGACTGTGGCCGACTTTTATCAAACGTTTCTGATAAGTCGAGTGAATATCTCTATTTTTCATCTCTATATTTCAATAGATTGTTTCTAGCAGATTGTATTTCCAGTGAATACCGTATGGGTTGCAAGTTTTCGATATTTTAAGTGATGATGAATCGCTTTTTTGCAATTGCTTGTACCCAGATGGATTACAAATGGATATGTTTATGGCCATTGAATAAAAAAACAGCATAGGTCTCCCCCCCTATCATCTTCTCAAAGTAACAATGCCATAACATTGCTTGCATGCTCTCTGTCAAAGTGGCTTGGGGGGCGGACATTCAGATGGACCTGGCCAATCGGTGGTTCTGCCTGAACACTGACCCTCCCTGTTGGCAAAGATCTGCCTACGAGGGAGTCTGAAGCATTGCCTTCTGCAGGAAAAGTAAGCAGTTTACAGATGCACTTATATCATATACTGTATGTTTGAAGTATATCTATAGCCCAAACTTTTGCTTTTCGTCTCATACAGAATTAGGACAGTGAGGGCTCGTTCACTTGTGCGTCAGGCCTTGCTGCCTTTCTGAAAATCCATCCATGCTTTTTAGAGGGCTTTGACAGGCCATGGGGAGACAATATGTTGTCTTCTCACTGCCAGATTTAGTCCTGTAAATGCCACACCACCATGCCACAATTACATGTTTTGCATACAGCTGCGGGGGGGGGGGGGGCTTTTGCGACACAGCCCCATAGACCTGCATGGGTTGTGCTTAGAGGTAGTAACACCCACCGAATGTCACACGCCATGGTCACAAACCCCAGCATTGTGACCAAGGTACACTATATTGCCAAAAGTATAAGGACGCCTGCCTTTACATGCACATGAACATTAATGGCATCCCAGTCTTAGTCCGTAGGGTTCAATATTGAGTTGGCCCACCCTTTGCAGCTCTAACAGCTTCAACTCTTCAAGGAAGGCTGTCCACAAGGTTTAGGAGTGTGTCTATGGGAACATTTGACCATTCTTCCAGAAGCCTATTTGTGAGGGCAGGTACTGATGTTGGACAAGAAGGCCTGGCTCGCAGTCTCTGCTCTAATTCATCCCAATAGTGTTCTTTCGAGTTGAGGTCAGGACAATCATCGCCCCAAACTCACTTATCCATGTCTTTATGGACCTTGCTTTGTGCACTTGTCCAAATCTCTTGGTGGAGGAGGGATTCTGGTGTGGGGTTGTTTTTCAGGGGTTGGACTTGGTCCCTTAGTTCCAGTGAAAGGAACACTTAAGGTGTCAGCATACCAAGACATTTTGGACAACTTTATGCTCCCAACCTTGTTAGAACAATTTGGGGATGACCCCTTCCTGTTCCAACATGACCAGTGCCAAAAACAAGGTCCTTAAAGACATGGATGAGCGACTTTGGGGTGAAGGAACATGACTGGCCTGCACAGAGTCCTGACCTCAACCTGATACTCTGAGCCAGGCCTTCTCTCCAACATCAGTGCCTGACCTCACAATTACGTTTCTAGAAGAATGGTCAAACATTCCCATGGACACACTCCTAAACCTTATGGACAGCCTTCCCAAAAGAGTTGAAGCTGTTATAGCTGCAAAAGGTGGGCCAACTCAATATTGAGCCCTACAGACTAAGACTGAGATGCCATTAAAGTTCATGTGCGTGTAAAGGCAGGCGTCAAAATACTTTTGGCAATACAGTGTATTTGTACAACCCTGAGTGGCTGCATGCCCTAATTTAGGTGGCCAGTTTGGGATGAAGTAAAACTGTGGCTAAACTGCTTGGTTTTACTGCCCCTTTAGCCGCATGTGTGAACAAGCCCAAAGTCACCAAAACGAAAGGTAACATGAAGCTTTTCAATGGGAACACCTGTTCTGGTAACAAATATCTGGAGGAATTCTCCTTGCTTCCTGTTCTGCCTCTGGGACAGGAAGTGAAGGGAAATCTGCCCAAAATTACACAATAATTTTTCTTTAAAAAAGTTTTAATCACTCTCTATTTAATAAAAAATAGAAGTTTTGGTTTGACATACACTTTAAATCTGAACTTCTTGGAATAAATATTGTTCAGAGGTCAGGATGAAGTAACACACAGAGTTCAGGGGTCAGGATTAGGTAATGCACAGAGTTCAGGAGTCAAGTTAGGAGCAAGTAACCCACAAATTTGGCCTCATGTGGTTTCCCCCACGTCCACCATCCACCGGTTTCTTTGTTAGCCCCAGCATCCTAGCAGGAGATGGGCACCATACTCCCCACAATAGGGACTGTCCCTAGGAAACAGGGACACATGGTCACCTTAGTTTGTTTACACTTTAAAATGTGAATGAGCCTTTATGGTAAATGGTTATGGTTTTAGGTCAGAGACAGCACAGCTTGCTTTTTCAGCCCCCTTATCTCTAGGTGAAACTGTCAGTCAGCCATCTAATAAGAGGTGGCTTTCTCTTAAACAGGGGTCTCCAAACTTTTCAAAGGGCCAGTTTGTTGTCCTTCAGACTTTAGGAGGGCCGGATTGTGACCAGCCAAGGTAGAAAATGTCCCAGCTCAGCATCAGTGAGAAAAAGTATGGCCTCAGGGTTGGTGGTCAGTAGGAGGAAGAGTAGTGCCCCTATTAGTAGGAGGAATAGTATCCCATCATTGGTGTCAGTGGAAAAAATAGTGCCCCAATCTTGGTGTCAGTGAGAGGAATAGTGCCCCATATCATTGGGAGTAATAGTGTCCTAAGGGCCTGATAAAGGCTAGCAAAGGGTCACATCTGGCCCTTGGGTCGCAGTTTGGAGACCCCTGCTCTAAAACAATGTCTTTTTTTTAAATGTTTTGAACAGCTGAGAGTTAAAATGGCTGAATATGTGAAAAAGAGACTGCAGCTCCATCTGCTGGCTGGATAGATGACTGTACAGCATTAATATGCATCATTTCATATTTACCTGAATAAAATTGTGTATATATTTTATTTTTTTATTTTATTATTCCTGAACATATTAAACAAAGAAAACATATACAAAACTATTATACATTCTGTTTAGTAACATCCTGCACAAATGCCTTAACCCTTATAACAGTTACACGAACATGAGTTTTTTTTTTTATAGTTAATGAATACATCATGAAGTGAAAGATACTCAAACATCTATCTGTGTACTTCCGCCAACCACCAGTGCACCTCCACCGTCACTCTGTGCCAACCCCGTAAGAATGGACACTCACCAGAAATAAGTTAATATACGCTTGAATTGACCACTTATATAGTAAACTTCACCAGAAGCTATGGATCAGCTGCACATCAACTCCAATTCTCTCCGTGTCCAAATATGAGTATAGTTAGACTCACGCCGTTATGATCATGCAAGTGAAGCACAAGAGCGGGGACTCATAGCGTAACACGTAAATTTATTAATCACAAAATAAACATGAACCCCAATCCCTTAGAGTGCTACTCACAATATAAAAGATATACATCAGGCGTGTAATGTCAAATCTCCCGCTTGTCCAACGCTACTCACGTAAAAACCTGCTGCTCGGTATTAAAGCTGGACATGTGACATTATATGTCTGATGTATATCTTTTATATTGTGACCCCCCCCCCCCCATGCATCCACAGGGTGCCCTCAGTGATCAGCTGTGTCCTTCGGACACAGTTGATCACAGATCGAGTTAGAGGGCCAGTCACAGCTGCCATTTACCATATGATTAGCTGTGTCCAATCACAGCTGACCACATGTAAACAAATGCCAGTTATCAGCATTTCCTTTCATTCAGCACAGTCACAGCATGACGATTGTGATGGTGGCGGGTATCAGACCCCTGGCCTTCTCATCCACCTCTTGACCAAAGACCAAGCAATCTCACACCCTGCCGTCACTTGTGTAACAATGCCACTCTCAGCTGCACCCAGCACACAGATTGTCCAGCTTGCGGGACCACAATCTAGATGCCAGCAGACTGAGAGCGATTGTCACCGGGTTAATTAAACGATTAACCCTTTCTCTGCCACCACCTGTACGTTATAATGAGCCTAGAGGCCGCTCGTGATTTTACAAATATCAATTATGACTTTAGAATAACCGTCTGTAACACACACTGTCACCTCAGACAAGAATGTTTCAGATAGGTTAGCCTAAACAGTAGCGCGCTTTCAGGAGACAAGTTCTTTTGGGTCAAGTTGTGTTTAAGAGCTTAGAGACAAAGTTAACACTTTTCAAAATAAGGTTTAATTATAAGAAAGGTTAAAATTGGTGCGAATAAAAATATTTACAGAAAAATGGGTTACAAAGAAATAGAGACACAATACAGCAATTTAGAAATAGGAGAATAAAGAATGAAAATACTTGCATTAAAACGGTCCTGGTATTACCTTAGTTTCAGAAGCTGAAAAGGTATGATTGGTTCCCCTTGGGCGATGTTATGGCTTTGATGGTAGGATGAGAACTGAGCTCTCTATCAGTTCCTGTCCTTTTCTCTGACCCTCCAGGGGGTGTCACCAGAAGTACTTGGCCAATAGGCTCTGAGTCTATAAACTGCTAAGGGACCTCCCGGTTTGACAGATTAATAAAAGCACTCATACCTTCTTATGTACTGGCCCCCCCGGCGATCCTTTTTTCTTCCCCCTCATTCTACCCCTTCCCCTTTTCTCCTTGTCCCCTCTTGTTACCCCCTTCTCCCTGTCCCCCCCACGCCCTGCTTCCTTCCTTCTGCATACATATGTTGTAGCTCCTACAACGTCTGAGTTTGTTCTACCTTGTCATTTTAACTACAGTTTACAGGTTACCCGTTCGACTTGTTCCCTCATTCTGGCTTACTGTAGCCTATGTTTTCCCTGTTTGGTAGATACCCGTGAGGATCCTCTCATCCCCCTGCCTTTTCCCACACGATACGGTAGACTTGGGTACTGTTCCCTTTTAGTTTAACAATTGGTTGGTTTTGCCTCCCCACCTAGGCACAGTGTGATCCCTATATGGGGTGCCGGTGGGTTGGTAATGCCAATCACTACTCTCTCGTGACAACCCATTTACCACCCCTTGTCTACTAACCCTCACGATTTGCTGTAGTTACAGTTATTGGTCATGCTCTGTTACCGAGCTTTGATTACATTACCTTGCATTATTCTGTATGTCAAACGTTGTTACTCACTTGCATTATTTAATAAAATACTTGAAACGGAAAAAAAAAAAAAAAGCACTCATACCTTGAGGTATGAAACGGTTACATGCTTGAAACCGATATTTTATGGTCCGGTTTTGAATGTCCTATCTTTAGACACTAAACATGGGTTATCTCGGAATAACCTCTGACCTGTAAGGCATCTGATCGCTAGCTTGTCTTTCCTAGGCATGAAGGTGTTCAAGTTTGATCTTAATTCGATCGGTATTTTATCTGGCATTCAAATATATTTTTTTCTAGAGACATAGCTTGCTTGGGTATAAAGTTAGGAAGTTTTGTGGTTAACTGTGTCATTTTCGAATGACCTAGGAGCCATATGCTGTGTTCAGATTACCAATTAGTTCTAAGGACGAGGAGATGGAATGTCTGTGCGGTCAATCTGCTTGTGTATATTAAAGGTGTGAAAAATGTCAGCTGTGCAGGAACCTGGCATTCAGTGACCCAGGGGGTCATTAACACTGCCAAACGGCTGGGGGGATGAGGCTAGTAAGAATGACCCATTTGGTTTTAACACTGTCAACTAAGCTCGCAACACAAGATGGATGCCTTAGACAGCGTTTGAACGAAATGGCAGCCTGACAAACTAGGGTGCCAACGCACGATAACATTACAACGATAACCGGCTTTTCTGTGACGGGACATTTACACTGATAATAAGGGCACTGATTAACCACTTTACGACCGCCCGCCGCAGTTATACTGCGGCAGGCGACCGCTCCTGCGCAAACCGCCGTAGGTATACATCGGTCACGCGCAGGCAGCTAGGTGAAGCTGATGCACAGTTCAGGCGGCTCCTAATGCCGCCTGACACCCGCGATCCTTCCCCGCTGAGAGAGAAGAACGATCAGCTATTGTAAACACAACTGACCGTTCTTCTCCCTGGAATGATCACAGAGCCCCTGTGATCCTTCTATATAGGATCACAGGTCTCTATGATCATTTCACAAGTCACGCCCCCCACAGTTAGAATCACTCCCTAGGTACACATTTAACCCCTTGATCACCCACAATGTTAATCCCTTCCCTGCCAGTGTCATTATTACAGTAACAGTGCATATTTTTAGCACTGATTACTGTAGTAATGTCACTGGTTCCCCCCAAAAGTGTCAAAAATGTCAGTCAGGGGTCCGCTCTGTCCGCCGCAATGTCGCAGTCCTACAAAAAATCGCAGATCGCTGCCGTTACTAGTAAAAAAAAAAAAACACAGAATTGTCGCTCTTTTTTTGTTTATAGCACAAAAAATAAAAATCATACAGGTGACCAAATGCCACTAAAAGAAAGCTCTGTTTGTGGGAAAAAAGGACATCAATTCTATTTAGGTACAGCGTCGCACGACCGCGCAATTGTCCGTTAAAGTAACGCAGTGCCAAATCGCAAAATATGGCCTGGTCATTAAGGGGGCAAATCCTTCTGGTTCAGAAGTGGTTAACAGTGCCGCCCCATCAGTGCCATCAGTGCTGCCTATCAGTGCCCATCAATGACGCCTTATCAGTGTAGTCTCATCAGTGCCTCCTCATCAGTGTCCATCAGTGCAGCCTCATCAGCACACAACAGAGAAAAAGAAAAATTACTTATTTGCAAAATTTTAAATCAGAAATGAAGAAAGAGGGTCTTTTTCAAAATCTTCTGCCCAGTGGTGAATAAATACCACCAAATAAAAAGCTTTATTTGTGTGAAAAAAAAAATGATAAAAAAAATTCATATGGGTACAGTGTTGCTTGACTGCACAATTGCCATTTAAAGTGTGACAGTGCTGAAAGCTGAAAATTGGCCTGTGCAGGAAGGGGAGTAAAAGTGCCTTGGAGGCAAGTGGTTAAAAAAAAAAACCTGGCTCCTAACTTTTTTAGCTGGCTCTTAGATTCAAACTCCAGGCAACACTTTTCAATAATTTTTTGAATATAGCTGAAAAAAGTTTGGACATATCCAGACAGAAAATGATGGTAAATCTCTTGAGTGGGGACACAAACAAAAACGCCTATGTAGTAGAGGAATGAAGGGTTTATTTTATTTATTGGTGTCCTTGCCTACCCGTCTGTGTGAAGTGGACCTATATTTAAAAAGCAAAAATTGAATATCTTAAAGGAAAGTTTGAGAAATGGTAGTTGTGCCTAAGAAGTACTCTGAAAAATGTACTCTTTGCCTAGTTAGTCCTGCAAAATTGCATTGCCCTACTTGGTATGATTCTGCACCTGCCGAGTCATAACTGTAAATTTTCCATGTGAAATCATCAAAGACACTGCTATCTCTGACTGCAAGTCTCTAAGATTTTGGGTGAAATTTGGTGATGTCACTCCTGTGCGGCTCACGCTTCTCCTTGCTGGAGGGGAAGTTGTAACTTACAATCTGCAGAGCAAGGATCTCCCTGCTCTTATGTCATTCATTTTGTAGATCTGCACTATCCTCATCTCTCTTCCTTGAATATTACTCCGCCATTTGTCAGATTACCATTCACCAGACGGTGATAAGCCCTGCTTCTACCAAGATGGTCCCCTCCACACAACGGGGAACAGGGCATGGTAAGTCAGTAATGGGAAAGAGATCAGTTGCAAAACTGGACACTAGTACTTAGTCCTTTCCCTGCCTTTTTTGGGCACATCTCCCAGAATTAAGGTCTTTTTTTAACCACTTAAGCCCGGAAGATTTTACCCCCATTCCGACCAGGGGGTTTTTTGCGATTTTTTACTGCATGACTTTAACAGACAATTGTGCGGTCGTGCGGCGCTGTACCTAAACAAATTTCACGTCCTTTTTTTCCCACAAACAGAGCTTTCTTTTGGTGGTTTGATCACCTGTGCAATTTTTTGATCATGCGCTATAAACAAAAAAAGAGCGTAAATTTTGCAAAAATAACAATATTTTTCACATTTTTTTATATGAAATTCCCCAAAAAAAATGTAAAAATCAAAATTTTTTAACATTTTCGGCCAATTTGTTTTATGCTACGTATGTTTGGTAAAAAAAAATTGCAAAAAGCGTATTTTGATTGGTTTGCGTAAAAGTTATCGTGTTTACTAACAAAGGGAAAGATTTTTGTCATTTTTGGTGATGGCGGCGATCTGCGATTTTTTTTGCGGTACTGCGACATTGTGGCGGACAGATTGGACCCTTGACTGACATTTTTGACACTTTTGGGGCTGCCAGTGACATTACTGCAGTAATCAGTGCTAAAAAAATATGCACTGTTACTGTAAAAATGACACTGGCAGGGAAGGGGTTAACTGTATTGGAGAGGGAGGGGTTAAGTGTGTCCTAGGGGCGTGTTTCTAACTGTGATGGGACATGGCTACTATTGTAAAAACAGAGATCAATGGTTCTACATAGTAGAACCGTCTGATCTCCATTTTTACACAGGGGAGAATGACAGGCGGCTTGTTTACATAAGCTGCCCGCCTTTCTCCCGCTCTACCGACGATCGTAGTGTGACCGGCGGACATCGGGTCCGCCGGTCACACGCCCGGACTCCTCCGTGAACGAGCCGCGGCGGGCGCGCGCCTCAGCGGGCGCGCGTTCGCCCGCTATTGGCTCACAAACCGGTCACAGGCTAGTGACGTATATACAGTATACGTCACTTTGCCTGGCCGGGGCTGACCGCCGCAGTATACCTACTTGCGGCGGTCGGCAAGCGGTTAAAGAGGAATTTCACCATATCTAGCTAAAATGTTTACTCTAGTCCCTAATATTTGTTTCTGTATATAAAAGAAACTTTACTTTCTAGTCCATGGAGTTCAGCATTGTTCTCCTTCCAACTTAAAGTGATCGTAAAGTCTCGTGTTTTTTTTTTTTTAATTAACAAACATGTCATACTTACCTCCTTTGTGCAGTGGATTTGCACAGAGCAGTTCGGATCCTCCTCTCCTCGGTCCCTTTTTGCTGCTCCTGGCCCCTCCCTCCTGTTGGGTGCCCCCACAGCAAACAGCTTGCTATGGGGGCACCCGAGCCGAGCTGCAGCTCCATGTGTCCATTCAGACACAGAGCTCTCTCGCTCTCTCACCTGATTGGCTAACTGACTTTGATTGGCAGGAGCCAATGGCACTGCTGCTGTGTCTCAGCCAATTAGAAGGGAGAGTCCAGGATGTCCGAGGGAATCGTGGACATCGCAGAATAGAGGGGGGGGGGGGCTCAGGTAAGTATTTGATGGGGCTGAAGACGGCTGCTACTCACAAGGCTTTTTTCCAAATGCATAAAATACATTAAGATAAAGAAGCTTCTGCCTTTACATCTCCTTTAAAGTTCTTTGTTGCTCTGCTCCAGCACTGTCATCTTGGAACCATTTCCAGTGCAAGCTCAGAAACACTGTGGGTCCCGTAGACCTGGAAGAGACCCACGGTAAGTCGGCATATGTGCAAGCTCCCCCCCCGCATGTGCATAGACTGCTGGGCTTCTCTTCAAGTGACCTGCAGCAATCTGCAAATGTATGGAGAAGCTCTGTGTGTGCACATGCTCCCAAACATCAAAATGTTTGCCTCCTGGGATGTGACATAGACCAGTTCTGGGACAAGGTCATCTAGAGTCCAGGGCAAACATGCCAAACTGCGCCTCCCTCAAAGACGTATGAGCATTATGTGTCAACAAAAATCCCCTCCATCCAAAAAAATATATGCGCACTAATCTGAATGCTTACCCCCAAGCATAAATTCCCCCTCCTCCCAGTACAAATCTGCCCCCCTGCTAAAATCACCCCTCCTAGCACAAATCCACTACCCCTTAAATTTACCAGCCAAGTACACATCCTCTCCCCCTCACTCCAAATCTCAGCACAAATCCCCCCCAATCCCCCCTCCTAGCACAAATCCCCCACCAAATTTCCCCTTCTAGCACAAATACCCCCTTTATCATCCCTACTAGTCCAAATCCCCTCCAAAAAAAGTCCCCTCATATCACAATCCCCCTCCCCCACACACACACACACCATATCACTTATTCTATCACAAACTCCCTAAGCCCTCTTCCCTCACCCCCCCTTTCAACACAAATCCCCCTAAATCACCACTCCTAACACTCCCCCCCCCCCCCGAATGTCCCCTCCTAGAGCAATAAAGTTCATATTCCCATCGCACACCTTCCTTGATATGGGCACATCTGTTGAGGGTGCGGAAGCGATCACCAGCTGGACACTGGATCTACCACAGGTACATACATATTCGCCAGCACACCATGGATCTTGCAAAGCAGTCCAAAGAAACTTTTTATTGCAGAAAGGATCTCATCAGAAACAGAAAGGAACAGCAACATCCATGGTGTGCGGGCGAATATATATGTACCCTCCTAGAACAATTCTTACCCTCTGACACCCCCCAAATTCCCCCTCTCAACAGTCCCATACCCCCAATCTCCTCACAGCGCACCCCCCCCACCTCACATGATACCACAGTGCCCAGGGCGGCCGCCCCTCCTGCCCAGCCCTGACATGGACATCACAAGAGGCAGCGGGAGGATGGATTTGTCATCCTTATCTAGGTGAGGATTCAGAAGGGGCATCCATGCAAAAAAAATAAAATAAATAAAAAGGTATTTCATGTTATACTTTTTTTCTTTCCAATTGTGTAAGAGGTAGAGGGAATGAGGCAGAAGTGAGGGACTGCCAATAAAGGCTTCTCGCCACCTTGTGTTTATTGCACAGAATGTTGAAAGTTGTAAATGTGTACATGACTCAAACTCAGGAGCCCGCACTCCTACACACTCAGCAACATAAAAACCACAGCAGGAAACAAGAGCAATAACTGAGACAGCATTCATATACACTATGACTCTTTATTGAATATATGTTGTTTGTACCGCAATCAGGCTTGCTTTGAAATTCAGTATTCTACATTGCAAGTACATGGTTCTGCTACCTTCTGCATATATAAGCACCTCCATCTAACTTCAAATTTACATGGGCAGCCAAAGGGTGTAAAAAACAGGCAACTGGGTCATGGTTTTACTACCCCCGACCACTTGACTGGTGGTTGCAGACTGTAAGTTATAATTCAAAATCACCGTTCGGCAAAAAATCCCTACCTCTACTAAAAAAAAAAAAAAATTAAATAAATAAAAAGTTGTGGTTCTACATCCTCAGAAAAACTTTTTGGTAACTGGTTGGGACTTTGATTGCACGCATCAAAAGAAAAGTTTATTGTGCATGCATTAAAAACTACACCCACAAGTGTAGCGACCTCATCTGGAATATGCAGTTCAGTTTTGGGCACCAATTCTTAAAAAGGATATGGGGGGGGGGGGGGGGTTACTGGCTTGTTGCTTGTTTCTCTTTTGTTTTGCTCTGTTCTTGTGTACTTGTTGTCTTTTTCTTGTTTAAATCAATAAAAATAAATTTATAAAAAAAAGGATATCCGGGAACTGGAAGTGCAGAGAAGGACAACCAGACTGATAAGAGGCATGGAGGAGCTCAGCTGTGAGGAAAGATTAGAGGAGATAAGGGGGGATATAATCAACACGTATAAATACATAAGGGGTCCATATAGTGAACTTGGTGTTGTCAGAGTTGTATAAAGTACTTGAAACCCATACTTGAGTAAAAGTACAAGTGCTCGATCAAAAAGTGACTTGAGTAGAAGTGGAAGTGCTCAATCAAAAAGTGACTTGAGTAGAAGTACTAAAGTATTCAACATTTTTTGTACTTAAGCATTGCAAGTATTTTTTTTTTAAATTTTGCTACACAAGTACTGAAAGTAAAAGTACCAGTAGTTTTGAAAAAAAAATTGCTACTCAAGTACTGAAAGTAAAAGTACAAGTACTGTGTTATGTAGTTATTAAAGAAAGAAGTCAAAAGTTTGAACATCATATTGTTTTTTATTATTTCAAATGCAGCTTTTATTTATACATACAGTAGCTTTTATTTTCGTATGCGCTGATAATACACATGTTTTGAGCTTCATGAAACCTGCCATCTACTGTTCTGGCAGTGGTAATTTTTATAATTGCAACAAGTAACTATGCAGCACAAAAAAAAAAAATATTGGAGTAGAAGTATTGAAATCATTGAAAAAATGTAGTGAAGCAAAAGTGGAAGTAGGTGAAAACAATTCTACTCTAGGAAAGTACAGATACCGCCTTTCGGTACTTAAGTACAGTAGTGAAGTAGTTCTACTTAGTTACTATACTATAATAATCTCTGTGAGTTATTCACTTTAAGTTCAACACAGAGGACAAAGGGGCACTCTTTTAGCTGGAGGAAAACAGATTTCATCTCTAAATACGGAAAGGTTTCTTCACAGTAAGAGCTGTGAAAATATGGAATAGACTCCCTCCAGAGGTGGTTCTGGCCAGCTCAGTAGATTGCTTTAAAAAAAGCCTGGATTCTTCCTAGGTGTACATAATATAAATGGGTACTGACATTTATAGGTAAAATTGATCCAGGGAATATCAGATTGTCTGTTGGGGGATCAGGAAGGAATTTTTTCCCCTGCTGTAGCAAATTGAATCATGCTTTGCTGGGGGGTTTTCGCCTTTCTCTTGATCAACTGCGGGTATAGAATTGTGTATATGGGAATGTATGGTTGGGTTTTCTTGACTGTTTTTTGTTTTTTATTGGTTGAGCCAGATGGACTTGTGTCTTTTTTCAACCTGATTAACTATGTAACTATGTAACTATGACATTAATAATACATAGTAATATTGGGACCATGATTTATCATGACAACAGATGACTAAAAGGAAAAACGTTTGAACCCTAACACATTTTACATGGATGAATTGAAATGCGTTGGGGCTCAAACATTTGTCCTTTTGGTCGTCTGTTGTGATGATATATCACGATCCCATGATTATGACTAATTTTAATGTCCCTACACTTGTTGGTGTGGTTTTTAATATATGCACAATAAACTTGTTATATTTTAGGCTTTTTTGTTGTGTGCCATCAAAGTCCCAACCAGTTACCAACAAAATTTTCTGACATACATTAGGAATGGGGCCACTTTGCAATCGCATCAGAGCTATTTGATATGCTTACCTGCCAAGGAATTTGTAATTCTTACAGTCAGTCCTATAATTTGCAGGCTTCTTCCCCACACTACACAAACAAGAAGGTGACACATATAGGGGTGTATAAAAAAAAAAAAATTGTAAAAAAAATCGTCCTGTGAAACTGCATACACATTTTTTCTGTGGGAATGGGGGCAAAAAAAAATATTGTTATGCCATATTCTCTCCATATCGATGTCCATGATGATAACTTCATACAATATAGAGTGAATCAGGTAAATATTGCATTATGGCCACTAGATGGAGCTGATGTTAAATACTTTTTTACTATGTTCGTCAGTTCCATCTACTGGCCATAATGAAGTATTTGCTTAATTAAATCTATTCTGTTTAAAGAATAACTTTCCACCTGGAGTGAAAAAAGCCTAATAACATTTGTGTTTGCTCCTATTCATACAAAACTAATGTACACACAGTGCAAATATAAGAAAGGGAACCCCTTCACAGGAACAGGACTGTAAGGGATATGGAGTTGTCACTGAGGTGAGCAGATATACAGTATTTAAGATAAACACCAAATTGTATTGTACAAAAACTGATTTAAAAAAACAGAGTTCAGTATAAAAACATGCAATGATACACAGACAATAGCACAGCAGCTTGTATTATTGCATATTTAGAGTTACAATAAATACATTTGTTTGCTTCATTTGTACATTGTAATCTGATGTGTTTCGGTGAAATATTTCTCTGCTTCTTCAGGGAACTTCAATGTATATCTAAAAGATTATCAAATCTGAAAAAAAAATATTATAATACCCTCAACAGTTTTCTAATTTCATATGGTATCCCAACCATTGAAACAAGTAGAAGGATATGCTCACCGTCTTCAACCACAATACAAGTGCATAGACCTCCCGATGTGTGAGGAGAGAGGGGAACTGTAAAGTGGCTGTTTGGCCCATGATAAAATCGGACCACACAACAGAGAGAGCAAGCTGATATGATTTTCAACACCCAAAGTGCTAAAAATAAAAAGATATACACATATATAAATATAAATGTATCTATTTTGCACTAAACACTATGAAACATCCACTCACCCACTGCACCAGATATACATCCCCTAAAGACCCCTTATCCCATAGCATTCAGCAGGACCGCAACACCAATATGGCACCATAAGTACCTCCCATAAATCAGAAACAAAAATCAGAATACCCCTCATAGATCGGCTGCCCTAAACAAGGCACCCCTATAGATCAGTTACCACCATGAGTGTGCCCCCTTACATCAGGTGTTCTCCTTCACAGTGCCCCTTACATCCGGAATCTCAATCAAAATACCCTCATATATCAGTTTCTCCCATCAGAGAGCCCCCAAAGATCAGTTTCCTCCATCAGAGTTTCCCCATAGATCGAATGCCACCAACAGAGTATATAGATAAGTTGCCACTCTCAGGAGTGCCCCAACAGATCAGGTGCCCCATCAGAGTACCCTGACAGATCAGTTCCCCATTAGAATACCCCATAAATCAGTTGCCCTATCAGAATACCCCGATAGGAGATCATTTGCCCCCATCATAGTGAATACAGTTGCTCCATCAGAGTACATATATATAGATCAATTACCCATCACAGTGCCCCCATATAGTAGTTGCCCCATAAGAGTTCAAATATGGATCAGTTTTGACTCATCGGAAAGCCCCATAGATTAGTTACCCCATCCGAGTGCCTCCATAGATCAGTTGCCCCATAAAAATGTCCCCAATAGATTAGGTGCCCCCATTGATTAGTTGCACCATCTGAATGCCCCCATAAATTAGTTACCCCATCAGACTGCCCCCATAGATTATTTGCCCTCATCACAGTGCGCCATAGATCAGTTGCCTCCATCTTAGTTCCCTCATAGATTAGTTGGCCCAAAAGAATACAACAAATAGATTAGTTGCCCCATCAAAGTGCCCCCAAATTTTTGTTGCCCCATCATAGTACACCCATAGATCAATTGCCCAATCAGAATGCCCCATATATTTTTTGCCACATCAAAGTGCCCCCAGGAATCAGTTGCCCAATCACAGTACATGTAGGTCAGTTGCCCCATTACAGTACATATAGGTCAGTTGCCTCATTACAGTGCCACGATAGATTAGTTGCCCCATAGATTAGTTGCCCCATCAGAGTACATATATAGAGGAGCTACCCCTATGACAGTGCTCCGTGTACCTGTAGAAGTCTCTGTAGTCTGGCAGGCAGGAGGTGGGAGCTGGAGAGAGAAACGTGCTGCATGTGACATTATTGGTAGCTGACGAGGCTGGCATCCCTAGCAACCAATGAATGCTGCTCACTGGCCAGGACTTTTTGGGGCGGTCCGCCATTTTAATGAAAGTTTTATAAACCTATGAGCCTGTGCAGGAACTATTTAATTCTTTGAGGACAGAAATGGCCAATTAGCATGTGCGCACCCAATTGTGCACAACCATTTCAAATAGAAAGGCCATCATTGTAAATATTCTTCATAAATATTGTTTCTTCTATTCACAGTGCCCACCAATAAACCTGAAGAAAGAGATAGAAATTGAGAAAATCATAACATCTTTCAAAGAAGAACAGAAGCCTGAATTTACAGAAGAAGACCAGGAGCTTGATTGTGGGTTCTCTTTTATGAGCAGCAGATGGGGAGAAATCCAAAGACAACAGGTGTCATCAACTCCTCCTGCAGAAGGACCCTCAATGATCCAAGGAAAAGGAAAAAGAAAAAGAAACATACCAAAACAAGGCAAAACACCGCTTGAGACTCTCCCAAAGTATGATCTTCAAACTGAGACTCCACCAAAATGTGAAGTCCACATTGAGGATTCACCAAAATGTGATGTCCAATTTGAGACTCTACCAAAATGTGAAGTGAACATTGAGACTCCTCCCACTGAGATGCCATCAGCTTCCCCTGCAGAAAACCCCCAGTCATCCCAGGCAAAAGAAAAAGAAACAAAAACAAAAAATAAACACTTAAGGTAGGTGTTTTTTTTTAGCTTACTGATTTGTGAGTGATTGATGTGTACAGCATTATTTCTACAAATTTACTAACAACAATCTGCACCTTCATCTGTTCCCATAGTGCAGTACGATAATGGGTCTTTAGGAGATTACTTTTGTCCTTTAATAGATTCATATTTTGGGAACAGTGTACCAGCTTATCGTAATATAATCTTAGAGTTCTTCAACATCAACACAGATTTTTAAATGGCAGGCTTTGTAAACATTTCTCCCTTTGCTCCTTTTCTTTTCCAGATTTGCAGCAAAGGATGTCCATGTCAAGCCATCATCACTGGAGCCTCTTCTACTTCATCACTCTATTGGAGGATTCTCATCAGCATCCAAGAGAGCAATACCACCAGCTCTCTTCACCAACAGGACTGACACAAAAGTATTTTTTGTAAGTGTGCGTTGAACCGGCTGTAAGGGGAGGTTGAAGGCTGGAAGTCTTTTTCTGCAGGTGTGTGTCGGACCAGCTATGAGGGGAAGTTGGAGGTTGGTACTTTTTTCAGGAGTGTGTTGGACCGGCTGTGAGGGGAGGTTGGAGGCCAGTACTTTTCTCAGATGTGTGTTGGACTGGCTGTGAGGGAAGATTGGAGGCCACTACTTTTATTTTTTGTGTGTATTGGACCAGCTGTAAGGAGAGGTTGGGGGCCAGCATTTCTTTCAGGCATACGTTGGACTGGCTGTGTGAGAAGGTTGGAGGCCGGTACTTTTTTCAGGTGTCTGTTAGACCAGCTGCGAGGGGAGGTTGGAGGCCGGTACTTTTTTCAGGTGTGTGTTGGACTGGCTGCAAGGGGAGGTTGGAGGCTGCTACTTTTGTTCAGGTGTGTGTTGAATTGGCTACGAGGGGAGGTTTGAGGTCGGTACCTTTTTTTAAGCATGTGTTGGATAGGCTGTGAGGGGAGGTTGGAGGCTGGTACATTTTTCAGGTGTGTCTCAAAATGTCAACTTACTACATGTGGATAATGTGCTCCTCACTGCCCTCAAAAGACTGAGGACGTCCGATATGGCTGTAAGTATAGGAAACAAAGAAGGCGCGTAGGCCTATCGCATTATCCTCAAAACATGTTTTTTAAATGGTATAAAACAGAGGTAAATGTACTCACAAACCGATGCTTGCATCATAACTTAGACATAATATCATCTGCTTAAGTCCATATATGTAAATTCACAATGCTCGTAGACACATAGGCTAACGTGTTTTGAGGTTACCCTTTTCTTCAGAGCCTGCAAAAGGAGGATCTGCAAAGTGATAGCACCAGGCTGAGAGGCACGGAAGTGGACCACAAGAGTCCTTCAGCTATACCAGCAGTCATCAAGACAAGGCTCTGAAGAAGAGGGTAACCTCGTAACGTGTTAGCCAATGTATCTACGAGCATTGTGAATTTACATATATGGACTTAAGCATGTGATGTTGTGTCTAAGCTATGATGCAAGCATTGGTTTGTGAGTAGTGTACATTCACCTCTTTTTTATGCCTCATTATTTACACACAGGCAGCATGTAGTGACCCCCCTTTATTTACACACAAGTAGCATGTAGTGACCCCCATTATTTACACACAAGTAGCATGTAGTGATCGCTAATATTTACACACAAGTAGCATGTAGTAACCCCCATTATTTACATTGGCAGCATGCAGTGACCCCCCATTATTTACACAGAAGCAGCATACAGTGACCTCCCATTATTTACACAAAAGTAGGATGTAGTGACCCCCATTATTTGCACACAGGCAGCATGTAGTCTCTCAGACATGCATTGTCCCCAATTACACCCATGCAGCAGCAGCCAGTACAGACACAAAGTGCTCCCATCTGACACCCACCATCCATGGTGCCCCACTCTGGGCTGTAGTCCCCTCGCCTGGCTGGGTTTCCTCTCCCCTATCTGGGTGCGAAGGTTAGTGAACATTAGGTATCCCGATCACATGGACTCGGAGCCGCCGCTGCCTTCAGCACACACACACTGCTCGGAGAGGGAAGATCAGAGCATCCGCCCGGATCTTTTCTCCGGGTCACCTACTGCGCTCTGCGGTCATCCAGCACTCTGCATCCTCCTCAAACACTCTGCTGTCTGTCCCATCTGTACATAGGGCCAGTGTAATGCTGTGTATATGACATACTCAGCTGATCCCCCTGAACTCCGCTGCTCTTGTGTCGCTCTCTGCTCCTGCCCAGTGAACCCAGGGCTGGTGCAAAGATTTTTTGTCCTAACAACCGAGGGTGCATTTTTACAACCCCGATCCTGGCACCCTAAGGGCTCTTTCACACGGTCCGCCTCCGTACGCAGATCCGCGCTGCTCAGCTGGGATCGATCCGCGATCCCAGCTGAGCCGGCGGATGACAGCTCCGTCTTCGCTTGCAGTGCGGAGAGGGAGGTGTCACAGCCCCCGCTGCTCTCTATGGGGAATCGGATGAGAGCAGACCGCCTGTCCGATCTCATCCAATCCCATCCGATCCCCAGGACGGATGGAAAATAGGGTTTCCATCCGTCCGGATTTCACGGACAGGATCGGATGCGGATAGCAGCGGGTGTCAGCTGACATGTCACCGCTGACATCCGCTACTCCATAGGGCTGAATGGGGCATCCGATCAGATCCGCCTAAAAAACTGACAGGCGGATCTGATCGGACCGCCCGTGTGAAAGAGCCCTTAGGCAGCTGCCCTGAAGTTCATATTCAATTTTGGTGATTGAGTCTACATTTACTTTGTTGTGAAATGTAGAGTCTCTGAGGACTCCTCTGTGACAGTGACCTTCACCTGTAAAACACATTTTATGAACGTATCCTGTATGGTACAACCTAAAGCAGAGCATTATATGATGTAATTCCCAAAGCTACTGAGCCTTTCTGCACTTTGACTTACTGCTTATTGATCAGAGGGCAGGCCATCCCAGCTCTATTATGTAGCTCTAATGCTTTTCCTTCAGTGATTGAATTCCTGTGTGTAAAGTGCATGTGATATACTCCAGACTCCGGGTATACACAGTAATCCTAAAAATTGAGAAAGCTGCCACAGAGATATGCATGAGCTGTTATGCACTGAGTCAGATTATAAACAAAATATCTTACTTTCAGAGTTCAGCTCAGGCCAGTCCTTGTAAGGTTGTGTCACTTGTGAAATGATAATTAAAAGATTAAGTCCTATATGCGGGAATGATGATTGAGTATTTGGATGGCGCAATATTAAAGCTCAACTGAACCTTCAGTTTAAATCAGCTAAATAAATTCTAGGAGCATCAAAAGGAGTGCAACGGTATGTTTTAAGCCACAAAAAGTGACATCTTTGCTAATTTAGCCCACTTCTATTGGCCAATAGTGTGTAGCAGCAATTGGCAACAATACAGATTCATTAGAACTTACTATACATTCATCGTATGGTATAGTAGAGGGGTCTATGGTGTGTATATACACATACTGTAAATACACAAAGCTGCAGTTTCCAATAGGAAACATCTAACTAAATGTCATTTAGACATCCATTAAACTTTTCACCAGTGGATTCATTAGGATGGAACCTCTCCTTCTCAAGTCTCAGGGCTACCTGTATTCCATCGGTCTGATCTATGACTACGTGTAATTCAGAAATTCTATAAACATCCAAATATACCCCTATTACAACTCTTTCGCTGTCATTCACAAGTGGATGTCATGTGATGTTTCACTAATTGAGGGAACAGGCAGAAACATTTGAACTTGATTTTATGAGGATATGTGCAATGCTCATATGCAACTTCATGTGTTTAATTTTCAGTGACGCCTTCCACACTATTGATGAAGGAGATTGTTACTCTCCGAAACGCGTCGGGTGGAGGAAATTTCTGTTCCATCATTCATCCCACAGTTGGTGTATTACTAGTTCATTGCACAATTGTTTTATGTGATGTAAAATGTTTCTATGTGTCCTGTGTTGATTTTCTACTTGTTAATCTTTTGCTAATTTTCAACCAATATGTCTCATAAAACATATAGTTTTTAATATATACATATATATATTTTTTTCTTACTTGTGCCTTTAAAGTCCCAACCATTTAGGGGAATTTTGTCTTCATACTGTACATACACTGTATTACCAAAAGTATTGGGACACCTGCCTTTACAAGCACATGAACTTTAATGGCATCCCAATCTTAGTCCTCAGGGTTCGATTGAGTTGGCTCACCCTTTACAGCTATAACAGCTTCAATTCTTCTGGGAAGGCTGTCCACAAGGTTTAGGAGTGTGTCTATGGGAATGTTTGACCATTCTTCCAGAAGCACATTTGTGAGGTCAGGCACTGATGTAGACGAGAAACCCTGGCTCACAGTCTGCACTCTAATTCATCCCAAAGGTGTTCTTTCAGGTTGAGGTCAGGACTCTGTGCAGGCCAGTCAAGTTCCTCCACCCCAAACTCGCTCATCCATGCCTTTTTGGACCTTGCTTTGTGCACCGGCGTGTAGTCGTGTTGTAACAGCAAGAGTCTATCCCTAAACTGTTCCCACAAAGATAGGAGCATGAAATTGTCCAAAATGTCTTGGTATGCTGACGCCTTAGGAGTTTCCTTCACGGGAAATAAGGGGCCAAGCCCAACTCCTAAAAAATAACCCCACACCATAATCCCCCCCTCCGCCAAATGATTTGGACCAGTACATAAAACAAGGTCTATAAAGATATGGATGACCAAGTTTGGGGTGGAGGAACTTGACTGGCCTGCACAGAGTCCGGACCACAACCCAATAGAACACCTTTGGGATGAATGAGAGCGGAGACTACGAGCCAGACCTTCTTGTCCACATCAGTGCCCGACCTCACAAGCTGCATCTGGTGGCAGGTGACGGTGACAAGTTACATGCTCAGAGCTCCCACTGATTCTGCATTACGGTGAGTTGTACTTTTTCATTTTATATTACAGTGTAATAATAGAAATAATGCGCTTCAATCATCCTGACACCATATCAATTATGGTGCTGTGAAGATTGCAGCGCTAACACCAGCCAATTTTCCTGACAAATTGCCCAGCAAAAAATACATCAACCCTTTTTTTTTGGATCCTACTTACCTAGGTCGATGCTTCATCTGTCCCCCACCTGCTATAAGGGTGAGAACTGAGCGATCAACCACCACTGATCGCTCGGTTCTCAGTGCTCTCTGCTCTGCCTGCCCCCCCACTCCCGGGCTCAGTGGAGCGCTGGGCTGTGCCAGGTGCCAGTCCAGGCTCCTGGGCGGATCTCGACCATATGGTCACAGTCTTTCCTCAGCCTGGACTGGCACTGTGATGTCAGCCGACAGTGGTTTTCGGCCCACTGTCAATTGAAAACGGGTCACAGAACTACAGAACAAACTAAACTCCTGTTATCCATAGGAGAAGTACAGCCAAACAAGCTTTGGCTGTACTTCTCCTTTATATAGTTTACAGTGGCAGCTGAATCCTCTCCCTGACCCCAGCAGCAAAAAAAACTACTTCCCCAAAAATGTTATAATCTTCGATGTTTAAATCCCCCCAAAAGGGCAAGTTCTGCTCCCCCCCGATTTTGTCAAGTACCCACTCCTACTTCTGGTCAAATCAACACGGCGATCTGAGTGGAAGTTTTGCTCACTCCTCCTCCACCCACAGTCTCTTGGGATAGATCACAGGTTCCAGGAGACTGGGGGACCATTCACGGGGCGCAGCATGGCTCTCGCATGCGCAGTGAGCAGCCGGCTTTGCAGCTGCAAGAAGTCTCAGTCAGCTGCGTGCCACAGATAAGATGCTGGCATCGGCACCCAAAGACAAGCAAAGAGCCGGGTTTGGTTAGGACATCTCTGGATGCTGGGACAGGTAAGTGTATGCTTTTTTAAATTCAGCAGCTACAGTATTCATAGCTGCTGACTTTTACATTTTGTTTACAGGCTGAAGCTCCTCTTTAAGTTCTACAGCACATCATAGCCTTTGATATCAACACAAAAGAATCTTTATTTTACATAAATGAGAATTACAGATTTAAACCATGACACTGAGTTTGCAAAGCACACTGGGCATTCTAATGCAAATGAAAACAGTTGGCCAATGAAAATGGTGCTGTCTCTTCTAAGGCCAACTAACGACGGTTCGAATCTTGGCTTGTTTAGTAGAACCGGCCGAGATTCAAACCATGTAAGGGGCAGGCTGAATGTTCCAGGTTGATTAATCGATTAACTTGAGTACAACCAGCCTGTAGGATTTTACATGCGATTATGCTAGAGGCTGGTGGTTGCAGGAAAGAAATTTTCTCTGTGTATGGCCTGCAGTAGGGAAGAAGGTGGTGCGTTCCTCAGTAGTAGTAGTATTTTGAGCAGTGTGTGTTATCTGACCTCACCTCCTTTTTTCACAGCTAAGTTGTTTTTTTTGCAACAAAGATCTAATGCTGTTGATTGGCAATTATCACCTGTTGGCTGCAAGGGATATAAAAGAAATAACCTTATATAACCTTATATGAGCTGTTATGGTGAAGAAACCTTTCCATATTTGGAGACGAAATCTGTTTTCCTATAGATGTAAAGACCGCCCCCCTGTTCTCTGTGTTGACCTTAAAGTGAATAACTCAACACCAACTTTACTTACTATATTACTATATATATATATATATACACACACACACACATATATATATATATATATATACATATTTACTATATTGACCCCTTTTCATGTTGATCATATCCCCCCTTAAACTCCTCTTCTCAAGTGAGAATAAATTCAGTTCCTCTAATCTTTTCTCATAGCTGAGCTCCTCAATGCCTCTTATCAGTTTAGTTGCCCTTCTCTGCACTTTCTGCAGTTTCCCGATATCCTTTTTAAGAACTGGTACCCAAAACTGAACTGCATATTCCAGATGAGGTCTTACTAATGATTTGTACAGGGGGCTAAATGATATCTCTCTTTCTGGAGTCCATGCCTCCGTTAATACAAGAAAGGACTTTGCTTACTTTGGAAACCGGAGCTTGGCATTGCATGCCATTATTAAGCTTAGGATCTACCAGAACACGCAGATCCTTCTCCGCTATGGATTCCCCCAGTTCTACTCCCACTAGTATGTATGATGCATTCTTATTCTTACCCCCCAAGTGCATAACTTTACATTTATTAACATTAAACCTCATTTGCCACATAGTTGCCCAATGAAACAGTGCATTGAGGTCAGCTTGTAAGTTGGAGACATCCTGTAAGGAAGTTATTCCACTGCAAAGCTTGGTGTCATCTGCAAAGACTGAAATGGTACTTTTAATCCCAGACCCTATATCATTTATAAAGATATTAAAAAGTAAGGGTCCCAAAACTGAACCTTCGGGTACACCACTGATAACCCTAGACCATTCAGAGTAAGAATCATTAACCACTACACTCTGAATTCTATCTTTTAGCCAATTTTCTATCCATTTTCAAACTGATCTTTCCAAGCCTGTAGACTTTACCTTACACATTAGCTGTGTGTGAGGAACTGTGTCAAACGCTTTTGCAAAATCCAAGTATACTATGTCTACAGCCACCCCTTTGTCCAAGGTTTTACTTACCTTCTCATAAAAAGAAATCAGATTTGTTTGACAACCTCTGTCTTTCATGAATCCATGCTGTCTGTTGCTTAAAATATTTTTTCCAGCAAGAACTCATCTATGTGGTCTTTTGTTAAACTTTCCAGTATCTTCCCGACTACAGAAGTTAAACTAACAGGTCTATAGTTACATGGCAAAGATCTTGATCCCTTTTTAAATATGGGCGCCACATTGGCCCTACGCCAATCCAGTGGTACTATTCCAGTCCTTAACGAGTCCCTAAAAATTAGAAACAAAGGCTTTGAAATTATAGCGCTCAATTCTTTTAGGATGCGTGGGTGGATGCCATCTGGTCCAGGTGCTTTATCCACCCTTATTCGGTCTAAATATTTCTGGACCATATCACTTTTGAGCCATTGTGGATCATTTGGGGCTGTGTCAATACCATCCTCATTACGGTCATGAGTTCCCCCATGCTCCTTTGTATACACAGAGCTGAAGAAAGTATTTAATAAATTTGCTTTCTCTTTGTCCCCAGTCACCCACTCCTGATTATTTTGTAAAGGGCCTACATGCTCAGACCTAACCTTTTTACTATTAATATATTTGAAGAATTTTTTGGGGTTTGTCCTATCTTTTGCAATCTGTTGTTCATTTTGAATTTTTGCATCCTTGATTTCCTTTTTACATATTCTGTTATATTCTTTGTAACAATTAAACTATAATAGTGTTCCTTCATTTTTATATTTTTTAAAAGCTCTTTTGTTATTATTTATAGCTTTTTTAACTTTGGCCGTGAGCCACATATGTTTTTTTAACCTTTTAAAGTATTGCCCATGGGAATATACTTGCAGTGAGTTTGCATACATTTTTTTTAAATTTCCCATTTCTGTTCTGTGCTTATCGATGCCAATATTCCCTCGCAGTCTAAATCCTGGAGAGCAGTTTCCCATTTCTGTTCTGTGCTTATCGATGCCAATATTCTCTCGCAGTCTAAATCCTGGAGAGCAGTCCCCATCCTTGGAAAATGTGCTCTCTTAAAGTTAAGTGTTTTTATATTTCCTGTATGTGTTTTTTGCTCACAGCTAACATTAAATGAAATGATATTATGGTCAGTGCTACCCAGATGTTCTTTTATATGAACATTATTAATAAGCTCTGCATGGTTTGAGATTGCCAGGTCCAACAGAGCATCATTTTTAGTGGGGGCCTCAATAAACTGTACCATAAAATGATCTTGTAATAGGTTTATAATTGTTTGCCCTTTAACTGTTCCAGTAGTGCCAGTACTCCAGGTAGACAATGCCATAAGAGCCATAGGCCTTTGGATTGTTGGAGCAAAAAGGCAGATTTCAGCTATACAGCAAAATTGTGTCCAATGCCACAAACTAAGAGGGAAACATCAGCAACAGCAAAAGTCAGATTTGCCAGCTGACAGGGTAAGTACTGACCCACCTTTCACTCATGTTGGTCTAGATGTTTTTGGGCCATGGATGGTAACAGCACGTAGAACCAGAGGTGGCTAAGAAAATAGCAAAGCATGGGCAGTGCTGTTCACCTGCATGCGTGCTGTACACATTGAACTAATGGAATCCATGGATGCGTTGAGTTTTATCAAAGCTCGAAGGCGATTCCTTGCCATCAGAGGGCCAGCAAAGTCATTAGGCTCTGACTGTGGAACTAACTTTACTGGAGCCTGCTTAATGCCAGGCCAATTTCAGGACATAGGTGGCTCATGGGAGAGAATGATAGGCATTACATGTAGGATACTGGGCTCTATGTTAATGGACTTGAACTACACAAGGCTTACTCATGAGAGTTTAACCTCCTTTCTGGCAGAAGTGTCTACCATAATCAATTCAAGACTACTTGTTCCAGTGTCTACAGATCCAGAGTCCCCAACTATCCTTACTCCAGCTACCCTTCTTACCCAGAAGCTTGGGTCTGTTCTTGTTTGACCTGAAGAATTTAAAGCAGGGAATCTATATGTAGCGCTACTCTCGTAGAAGCCGCTTGTGAATAGGGATCCCCCACCCTGGACAGCCAGGCACACCGAATTTCCACAGCACGCTAGAGTCAGGAAATAGTCCAGCAACATTGTTTGTTTTGTTTAATAGGGGTATTAAACTTGGATGGGGATAGGGGTATTATGGGATGCCTACTTGACTTTTTTGGCTCAGCTGGAACACTGTTTGGAGGATCTGACTAGGCACTCAGTCATTAAAGCCCATTACAGGCAGGGACCACGGGCCCCTTTGGTGTGTAGAAAAGTACCAGTGTCCAGCTACCTTCTTGTGGCTACTGATCCCAGCACCACCTCCTCAGGCACTGCCAGCCCAGCTTGCTGCAGCTGCCCCTTTCACTAGCCCTCCTGGCTATTCTTCCACGGTCCTTTCAGACTGACTATACAACCATCTCAGATGGCCACTCCTCAGTCCTCTCAAGCTGTCTCTCAGTCCTCTCTATGTCTCACTCACCAGCCACCCCGCTGTCTTCCTTCTGGAGACCCCCTGAACATGTTTGCTGGCTCCTGCTGTCCATACATCTGCTCCCATTACACTGGATGGGACTCCTCCGTGTATTTTGAGAGGATCCCTCCTGCAACCGAGCCCCAGTCCCGAGGTCACCCCCCCCCCAGACTAGGGGTTTAGCCTCAAGGGCCTCTTACAGCCTCCTCAGCACTCCATCTCCAGCTTCCACCCGACATCCACTGTCCCTGCTGGCCTGACCCAGAATATTTAAGAGGTCCCTCCACCTGCCAGCCTATTGGTCAGGCATTGGTTGGGGCCCTCATCAATACCCCAGGCAACTCCTCCTAACCGCCCTCCCATTCTTCTGGAAGTTTCTGCAAAGTTCCAGCAAGTAGGGGGAGGTATCAGAGATGCTGCCTTATAAATCACTCCAGCCTCCCTGGATTACTCACCCTGACCCAGATTCAAAACGCACAGGCTTTGCCAGCCAAGCCTAAAAATGTACCTACACTACCAAAAACCTATTTACACTCACACATTAAGCTAGAGGGTGCTACGTATACCTTGATCAATGGAAGCAAGTACAACACCTCACCAACTGCTTCTGAAATCGTCAGAAGATGGAGTACCTTACTCTTCTTCAAGGACATGGAAAATGGCAGCATCTGAAACCTAATCTCGAGGTTAGAGACCTTGTTCTGCTCAAAGACCAGCTAGTTGAAATAATCGAATGGCCCATGGGGCTTATTATAAAGACCATTGCTAGCGATAATGGTAAGGTACATAAGGTAGAGGTGAAAGTTGCCAGACGAGGTACTGTAAAGACTTTGTGAAAATGACAAATTAATAACCGCGCTCTCTTTTGCATAAATTCCCCATCAAAAAATCAAGTTATAAAAACATTTGTAAAATATCCATATATGACCACCATGTGCTTCAAACAGTGAAAAATCATGGTGTTATAAATCTTCTTAAGTGGTGCCACACATAAATGTGAGCTGTGCCTTCTTCCACCACCATTAGATACACTTACTACTCACCAGACACAGGGAACTAAATGCTTAATAGATATCTGGGAATGGATCCTTTCATTTGGAAACCGTTCAACAATCGCACCCCAATCCAGCCAGAAGGTATCTCGAGGTTAGTATACCACATACAATCAAGGGGAGGACAGAAAGCTCCTCATATTGTAGGATTTAAATAATTTTATTGGTCATGCACTATATAAAAACACTTACAATGTTGCAGATCAAAAACGAGCCTAATAGCACAGCAGGGACGCTGGTTTGTGTTCCACATGCGTTCCAAGATGCCGGAAGTGACGAGTTATGTAGATCCCACCCAACATGTTTCGTCAGCAGCCTCTGACATCATCGGGGGTGACCCCTAATGACGTCAGATGCTGCTGACGAAAAGCGTTGATTTTCTAATGGGGAATTTATGCAAAAGGGAGCGCGGTTATTAATTTGTCACTTTCACAATTTTTAGGCTTTCTAGTCTCACAACCAGCTGCTTTAATATTTGTAAATACATTATTTTAACTTTATTAATTTGTATTGTTTGTATATGGTTTGATGATATACACTTTAATACACTGTTGGGTTTGCAGCTGGTGTAATGCAAAGTGCGCAGGTTGAGGATATACACCCTGTTTTTCAACTGTAAAGACTTTCACCAAAGCCATTACAGAACATGTTTTGCTCTTGCCTTTTTGGGACTCTACTTGCTTAACTGGGTTTGTTGGATCCTGTTTCTGACCTCAAGAAGAATATGCCTTGGACTTTACTTGACACTTTCTTTTTGTCTTTTAGGTCTTCAAGACAACTGCAAATTACACTATTTTTTATTTGCACTTGCATAACTACCGTTATGTTGTAATATAGTGGTATTTTACAATTTCAGACGAGGAGTGTGCTGTTACACTTGTGTGAAAATATTATACAATGCACAGTCATGGTTAATGTTCATATTACTGTGAATTAAGAATTTATAAAGGTAATTTCCTAAAACAATTGTTTATTGGCCTCAGTATAGTTGGTCATCTTGTGGGTATTTTGATTAGTTCACTATTTTTCTGTGTTCCCTCCCATTTTGTGATGTATTCTTCCCTTCCTCTCATATGTCTGTATGGGATAATGATGGCCGCTTGTCTTATGGCCACAAGTTATTCTGCTCACATGGGGAAATGCATTACCATGTTTTGACTTGCAAATACCATCCATTCGATCTTTTGCCACATCCTGTTGTCTGCTGTAACCTGCAACATTCAATAAAGATGTGGATGAGAAAGGTATTTGGTGAGTTCAGCTATCTGATAAAGACTGTCCGTGGTGATTGTATCTACTTATACAGGTCAGGCATGGAGGTCTCAGCAAGAAATAAATAACTACTACAACAGTTGGAGTCAGAATAATAATATTTCAGGTTTACCTGACTGAAAATAAGTTTTTAGTATAAACCAAAAAAGACAGATTCTCTTTAGGCAGAAATTATTCCTTGTGTCAGAAATAGCCCCATTAAATAGCAATATTTTCACTGCTCTTTACCTTTTTTTGCAAATGTATTCCCACCACAACATACTGAAATAGTGTGTGTGCTGCAGCTATACGCTGTATTAATAACTAACGCAATGTCATTTCTCTCTATCAGACAGCATGATAAACCCACTTTATCTTTTGCTCAATAACTACCTTTCATTCTACTTTTTCATTCCAGCGCCATTTATCATTATAACAGATCACCTCATTTCAGCAAATCTTTTTTCAATCTGCCTTTATTTTATTTTATTTTGCTTCACTTCACTCTCAACTACTTCAATGTTATCTTTCTTGTTTAAATGTCTCTTTGTGTCAGAATGTTTATTTCTCTGATTCTCAAATCATAGCTAGGGTAACTCGGCTCGGTTGCTCAGGTCACACTACTGCCATCCGATTTTCAGAGCAATTATATAGTGTAACTTGGTTGCAGTTTTGGATGTGGTTTGGATATTCTTTGGGGCCGAAATCACACTGGAATGGCACCAAAGTAGTACAGGACAAATATTCTCATCTCCAGTACAAATGTTTGTTACTCTCCCACCATTATGTAGCCCATGGGTGTCCAACCTGTGGCCCTCCAGCTGTTGCAGAACTACAAGCCCCATCATGCCTGTGCCATTGGGAGTCATGTTTGCAACTGTCAGCCTTGCAATGCCTCATGGGACTTGAAGTTCTGCAACAGCTGGAGGGCCGCAGGTTGGACACCCCTGATGTAGCCAGAACAGTCCCGCTGTGCTTCCTCTCAGGCTCCTCCTCATCTTGACACATCAGAATTGAGGCATCTAGAGGAAACTTCCCTTGGCTCTTTTACTACTTTTGATAGACAGGCAGCAGGGAGAGATGCCAGATGCTGTAGTGGTGGGGGGTCATGGCGTTGGGGACCCGGTGCACCCCGCAGAAGATGTGGGGCACATTCGTGGGTGCCCAGCACTAGCAATGCCACTGGCTGTCAGATATGGATTTTGTAGGGTTTGTTTATGCACTCCTTACCCTACCCACATTTTCTGCTGCCGGGACAGGAGCAGCCTAGGGAGAAGAAAGGGGGCAGGTACCCAAACCCTCCACAGTGTCCCAATCAGACAACATTCCTTTGTTAAGTACTGTATTCAGGAGCACTGCACTGGTATGTACTGTATGTATGCATGATTTGAGTAGTTAGGTTACGTGTTAGCTGGCTAGCTTGAAAGTATGATAGGGACCCTCTTTTTAATAAATATATATATATAAATATATACACCCCCTCCCTGGGTCTACAGTATGCTGACAACACCCAAATCTATCTCTCGATCCCTCAGCTAACTCCGTCAGTCTCCTCATGCATCACTAATTTATAGTGATTGGCTGACCGTTCGAGTCGAAAGTAAGTTTGACTCAAACATTATGTGTTCATGTGTTCGCTGAACACACAAACGAATGTGGTGCTCGGTGGGGAGTTTGCCCGCCGATGAGCGCCCCATAATGCACTGCGCGATTGCAGTGCCTTAAGTGCTTGTAAATAGCCAAACATGTATGCTTCGGCCAATCAAAGCACAATGTCCCGTCAGAGCCAATATTGGCCAAAGGCAGGGTGCCTTTAGCCAATCATGACTCATGGGCTAAGTCCATGCCCCATACTATGTAAGGCTGCTTACACGACAGCCGTGTGTAGTGTGTTAGTGGAGATTAGGAGTAGAGATTAGGCAGATAGTTAGTGGATTGTGCTTTCACATTTAATGCAGTCAGTGCATTGTAGTGTGGGGCTGATTCTTGTGTAACACGGTGTAGTGCAGCCAGTGTAGTTGTAGTGTAGTGCTGTGCTGATTCATCTTGTGTAACACAGTGTACTGCAGTGTAGTGTAGGGCTAATTCTTGTGTAACACAGTGTTGTACAGTCAGTGTAGTGCTGTGCTGTGATTCTTGTGTAACACAGTGTAGTGGGGCCACTGAATTGTTGGTGTATACAACATGTCTGTCACCCCACTGGTCCTATTTTTTTCCCATTGATATATATATATATATATATATATAGATAGATATATATTTATATGTATATATATTTTTCCCTTTTCAATTTTTATAATTTTTTTTGCAGCATCAGGTTTTGTTGCTGCAATATTAGTACTCCCCTTCTGTGTTTCAGGTGCTATTCCTTCTGCGTCAGCAGTGGGGTTTTTTTTTTTTGTGGCACAGCACCACTAATTTTATTTAGGGCATAATTTTTGTTCCCCTTTTTGTGTTGCAGGTGCTATTCCTTCTGCATCAGAAGTGGGGATTTTTTTGTGGTGCAGCAGCATTCATTTTATTTAAGGCATAATTGCTGTCCCCCCTTTTGTGTTGCAGGTGCTATTCCTTCTGCGTCAGCAGTGGTTTTTTTTTTATTTTTTTTGTAGCGCAGCAGCACTGTTATTTAGGACATAATTGCTGCCCCCCTTTTGTGTCATAGATGCTATTCCTTCTGCATCAGCAGGGGTTTTCTTTTTTTGGCTTTATTACGTTTTTCTTTATTAAAAAAATATATAATAAAATGGTTTATAGTGCAAAAGTATTGCACCAAAGCACCATATTCCCTTCCCACACTCTATAATAAAAAGTTATAAAAATCTCCGCTAAAAAATAAAAAATGGTAATTAAGGGATTTATAGTGCACCAAGCACAGAAGTATTGCACCCAAGCATCATATTTCAATCCCACAATCTAAAATAGAAAGTTATAAAAACCTCCCCAAAAAAATCCCCATCATGTCCAAAAGGCCAACATGAAGAGGCAGACACTCACAGGCTAGAGGCCACTAAAAGAGGGCAAGCAGCCTCTGTGTCCACAGTGAAAATTGGTGGTCATGGACATGATGCATCCTCTGCAGGCGGGGCACGCTTTTCCTTTTTTTGCGGTGCTGGTCCTGTTATTGAGCCACAACATGCAGAAGAGTTGGTGGAGTGGATTACTAAGCTGTCCTTATCCTCTGTTACCCAGGCTCATACTAGTTTGCCTTCCACCACAGCTGCTATTCCATAGGCTCCTTGTCCACAGCAATTCCTTTTGTAGCCTCACCATCATGCACAGATCAGTCATCTGAATTATTCGATCATAGTGTCAGTTACATGATGCTGGAGGATGCGCAGCAATCTGAATGCTCCGATGTTGGTTTCTTAGATTAAGGAAGGGAATAACGTGAGCCTAGAGAGAAGGGGTGACACTGACGGACAAGAAACTAGCAGTCATGTTCCCCACAGCTGCAGCATACTGCCAAGTTTTCTCCAGTGACGAAGAGGGAGGGGATGATGAGGTCACTGACCGTACTTGGATGCCTAAGAGAATAGAGGAGGAAAGTGAGGAGGAGGCGGCACAACTCCAACGAGGCAGGATGTGCTCCAGAGGCTGCCTTAAGGGCAGCCACCCTATTGCATCACACCACAGAGCACGCCTTAAGGGCAGCCACCCTATTGCATCACACCACAGAGCTTCACAGGAGTAGGGCGCTGCTAACTCCTCGCTGACTTCCAAAAGTTCATTGGTAAGGGATTTTTTCAACACATGGCCAGCAGACTGCAGCGTTGCTGTTTGCAATCTCTGTCTGAAGTGGATCAAGTGTGGCCAGAACACCAGCCACTTGGACACCGCATGCTTGATAAGACATATGAGGACCTGCTATGCAGTCCGTTGGCAACAGCACCTGAAAGACCCACATCATAAAAAAATGCAGACTTCTCCTTGCTCCTTGTCTAGGATCTCTACCCCTACTATACCTCAAGCCCTCTCAAAAACCTGCACTGAGAGGGATGATGCTATAGTAATGGGTGCCACAGGTTCTTGGACCCAATCTGCTAGCAGTACACCACCTGTTGATTTGATGGGAAATGTCGCTACCCCAGTTGCTGAACCGTAAGAAAAGATACTTTCCCAGCCATCCACATGCTCAGCGTCTAAATGCTAGCACTACAACTGCTGCCTTTTCATCTGGTAGACTCTGCCCATTTTGTGAATTTGCGGAATGTGCTGTAACCCAGTGGCACCCAGTGACAGGTTCCAAAAAGAAATTTATTGCACTTTAAGTCAATCCAGCTCTGTACCATCATGTGGAAGGCAATGTTTTGGCCTTGTTAGACAGAGCGGTCAGCAGGGAGGTTCACATTACTGAATATAAAGTGAAAGGTGAGCTGATTGAAAATATAGCTGCAACCAAAGATCCAAATACAGGCATACCCCGCTTTTAAGTACACAATGGGACCAGAGCATGTATGTAAAACGAAAATGTACTTAAAGTGAAGCAATACCTTTTTTCATTTCCTAGGCAAGCTGGTTGGCCACAAATAGGGTATGTTGTAGTCCTGGGTCCCCTCACATTGCTCCCTAAGTTTGGTATCCCTATCACTTATGGTTTGGGAGTAGTGCCATGTCAAGCTGACCACGATTTCCCATAGACGCCAATGTTAAAAACTGGGAGTAATGCCATGCTAAGCTGACCAGGCTGTGTCCGTACTCGCGAGTGTACGTAAAGTGAGTGTACTTAAAACGGGGTATGCCTGTACCTGATTTAGAATAAATTAATGTGTAATGATAATCTGGTGCACTGAACAATAAAGTAAATAAAATTAATATCTTGTATGCAAACACAAAAATACCGTGATGATGTGATTCACAACAATTGTGACAGATTATACACAGTGCTTATAAAACAAAATATGGATCCCAAAGTCCAAAATTGTGTATAACCAATCTTCAAATCAATGGTGAATAAAAGTGATTCCAAATCAAACAGTGGAAGTCTATAAATCCATATGGCGTATACGTGAATCCCACCACCTCTCAAGCTATTACCTTACCAGACGGATAAGGTAAAGGTGCAAATAAGCTCCCCATGAGTGACCTTCTATACTGTGGAAGTGATCCTGTGCTCTGATTCACACTGTGTGAAAACTCAGCAAATCAAGCCTCTTACCTCTAAGGATATTCCTCCAACAGCCTCACTGTATGGACTGGAGTTTATTCAGCTGAAAATCCTTTATGCCTCCTGCACTTTCCTTATGGTGGCATCCCCAAGATGTTTCCCATATAAAAAAATAAAGGTGCGGGCAATAGTGCATTACCTCAATTTAACTTTAATAAAAGAATAGAGTGCACTAACATTATCCAACTTAAAAACGAGCAGTTTGCAAATAGCTTCATAGGGACCGTGGCCTCTGTCCCTATGAAGCTATTTGCAAACTGCTTTTTTCTTCACGGCGCAATGGGTAACTCTGCTGGCAGCTGGGAAGGTTGCAGAACAGGGTTCAGTGCTGGAGCTTGTTACACCACCACGCCCCCAAAAAGCTAGCGGTGATTCTGCCAAATATGTCTGCTGCACCCCCTCCTCTTCTTCTTCCTCTATAGCCTCTTCTGCTGAATTGTCCTCTGAAGCAGCAGTGCTCCCTAAGCGTTCAAGGGGCTACGCAAGCAGTCAGGCTAAAATATGTCATGCAGTGCTTCACTTGGTCTGTCTAGAGGACAGGAGCCACACTGGGGCAGAGACTCTGTCAGCTCTGCAGGGCCAGGCTCAGAGGTGGTTGACACCATGGCAGCCTGAGCCAGGAATGGTTGTATGTGACAATGGCACCAACCTTCGCTCTGCCCTCCGATAGGGACACTTGACACATGTTCCATGCTTGGCACATGTCCTTAATTTGGTGGTGCAGAGTTTCTTGAACAGGTACCTGGGCTTACAAGATCTTCTGAGGCAGGCAAGAAAAGTCTGTGGCCATTTCCTGCGGTCATACAATGCCAGTGCTCGGCTTGCAGACATTCAACCTGCCTCCCATCTGCCTCATTTGTGACATGCCCACCAGGTGGAACTCAACATTGGCAATGCTGCAGCGACTGCTCATGCAACCGAGGGCCATCAATGAGTACCCGTGTGTGTATGGCACAAGGACAGGCTCAGGGAAGCTTGCCACACCAGTGGCTCCTGATAACGGGTGCATACACTGTCCTGTCACCATTTGAGGAGGCCACAAGGATGGTGAGCGGTGACGATGCATGCATCAGTGACACTGTCCCTCTAGTCTTCCGACTGGAGCACATGCTTTGTGGAATTATGGACAGGGAATTTGAGGCATAACAGCAGGAGGAAGAGGAGGACTTCCTTTCCTCACAAGGCCCCCTTTATGCAGATACCATTCCTGCGGGGCTACAAAACACACAGGAGGAAGAGGAGGAGAAGGAGGAGGATTGTAGCAGCATGGATGTAGAGGATAACATACAGCAGTCTTCAAGGCAGGGGCATTGCTATGTGGGAAAAAGACCAGGGGCTTCAGCCCAAAGGTAAATTTGATAACCCCACCCACATTTTAAAGTAAGTCCCGCCCAAGCTCCTCCCACATTTAAAAGTACCGCCCAAGCTCCATCCTTACCCCTGCCCAATGCCCCACCATAAAATGTTCTATGAACCCATTATGACACCAAATCTTGAAATTGTTAATAATTAGCAATTAGGAGTATTATATACTGGTAATATGGTAGATTTACGTGACTTTGTGCAAGCGGTCTTGGCAGGACACAGTGGGAGGTGGGCTGCGGGAGGAGCGGCGGCGATTGCCGCTGGCCTCCCACAATCGTCAGAGAAACAAAGCAGGCAAGTCTTCTGTCACACAGGCAGGCAGAGATCAGGAGTTTCAGCTAAGCTACAACTCCGATCTCTCTGTGCCTGTCACAGAGTCCATCCCCCCCACAGTCAGTAAGCATATTTAGGCATACATTAACCCCTTTGATCCCCCCAGTGTTAACCCCTTCCCTGCCAGTGTCATTTATACAGTAACAATGCATATTATTTAGCACTGATTACTGCATTAATGTCACTGGTCCCCAAAAAGTGTCAAAAATGTCAGTTAGGAGTCTGATCTGTCCGCCGCAATGTCGCAGTCCCGCTAAAAATCGGTGATCACCGACATTACTAATAAAAACAAAAAAATGAATAAAAAGTCCAAAAATATATCCCATAGTTTGTAAACGCTATAACTTTTGGGCAAACCAGTTAAAATACACTTTTTGGGATTATTTTTAGCAAAAATATGTAGCAGAATACAAATTGGCCTAAACTGATAAAAAAAAATGATTTTTAAATTTTTTTTATTGGGAATGTTTTATAGCAGCAAGTAAAAAATATATTTTTTTTAATTGTCGCTCTATTTTTGTTTATAGTAGCGCAAAATCTAAAAACTGCAGAGGTGATTAAATACAAGCAAAAGAAAGCTCTATTTGTGGGAAAAAAAGGACATCAATTGTATTTGGTACAGCGTCACAAGACCGCGCAACTTTTTGTTAAAGTACGTAGTGTCGAATCGCAAAAAATTGGCTGGTCATTAAGGGGGTAAAACCTTCCGGAGCTGAAGTGGTTAAAGGCAGGACATTTTTTACTCTAATATATTCTCTGTATTAAGGTAAAACAACATCTATGTATTTGTATAGCCCCCTCACATGTGTAAATAAGGAATTTCATAAAAGAAAAATGCTTTAAAAACAATACTGTATATATAAATATATAGCCTATACTTTTTTGCTTTCTGTGCTTCCCTGTCTCAACTTAGTAATTGCAAATACTCTTTCTGAAAGAATATTTGCAATTACTTGAGACAGGGGAAGCACAGAAAGCAAAAAATTATTTAGTAAATAATATTAAATAATATTAAATAAAAATAGAGTAAAATAGTAAATAATATTTACACACAATATACACAGAGAGTGAGAGACGAGGAGTCTGACTGACCTGCTGCAGTGCCGCCACGACCTGTCTCTTCAGGGCCTCCCTCGGCTCTAAGCTTAGCCCGCGCTGCCGCCCGGAGAAGAGGGAGGTGGCTGGTGTGGGTGGAGTTAATTCCAGGTTCGGAGGAGGAATTTGAAATCCTCCTCCGCTCTGACCGTTGCCCGCGCTTTACTGCTGTCACGTGACGACGCTGACGGAGGTTACAATTACCTGGACTACGTGTTTCTGAGGCTTCCTTCAGTCGAAGGAGGAGCGGTGGAGAAGGCGGCCGGCTGACAGATGCCTTTAAACAATTCTTTAGTCTCCAGGGCTGTTAGGTTTAAGCAACCATCGGCAGCGTCTGCAGCATATGGTGCAGGATTATCTAGGGGCAAGAGCAGACTTGGAGACCTTTCCAACTAAGCATCCACTGAGTTACTGGGTCTCGAGGATGGACCACTGGCCAGAACATGCTCAATATGCAATCGAGCTACTGGCCTGTCCTGCTTTCAGCGTGCATTCCGAACTGACATTCAGTGCTGCTGGAGGTTTTGTGAAAGATAAAAGAGTGTGTCTGTCCACAGACTCCATTGACAGGCTGACATTTATCAAAATGAATCAGTCCTGGATCAACAACAGCTATCAAGCCTCTAATGGTGATGTAACTGATTGAATTTGCTAAGGATCTGTGATCCCCTGAAGACCACCTATGCTGCCTATCCTATTCCTGAATCTTGATTATGCTAGTTTCCAACAATATTTTTGGTTTTACGGCACCACCAATACCCAAGGCCCAACTTGTCTGCACCTGTATCACAGGTGCATGTCATTTCAATTTTTGTTCCTAATTTTTAACAGCAGAGCCCGTTCCTGCGCCCAGCAAGAGCAACTGTGAGGGGTTACAGTGTTCAGGTACCACCAACACCCAATGCCCAACTTTTCTGCACCTGTATGATGAATACATGTAATTTCAATGGTTGTTTCTAATTTTTAACAGCAGGGCCTGTTCTTGCACCCAGCAAGAGTAACTGTGAGGGTTTTCAGTGTGCAGGCACCACTAGGGATGGGTGAATGGTTTGGGTCGAGCATAAGTTCAGTTGTTAGGCGAGTACCTAAATGGGTGATGTTTAGGCCAAACTTATGCTAGGCCGAAACCGTTCACCCATTTCAGTCATCAAAACGCCAGAAACATTGTGCAAGAAAAAAATGGCGATGAGATTAAAAACAAAGGTCCAATAAAGTGTAATGAAAAACTTGTAGTGCAAATAATACACTTACATCTGATGCCACCAGTCTAAACACAGAATGGCTGGACCTCCGGCATATCACTAAGCTCAACGGCTGTTTCTTGGTGATATGCCTGAGGTCTAGCCGCCATTCTACATTTAGACTGGTGGCACTACAAGTTTTTCATTGCACTTTATTGGACCTTTGTTTTTAAACTCATCGCCAGTTTTTCTTTACAATGTTTCTGGCATTTTGATGATTGAAATGATGTTTTCTTTTATCTTGTCAAATTTTATATATTTTTGTTTTTTACTTTAATAAATACTACACTATAAGTATTTTTTCTTGTGTTTGATGATTTATCCGGTATGGCCGACTGAGACATCCTTGATTTGCCCCATGTTGAGGTTTGGGAGATCCAACACAGTCGGACAGTGTCAATCTGAGAGGAAAGATACCACAACCCGAGGCTATAATTGCTATAATTTAGACAGCAATTATTTTTGGTGAGTTTGAATTTCAGCTATTCGGTGGAGGCAAAAGTTACACGGGTGACATACGATATATTTTCTACACTTGGCAATAAAGCACTTTCATTCTTTGCACCTGGATTTGTTTTATTGGACACTTTCAGATGATTAATGATATTTTATCATATTCATGTAGTTTATTTGATAGTCATATTTTATAGAGCTATCCAGCATTTTTTGTTACATAAATTTAGTGATATGGACACTTTTGTATGATCGATTACACGTCATTTTTGTAATTATAATTTTATTTGTTTGTTTGGATTGTCTGATGGACATTTTACTATGATTTGAGACTTACATATTTTTGTTTATAGCGCTGCAATTTCATATTTACACTAGTGTTGGTATATTGACACCTATTGCACCCTGCTGATATTCTTACTAGGCTTTGCCATTATTTTATTAATATTCATAAAATAAAATTGTTAAAATCCAATTAATACTTGACCAACATTTTATTATGATTTGAGATTTAAATTTTTTTTTTTATAGCGCTGGAATTTCCTCTTTAATTTTGTTTGCTTAATTTAATTTAATGTTGTTGCTTGCTTATTTTGTTCAAAATATTAACCATAATTTGAGTTCATCTTCTTGTATTATTTTATAGTTAGTTTACTGATTACAGCCACAAATAGTGTACACATCATATCTGTCTATGTGGGTGAATTGGGGGTCATCAAGCGGTGCTGATCATGTGACCACGCTTCTGGCTAGAGACTGACATCTCTGAAAGCCCATCCTCAGAAGACGATGTCACATTGGCTGTGACTAGCTGCCACATCTACTTCATGCCTTTCAGTCCTGGTGTACAAAGGCGTCATCTTAAATAAGCCTCACCCATCAATTTTACGTCGCCAGTTTTGCTGTACATTCCATCTGTCTGTATTTCTCCATTAATTTTACTTCTACTGTGCAGACTGCTTCACCTTGAATTCTGTCTCCTTTTGTACCCTATTATCATTTCACAATTCTGTACATCCAGGGATTCCTGCGGCTTCTGCAGCAGGGGGGTCACCAGCCCTATGACAATGCAGTTACAAAATAACCACTTCATCATTTGTACTCAATTATCCATGAAAAAGCAACCCCAGGCAATAAATATGATCAGTCAGTGACACTGGCTATCCAGGAACTAGCTATGCAGAAAGTCCACTCCAAGCATCTTTAAAGGGGGACTGCACTTAAAAACATATTATTTTCTGTAATTTTCATTGCTGTCTAAAACGTCCCTGTGGAGATTATGGTTTTCTTGCATTTTGTTACAAAAAAAAATAACTAGGTGCGTTCATTTTCAGCATGGAGCTTTTAGCACGTTAAAGCTAAACCAAAAGCAAACATCTAAGTGCATAATACACCTATTTGGAAGCGGTTTTACTTGCCAAAAAGTCTTTCCTTTTGTTCATCCAGTCCTGGGATTTACATAGATCCACCACACAGCACAGCCAGCCTGGTCACCTGGCTTTTCTTTGCTAAGGTTAGCACTGTGCTATAGAGGTATCAACCTGATGATAAGAATGATCAGAAAAACAGCAATATGCAACTTGACGTTTAACCACTTCCCGACCACCCGCCGCCTTTTTACTGCGGCAGGGTGGCTCTCTTGCCCAAGCCGACGTAGACCTACATCGGTCGCTCGCGGCAAGCTAGGGGACGAGCGTGTGCCATCTGTGCCGTGCTCCCACCCCCACTCGGGAGCGGGGAAGCCGATGCACGGGTCAGGCAGCTCCGAATGCCGTCTGACAACCGCGATCGCTCCCCGCTGAGAGAGAAGGATGGTCGGCTGTTGTAAACACAGCTGACCGTTCTTCTCCCTGAAATGATCATAAAGCTCATGTGATCCTTCTATATAGTAACTTGGTTCAGTTCACTTCAAGAGGTAGGCAACACTGCTCTGTTTTCACTTGATGATCTGACCAGTAACACACCTCCTGCATTACAGTGCCCCCACTCTGGATGAATGAGCATGGGGGGGGACCTTTGGACCCCAGCATTGTCAGTCTGGGGGGAGGGGAGTGTTAGTTATACTAGCAGATTTAAAGCGGAGTCCCGGCCTCAAAATCGATTTTTTTTTTGGTCACTTACCTTGATATTGAAGAAAATATACTCACCTTCCTTCCACTTCTTCCCTCTCGGCCCGCGGCCCGCGCCATCACTTCCGGCTTGCGAGGACTCCTGGGAGCTGAACGTCATCGCTCCCAGGAGTCAATGCGCCAGGCATGCCCAGAAGCTGTGCAGGGATGCCGCGCCTGGACCGGAAGTGACGAGCAGGGCCGGTGCAGTGCATTGTGGGACTCCGACGTCACCAAAGAGGCTGCAGAAGAGAACGCGCTGGCTTCAGCTGCCCACACCTGAGATGGCAGCGCTGGAGAAGAACTTTTCAAGGTAAGTATTTCTTCTTACATGTAAGTGCGACCCGGGACAGTTCAGAGGCTATCCATTGTGGAATGTACTAGCCCTGACTGTCCCGGGGGGTATTTTTATCTAAATTTGACCCCCGAGCCGGGAACTCCCCTTTAAATACACCAGCAAATTGAAGCCAGTTCAGCTAATTCTTTCTAAGCAGTTACAGCAAACATTTTTTTCCTTTTGGGATAAAGGTTTTACATACATAAATAAAAAACGATCTTTGTAGGTTCCTCTGCTAGTGTTAAATAGTTTGTCTCATCTCTAAATGATGCATACACTGGAGAGCTTGGTCTTTTGAAAAACAACAGACTTACTGGCCAGATCACCAGATGAAAATAGAAGAAAGCCTGAAGAAGAAAACAAATGCAGCCATCACATCTAAGAAATGGTAAGCTACAATATAATAAATGTTTGCTTTTGAGTTTGATCCCACTTTAATGCGGGTTAAACTGATAATGCAAACAAAATAGTAAAGAGGTATGCATTAAGCACAGAAAAAATAATAACTGGCAATGCAACCATTGTAGAAACAGGTGTTACCTAGGAGTGTTTCTCACTAAAGGTACTAGTCTAGGAAACAGCACAGTGCAGAATAACAGATTTGTACAGAATGAAGTATAAAGGAGATTCAAAAAAAATAAATAAAGGAGATTCACTGTGGCATAAATAGTACAGTTTACTCTAGTACAAAGTTCCCTGGAAGTAACACCCCACTTCACAAGGAGGTTGCCTGCAGCTGGTAGCACAGGTGGTGGCCACAGGGATCTCTGAACAAGGGAAAGGCAGGAGAAGTCTCTGGTCTCCATGCTCAGGTGTCCCCAGGATGGGTTAACGGGGGCTGAATGGCCATCCTATTGGAAGGTCAATGCTCTGGAGCCAGCTAGCACAGTGAACAACACATTGACTGGGGCCTAGCACGAAGCCCCAAATTTTGCATATTCCTTGGTATCAAAAGGTCGCAAAGTTCAAGGGGGCCGAATACTTTTGCAAGGCACTATAACTGTCAATCTCCCTTGGTCTAGGGCTCCATGCAAGATTTCACCACGTGGAGTTTCAATGATCATTAGAGCGGTGAGGAATCAGCCCAGAACTACACGGGAGAATCTTGTCAATGATCTCAGGGCAGCTGGGACCATAGACGCCAAGAAAACAATTGGTAACACACTACGCCGTGAGGGACTGAAATCCTGCAGCGCTTGCAAGGTCCCCCTGCTCAAGAAAGCACATGTACAGACCCGTATGAAGTTTGCTAGTGAACATCTGAATGATTCAGAGGAGAACTGGGTGAAATTGTTGTGGTCAGATGAGACCAAAATCAAGCTCTTTGGCATCATTAAACTCATCGTGTTTGGACGAGGAGAAATGCTGCCTATGACCCCAAGAACACCATCCCCACTGTCAAACATGGAGGTGGAAACATTATGCTTTGGGGATTTTTTCTGCTAAGGGAACATAACAACTTCACTGCATCAAAGGGACGATGGACGGGACCATGTACCATCAAATCTTGGGTGATAACCTCCTTCCCTCAGCCAGGGCGTTGAAAATGGGTCATGGATGGGTATTCCATCATGACAATGACCCAAAACACACGATCAAGGCAACAAAGGAGTGGCTCAAGAAAAAGCACATTAGGGTCCTGGAGAAGCCTAGCCAGTCTCCAGACCTTAATCCCATAGAAAATATTTAAAGGTAGCTAAAGGATTGAGTTACCAAACGAATGACTTAGAGAGATCTGCAAAGAGGAGTGGGACAAAATTTCTCCCGAGATGTGTGCAAAACCTGGTGGCCAACTAAAGAGAAACATCTGATGTCTGTGATTGCCAAAGAGGGTTTCGCCACCAAGTACTAAGTCATGTTTTGTGAAGGGGTCAAATACTTATTTCTCTCATTAAAATTCAAATCAATGTATAACTTGTTATTCTGTCTCTCACTGTTAAAATAAACCTACCATTAAAATTATAGACTGTAGAGCTAGGGGTTGGTCCTTTTGGCTGCGCTCTTCAGTGTTCATATGGGAAGGTTTGGGGACACTGTATTTAAATGTGGGGCCGGGGTGGAGGGGTGGATGGGGTGGCTAGGTTTGTTCTCCTGGGGGTGACATGCAGGGCTGCGGCCCTATGATAGCAAGCCGCCTGGTTGGGAGGAGGGATCCGGGGACGAGCTCCGTCTGCCTAGCGAGATGGTGTTCACATACAAAATTGCGCAGGGTGGCGACACGTCGCCTGTCTACCACATGTTTTTTTTTTTTTCGGGTCCTGGATGTTGGTGGCCATTGCATCCTTAGAACGCTTCGCTCATATGGGGGCCTCCCCTGCATTGTCACCCCGGGGCGTATTGGTTGTTATGTTATGCCGGGTTATGTGACCCAAGTGGTGCGATTTTCCTGGAGGGACGGCATGGCTCTAACCTGCGGTCTCACCGGGGCATGCTACACCATGGGGTTTTGTATGTTACTTACTCTTGCCTGCCTTATATTTGACTGCCTTGGCGTCTGCCGGGATTACTTTACATTGCACTGGTTCTGAAGTACCTACGGGGGTGATCTGCTTGGTCCATCTCGGCGCCACGGTTTGCCGCGCCTGGCTTGCTGCCGGATCTTCCGGTTTGCGTGCGGGACGCGACGGACTGGGGTGGTGACTTATACCTCGCGTACCCCTATTCTCGTCCTACAGCCTCCGAGCTGATTTTCTGCTGCTTCCCCTCATTATCATTATGTTCTCTCTCCCTTTTAGCTAGGTGGGCCGGACGGCCGGACCTGAGCAGGTTTTGGTTGAATCGTCTCCGCCCTCGACCCCCAGTAGGTTGGCACTAAGGGTGCTGGTCGCCCTGGTGCTAGTGCAGCATTTCTGCTCTATTAGTTTCCTCGGGTACTGCCCGTCTATTCCTGTCTTTGTCTACTGTTTTTCTTCCCCCCCGTCTTCTTCCCTCCTCTCCCCCCTTTCTCTTTTCCACCCTTCCCCTCCCCTTCTTCCACCCTTCCCCTCCCCTTCTTCCACCCTTCCTCCCGATCTCCCTTTTCTTTTCTTTACTTACCTCCCCAGGTGGGTGGGTGGGGCTCGGTGCTGGGCCATGGACACTCTCAGGTTGTATTCCCTGAATGCTAAAGGGCTCAATGTGCCGGAGAAACGGAAAGTACTCCTGAATGAATTGCGCCGCTCTCATGCTGATGTCGCCTTCATTCAGGAGACCCATTTCAGAGATGACCGCCTTCTGCTCCTTAAGAACAGGTTCTACCCGTTCTCGTATCACGCTACTAATGCCGTGGCGAAATCCAAGGGTGTCTCCGTCTTGCTGTCGGCCAGGATCCCGTGGAAGTGCGAGGCCTCGCTGCTAGACCCGGGCGGGCGCTTCTTGTTTCTCAAGGGGATGGTATGCTCCCACCGCCTGACGTTCGCCTGTATCTACGCCCCTAACGAAGGCCAGGATGGTTTCCTATCTGCCGTCCTAGATAAGCTTGCCGGCTTCCAAGAGGGTCAACTGATACTAGGGGGGGACTTCAATATCCCCTTGGTCCCATCGATGGATACCTCCTCCGGGACCTCTTCGATTCCCCATGGCGTGCGGAAGCGCTTCTTGCAAGCACTCCACAATGCCCAGCTAGTGGATGCCTGGCGCCTGCAACACGGTAGTGAGCGCGACTACACCTTTTTCTCTTCGCCCCACAGAGCCTACTCGCGTATAGACTTCTTTTTGGTGCCCCACCGCCAGTTGCACGCAGTGCGGGACACGGGGATTGGAACAATCACCTTCTCGGATCATGCCCCGGTCACCATGCTGTATGGTCTGGCGGATGGTGAGGGTGGGGGGACCAAGGTGTGGCGCCTTAGCGATTCTCTTCTGCAAAACCCCGAAGTTCATGCTGAAATCCTTCAGGAACTAACTAATTACTTCAGAGAAAACACCACGGAGGGCTGTGACCCGGGCATGGTGTGGGAGGCCCACAAGACCGTGATTCGAGGTCTATTCATCAAGCATGGCTCCCGTATCAAGAAAGCCCGCCTTCAGCTTTTGAATAAGCTGCTGGCGGATATCCACGTGCTGGAAGCTAGGCATAAACGTTCGGTGACCAGGGATGACGAGAGGGAACTTTTCTCCCTACGACAGAAGGTGAAAGACCTTCTCTTCGCGAAGGCCAAGGCGGACCTTCAGCGGTCGCGTCAAGCCTTCTATTCGTCTGGAGATAAATGTGGTCACTTGCTGGCGACCTCCGTCCGCGCCCAACGTATGGCGAGTTATGTTCCCCACGTTCGCTCCACGGGAGGGAGCAGGGTAGCTCTGCCCAAATTGATTGCTGAGGAGTTCCGGGCGTTTTATTCTGACCTATACAACCTTCCGCCCCAAACGGTCTCCTCGGCACAAATCGAGGACTATGTGTCCTCGGCGTGTTTGCCCAGTCTTTCGGTGGAGGAGAGGGAGCAATTGGAGGCTCCGATCTCTCTGCTGGAATTGCAGGGGGCCTTGGGTTCCTTTAAAGTAGGCAAAGCCCCGGGTCCGGATGGCTTCACCCTCCCCTATTATTCTACTTTCTTCCAGATCCTGGGACCCCATTGGCTGGAGTGGCTGAACCTCCTCGGATCTAACAAATCGGCCTTTCCGACCGACTCGTTGAGGGCACATATCTCCCTGATCCCGAAGGAAGGGAAGGATCCGGCTCTTTTTAGTAGCTATCGCCCGATCTCCTTGCTGAACATTGACTTGAAGGTCTTCTCCAAGATCATAGCGTCTCGCCTGGGCCCTCTTATGCCGAGCCTCGTGCATCTGGATCAGGTGGGATTCATCTCCACCCGTGAAGCGCGTGACAACACGTCCAAAGTGCTTAATCTCATCCACTTAGCACAAACATCAAAGAAGCCTTGTGTCCTTCTGAACACGGACGCAGAGAAAGCCTTCGACCGTGTCAGCTGGCGGTTTATGACAGCCACACTGCGGTCGATTGGACTTGGTTCCTCTATGTTGTCCAGGATTGGCCACATCTATTCGAACCCCACCGCCCAGGTGAAGTGTAATGGGATCTTGTCGGAGTCATTCAATATCACGAATGGCACCCGTCAGGGTTGTCCGCTCTCCCCTCTGCTCTTCGCGCTCTCCCTGGAGCCCTTTCTCTGCAGGGTCAGAGCCAACCCTGATATTTCGGGGATACGAGTGGGGGATTTGGAGTGCAAGGTATCGGCCTACGCGGACGATATATTGTTCTCCCTCTCTAACCCGGTGATCTCTGCCCCCAATCTCCTCCGGGAACTGGACCTCTACGGCTCATGTTCCAACTTGAAGATAAATCTGGGCAAGTCTGAGGCGATGGGAGTGGCAATGCCGCCGGCTCTCCTGTCACAGGTGACTTTGTCCTTGCCCTTCCGTTGGACTTCCGGGGCACTGACATATCTGGGCACCCGTATTGCCCCTGACCTCTCCACCCTGTACGCCCTCAATTTTTCCCCATTGTTGGTTACCATCCGCCAGCTCCTGGCGGCGTGGTCCAAAGGTATCCACTCTTGGTTCGGACGCTGTAACTTGGTTAAGATGTCAATTCTCCCCAAGGTTCTATACCTTCTTCAGGCTCTGCCAATAAGACTGCCGTCGCCGTTCTTTCGCCAGCTCCACTCCTTGTTCGTGCAATACATTTGGCGCTCCGGCTCACCGCGTATAGCTCGCTCCCTCCTGTCCCTTCCCAAGCGATGCGGAGGCATTGCTCTTCCTGATGTGACTAAATACTACCAGGCAGTCCATCTTAGCTGTCTGCTAGACTGGCGGCGTCATGGGGACAATAAACTGTGGGTACAGTTGGAGCAGGCCCAAGCACCGATTCCGCTTGGCGGCGCTCCGTGGTGTCGGGATTCCTGCCCGCAATCCCTGAAACCTCACCCGACTATCGGGGTTACTTTAGCGGTAACGGCCTCCCTCCTTTCCAACCCGTCGGTGTCCTCCCCTACCTCCCCTTTATTCCCAGTGCTGGGTAACCCAGCCTTTCAACCAGGGATCGTGGAAAAGCAATTCCTTTCTCTTTTGGCTCGGGATCGGGGCGCGGCCACCCATTTTCTACAGACAGACGGCTGGCCGTCAATTACTCGCCTAACGGACTCCTCTGGTCCATATGCTCTGACTTTCTGGCAGGCAGCTCAACTGCGCCATTTCCTGCACTCTCTACCCTCGCCCGACCTTTTCTGCCGGGAACTTACGCCATATGAAGTTCTATGCTCTGGTGAGGGGACTCTTCCCCACACTTTATCGCAAACGTACACCATCCTGGTTACTCCTCCGGAAGACTTCACGCCTGCGTATATTTCCAAATGGGAACGAGACCTCCAATTGACGCTTTCGTCGGCTCAACGCGCTAATATTTATACCAGTGCTCTGAAGACCCCAACCTGCACGAAGTTGCAGGAATCTAATTATAAAGTGCTGACACGGTGGTATAGGGTTCCGTCTCTGCTGAGTACCATGTTCCCGGGTACGTCTAACCTGTGCTGGCGGTGCCAGGAGGAATGCGGCACTTTACTGCACATTTTCTGGTCTTGCCCCAAATTACAGGACTTTTGGGTGGCAGTGGGCTCTCTCCTACGGGACCTCACGGACCATACCATACCTGACACCCCAGCTTTCTACATCCTGCAACTCACCAGCATCCCCATGCGGAAATATAAAAAATCAATTGTGCCCCATGTACTGTCTGCGGCGAGGTCATGCATTCCACTTTATTGGAAGACTACACGGTCCCCCTCCTTAGGGGACTGTATGCGCAGACTGGAAGACATCAACAAGATGGAGGACCTGACCCTCACGGCGCTTCATAAGCGAGAAAGATATGAGAAGACTTGGGGGTACTGGAATGTGTTTCTGATAGGGGAAAGGCTTTGATGTGCCCTTGAGGTCCCGCCGAATTGTCGTCCTTGCCTGGGGGACCGGTCCAGGTGCGGCACCCGCTGTCCCCCCGCCCCCTCCCTGTCTATTCCTCCCCCCCCACTTCCCTCTTTTTCCTTCTCCCCTTGTTCTCTCTTTTCTCTAGATCTCTTTCATGCAGCTTTCTTCGCTCCCCTCCTTCTCTGCCCTCCCCTGGCTTCTCGCCGCCATACTGCTCGGCTTTCCTACCTTTCATTTTAGTTTCTTTACTCATCAAGTGAAACCGAACGTCCTCCATCTGTGGGGGCTTGTTTTCTCCCCATTCGGTGCTGTTGACATATACCTTGTTGACTGCTAAATGCCTTACTATTCACTATATTGAATGTTACCTGTGGTTTAAGTTGATTGACCCACCGTAGTGGGACGCACTGTAGATGTGTTCCCCTCTGTAGTTTTTTTTCCTGCCTACGAGGGTTTCCATTATGCAATTGTTTTTCTCATGATACTGCCTCCTCTGACACACCGCTATGTATTGTGAGAAGTTTGTGCACTATGGTTGTTTTATGTGTGACATGCTGTTATCCCCTTTGTCTTTTGTATTTTAATAAACTTCATATTTGAAAAAAAAAATGATAGACTGATCATTTCTTTGTCAGTGGGCAAACGTACAAAATCAGCAGGCGATCAAATACATTTTTCCCCTCACTGTGTGTGTGCCCTCCTGACCCCCAGTACCATGTCCTCATGACACCTCTGTGGGTCCTCCTGACCCCCCAGGACCACGCCCTCCTTAACCCCCAGTTTCATATTATCCAGACCCCCCCTGTACTTTGTCCTCCAGGCCACTCCTGTAGTGTGCATCCCTAATCCTCCAGGACTGTGCCTTCTTAACCCCCAACACTGAAACCTCCTGACAATCCAGTACCATGTTCCCTCCAGTACTGTGCCCTTTAAACCCCCCAGCCCTCCTGAAACCAAGGCCTCGTACCCTCCAGACCCCCCTGCGCTGTTCCCCCCAGACCGCCCCTTACCATGCTCTCCTGTCCCGACCCCCCAGTACTGTGCCCTCCTGACCCTCCAGTACTGTGCCCTAGCCCTCCTGAACCCCCGGTTTCATACCCTCCAGACCCCCCTGCACCGGGCTCTTCTGAACCCCCTCCCCTTGCTTACCAGGCTCTCCTATGCCCTTTGTACTGTGCCTTCCTGACCCCCCCCTCCCCCCACTGCCTTGCTGACCCCTGTCCTTTGCCATGTTCTCTTCTCTGCTAGCCCCTGTCCTGTCCACCCCTCTCATCTGCCCTACTGATCTCTGTACACTATTTTTCATACTACTTACCCCTGTATACTGTGCTACCCACTACTGGCCTCTGTAAACTACCCTACTACGCAGTCCTGAGACGATCACTGGGGCTGTATCAAAGCCTATGTGTCCATTGGTCAGGTTTCCTCCACTGTGCAATGTGCCTCCCCATTGGACCAGTGGGGACACTCCCTCAGACCACATGAATCACACACTGAGCACATCGAGCAGACCTAACTTGCAGAACCTGCTCCCTGTTAAGCAGAGAGAATATAGAATTTGCCTGCTGCTCCTCTGATAGGCAGACAGAGCAAAAACTATACTCACTCTATAGCACCTATCTACGAGGGTGCTACATACATAAAAGGCTAGGTAAGGAGGTGAGGGGCAGAAGAGTTGGGCCAATACACAGAGTCGTTGGAGACTCTCAGATCAGAAGAGGTCTATAACATGCAAGGAGGGAGAGGACTGTGCTAGGAAATTTACTAGTTAAATTTCCCTAGAATCGCTAGTTGGGGATTACTGGAGGGATATACTTCAATTCATACTGGTTACCTCTATACATGTCCCCATGACAGTGGCAGTCTGCCTGCTTTGCCTGGTGGAGGGGTTGGCGCCTACCAGGGCTCAGCGCACGCTATTGACCCTATTGCTTTATTATGCTAGGAAGGCGTGGATTTTATACTGGAAGACACCTACCACGCCTTCGATCTCCTACTGGAAGGGGCTGATTAATATGATTAATATGATGTCTGTTTTGTTTGCTTATTTTCTGTTATTGTCTTACTTGAACAAACATAATAAATATAACGTTAAAAAAAAAAAATCGTTAGAATGTTCAGAGGCACATTTAAAATCAATGAGAAATCAAAGAAAGAAAACACAGTGCAAGTAAACATTTAAAAAACTTAGATTGTTAAGCGATTTAGAGAAGACATTCATTGTTGGGGGGACTATCCTTTATCTCGGTTCAGTAGAATCAACTCTATCAAAACTACTTTCTTGCCTAGATTGGTTTAATATTTTAGGACTCTACCGATATCGGTCCCTAGAGGAGAATTACTATGATTACAATCTGCAATCCTTAGTTTTGTTCGGGGGTAATAAACGTCCTAGGTTTAAAATTACACTATATTCTCAGAAACCATGTAGCGGGTGGGGACTTCCTAACCTCCAGGCCTACTTTCACACAGCCCAGATAACACAGCTCTCGTACACTACAGCCAAGGGATCTACACCTCTGTAGGTTACTATTGAACCCCTTTCTTGTCGTCCTTATGCGATTGGCTCACTGATGTGGCTTTCTAACTGATTACGTCTTCCAATATTATGTCCTACTTTGTCTTATTCCTTAGCCGTTTGGGAGAGACTGCACAATTGTAAACCTTTATCTTCACTTCATACACCTTTAGCCCCCATTTTTTGTAATCCTGAATTTACACCTGGGCTTTTACCGAACTTCATTTCAATGGTGGGATTAACAAAGGCCTCTTACGAATTAGGGATTACCTGGATAGAGACAAGACGCACTCCTTGCAGCACTTTAACGATAACTCACAGATACCATCTAGTAAAACTTTTCGGTACAATTCAATTGTGTCCTTTGTGCAATCTAAACTTAATTTATTGGCAGGACCTCTTACACTTACGTCCTTTGAATTATCTTGTCAAACTACTGGTCTGTTAAAGGGTCGAATATCCACTATCTATGCTTCCCTTACCAACCCAACTGCTAAACTTCCTTATATGCTCCATTGGGAACAAGACTTAAATATTTATCTTGAACTGAATGAATGGCAGGACTTTGCCTATGCTCTGTCCAAGATCTTAATTATTACAACATTGATAGAGTCCAATTATAAGACACTCCTCAGGTGCTACCTGGTTCCCACATGACTTGTAAAGATGCCCTCTGCCGCATCGCTTACCTGTTTTCAGTGCTGTGGACACTTGGGAACCATGTGCCACATTTGGTGGCAATGCCCCATAGTGTCTAAATTTTGGATTTGGATATTTAATTTCATTCATTTAGTGACAGGAGTTAATATTCGTAGACCCCCTGAAGCAGCCCTTTTTCAGAAACTGACCCTCCAGTATTGTGCCCTTCAAACCCCCCAGCCCTCCTGACCCCCCCAGTCCCATTTTTTGAGGAGGTCCCAAAAAAAATCAACAAAACTGATCCTCTATATGTTTCTGCCAGCGAGGATCACTATTGCTAAACATTTGAAATGATCAGAGATACCACTTGATTACATTAAAGGTAAATTGAATTGGATCATGGTTAATGACAAACTTACCTGCAGGTTTCATAATACTATATTTGACAAAACGTGGGATCCGTGGATTCAATACTTATCTGTCCTTTAGCGGGGCCTTGGCTGACCCTTTTCCATTTTATGATGATGTGGCTATATTCTTAGGAAATGACATACTAAATTTTCCTAATAGCTTAATATGCTCTGCATTAACGATGATGGTTGTAGTTTATCCCTTGCACCGATGGGATCTGTTAGAGGAACATTGGTTGCCCTAGTTATGTGTGACCTAATGTTTATTTGCTCATTTTTTCTAAGCATTGTCAATGCAAGTTATATTATACATACATGAGAGCATTGTTTTTCTCCTTGCTTTTTACTTTGTACTTTTTCTTTTTGTTATCCCTAATAAAAAGCTTGGAATAATAAAATACTTTATTTGCCAGTGCTTTTATGTGCAAAAGTTGGGGACTCCTCAATACAAAGTGCACCAATGGCATTTGTTCTGCAGAACATTCTGAGTTTCCTATAGAGACAACACAGCAGTAACTGTTTCTTTTCAGACAGTCTCTTACTTTCTAATTGAATATACATACACCTCAGTGAGAGGTCGCCTAGGAAGGGGATAGATCAGTTCAGTTGGGCTGTGTAGATAATTTTGGCTTCAGCTCTTCAGAACTGTAAATAAAATATTATTTTTAGGCGAACATAACAAAAATATACAAAAATATGCATTCCCTGTAAAATGGAGCATCTCACTTACCAACAAATGACCACAAAAGCATGAACAAGTTTTGTCTCCTGGCTGAAGAACCCTTTGGAGAAATTACATAGGATTTAAACCCATTGTAACCATTAAGTTTTTATCTTCAGTCTTCTAGAAAAAAAATTACAAAAAAACTTGTTTTTTTCTATAGGCAACACCCTCAATTATTTTCCATTTTGGTTTTCTCTAGATTTATTAAATCAGAAAGACCCAACTTAATCTTACCTTGAATAACCATATATAAATATTCTGTATAACAATAACCAATAATATATTAACTTGTTCAAGATAACTATACGTATTGTCTTATCTGGAAATTGATCTGATATAGTGTTAATGAGACTTTTCCTATGTGTGTATAGAGGTCTTGGAATTCTTCTGTGATCTCTTCTGTAAGTGATAGTAAATGGCGAGTAATAACCATAAACTAAAAGATACACATTATATTTCTATTCTATTCTGTATGTTTTAATAATTCTTTTCGTTTTTTTCCAGATTGTGCTATATACAGACTATATGCATATATATATATATATATATATATATATATATATATATATATATATATATATATATATATACTATACCTCTACTGACTCCTATTTCTTAAAACTAGATCACAGTTGTATATTTTCATGACACATTATACTGAGGTGTCGTTGGGGGTCCATTCTTCCTGGAGAATAGGGGAGGGTGTCTCCCACTCATCTAGTTACCCTGAATTTTGTAGATTGTAAAGCTCTCCAGTACACTTTCTAGTTAGTTATCACAAAAGGCTTATATAAACTGTTTCAACATTTTAGAATAAAATAGAACTAAAAGCAAAACTTTTTATTTTATTGTTAATAGTATGGTGAGGGGTTAGAACCACTTTTAGGCTTTTATTGCTGTCTGTGTCCCCATTCCCCCTCTTCAACTGTTCTGATTAAAAATGTCACTGGGAATGAAAGTAAGGGTAAATCAAATGCCACCAGGACACGAATAGAAGGGAAATCTTCCAATAAGGCCACTTGACACTTGTTACAACCGTTAAAAGGAGGGAACTCCTTCCCACTCCGTGTTTAGTCTTTAGCACTCTCCCAGATTGGCTGCTAGGTTTGGTTAGACAAATATAGTTCTGTGGCTCTCGTGTAATCAGCGGAACAGTGTGTAATTGCTTTAGGCTGCTCTGAGCTCTGCAGACTGCAAGTTTGATTGCTTCCCCCTGTTATATGGAAATTTCCAGAACATAGTGGGAAAATTTACTGTATGCAGCTCCAGCCAATCCCCGGGGTGGTGTGCCCAGATGGTGGTTGGGGAGTGCATAAATAGTTTGGACCCCCAGGGTTCTTTTCCCAGGAGGAGGCATCCTAGCTGTGCTACTAAGGATACTGCCTATCTTATCGAGATTCCAGCTGTGCTTAGCTGGGGGGCCTATCTGGCTTTTTAAAAAGGCAACCCCTGGACTTTTTTTTTAGAGCTGGTGGAGTGAAAGTTTTTGTTTGCCTGGCTGTTGCTACGCAGTGGAAAAAGACAATGGAACACAAATCAGTGGCCATTGCAGGAAAAGCGCTACAAGTCAAAATGACAAGAAATTAAGAGAAATAATGAGACAAAAAAACCTGACAGTGATTTTAACTCTTCTCTTGTGTATCCAAAATAAAAAGATAAACTTAGGTTTTGTTATATAAAGTATCTCACAAAAGTGAGTACATTCTTCACATTTATGTAAACATTTTATTATATTTTTTTCATGTGAGAACACTGAAGAAATTACACTTTGCTACAATGTAAAGTAGGGAGTGTACAACTTGTATGACAGTGAAAATTTGCTGTCCTCTCAAAATAACTCAACACACAGACATTAATGTCTAAACTGCTGGCAAGAAAAGTGAGTACACCCTTAAGTGAAAATGTCCAAATTGGGCCCAAAGTGTCAATATTTTGTGTGGCCACCAATTTTTTCCAGCACTGCCTTAACTGTCTTGGGCATGGAGTTCACCAGAGCTTTACAGGTTGCCACTGGATTCCTCTTCCACTCCTCCATGATGACATCATGTAGCTGCTGGATGTTAGAGACCTTGCGCTCCTCCACCTACCGTTTGAGAATGCCCCACAGATGCTCAATAGGGTTTAGGTCTGGAGACATGCTTGGCCAGTCCATCACCTTTACCCTTATTTTCTTTAAACTGTTATGCAAGCTGTACACTCACTACTTTACATTGTAGCAAAGTGTAATTTCTTCAGTGTTGTCACATCATATATAATATAATATAATGAAATCTTTACAAAAATGTGAGGGTGTACTCACTTTTGTGAGATACTGTACATTTGTAAACGCATGCAAAACAAACTAAAAAGTGCAGCCTGTAATTATAAAATGTCTAAGCTTCCATCTAACCTAAGGATAAAAAAATAATAATAATTCTATCTATCTATCTATCTATCTATCTATCTATCTATCTATCTATCTATCTATCTATCTATCTATCTATCTATCTATCTATCTATCTATCTATCTATCTATCTATCTATCTATCTATCTATCTATCTATCTATCTATCTATCTATCTATCTATCTATCTATCTATCTATCTATCTATCTATCTATCTATCGCACCCTACAGGTAGGTGCTAGGCAAATGTATAGTGGGCCTTGTCTGTCTAACAGCAGGACCATGATTTCTTTTTGCCAGGGTGTCATGGCTTCCAGGTGTGCCTGCTGAGAGGGAAGTCTCCCCACTGGCTCCTGTGAGAGGCTTCTCATAGGGCAGTGGAGGAAACCCAATCAGGGGACACATTCAGGCTTGTAACTACCCCAGAAGGCAGATTATGCCGCAAGGGATTCTGGGAGTGGGTATAAGTTTGAGGGAAGTGCGTGACTCGGTGTCTTTGGCGTGAGCAGAGTCCCTGGAGGGAGAGAACGGCTGTCTCTCCTCCTGTTTGAGGAAACCAGATTTCTCAGGGTGCTGCCTGAGAATCCAGAGAGTGCTGAGTTGAGCTGAGGAGGATCTGGTGTGCCGAGAACCAGCGGAGAGCGAGAGGGGTCCAGTCCCAGGAAAGCCTACACAGGTCATGAGTACTGAGGATTGCCCCTGGGGGTCTGCCTGAAGTGTTAGAGGGGACCACTCCGGAGAAGGTTCTAGGATCCAGATATCAGCTAGCTGTAAAGGGGGTACCTAGGTTGAGGACCCTTGAAGTGACAGAGGGGGAACCTAGTCAGGGGACCCTGAAGAGTTAAAGGGGACACCTGCAGTTTGGGCCCTGAAGAGACAGTGTACAGTGTATTGGTTGGGAGTTGCAGCCATACAGGAGTTCATAACAGTCTACCTCAAGCCAGTGCAAGGCTGGAGGAAGAAGTCAGTGACTTTGCAGTGTAGCAGTGTTAGAAGCTCATTATTCTATAGTCCTGGATCTTCTGGACTCAAAGTCGAGGATTCAGCACTTCCTTCAAGTTACAGTGTGTTCTAAGCATCAGCTGGCGTCAAGGCAGCGTTAACAGACATTTTTCTGAGAAAGTCCCAAGTTGTACATACAGTAGTTGAGCCTAAAGGAGTATCCCACTTGTTCCCTTCTCACATCCCCTTAAATACAATAAAATAACAAAACAAAGATGCCAGAGTTGTCAATGTCCCAGGGTCACAGTTCACATGATCTGGAGAGGTAACCGGTAACAATGGCAGACCCACATCAGGCTCAATGCCTGGAAAACCTGCTACATATTTATCCTATGTGTTATGGAAATTAAAATTGTCAACCTACAGAGGGCTGAATTCAAAGACACCCGAAAATCAAAGTTAAAAAATGATGCAGCAGGCTAATCAATTTTGCTAAAATTTCAAAATGGTACTCAGTAGTTTGTATGGCCCCCCTGTGCCTGTACGCATGCCTGACAACGTCGGGGCATGCTCCTAATGAGACAACGGATGGTGCCCTGGGGTATTTCCTCCCAGATCTGGATCAGGGCATCACTGTGCTCCTGAACAGACTGAGGTGCAACCTGGAGGCCATGGATGGACCGAAAAATAATGTCCCAGAGGTGTTCTATTGGATTTAAATCAGGCGAGCATGGGGGCCATTTATTGGTATTAATTCCTTCATCCTCTAGGAACTGGCTGCTTACTTTTGCCACATGAGGCCGGGCATTGTCGTGTACCAGGAGGAACCCAGTACCCACTGCACCAGCGTAGGCTCTGACAAAGGGTCCAAGGATTTCATCCCGATACCTAATGGCAGTCAGGATGCCATTGTCTAGCCTATAGAGGTCTGTGCGTCCCTCCATGGATTTGACTCCCCAGGCCATCACTGACCCACCACCAAAGCGGCCATGCTGATGGATGTTACAGGCAGCATAACATTCTCCACAGTTTCTCCAGAGCCTTTCAAGTCTGTCACATGTGCTCAGGGTGAACCTGCTCTCATCTGTGAAAAGCACAGGATGCCAGTGGCGGACCTGCCAATTCTGGTGTTCAATGGCAATCAAGCTCCACGGTGCCAGACAGTGAGTACAGGGCCCACTAGAGGACGTTGGGCCCTCAGCCCACCCTTATGAAGTCTGTTTCTGTGTGTTTGATCAGAGACATTGACACCAGTGGCCTGCTGGAGGACGTTTTGTAGGGCTCTCGCAGTGTTCATCCTGTTCCTCCTTGCACTCAGGAGCAAAAATGGGTCCTGCTGATGGGTTAAGGACCTTCTACGGCCCTGTCCAGCTCCCCTAGTGTAACTGCCTGTCTCCTGGAATCTCCTCCATGCTCTTGAGTCTATGCTGGGAGACACAGCAAACCTTCTGGCAATGGCACATATTAAAAATAAAAGATAAGGTGCTGCTCTAGGAATGAAGTGAGCATATATCAGTCCAATAACAGATCTATCGATCCATCCACCAGGGTCAGCTGTAAAGGCAATTAGGTGCTCCCACCACCAGATCACCTCCAACCACACTGCCTCTTACCGTCCCGCTTTTATAGCAGAGCATCCATATCCAAATACAGGCTCATCACAGATCCCAACAGCACCCAGTAGGCAGGAACAATGGTCCAGGCTCAGGAAAACTCCCAAGGTTGGGTCACCTAAATCACCAAACTTAGAATCCAGTCCCCAGCGAAGGAGTAAAGGAGGCCCCAAGAATATTAAAAAAACGCTCATAGAGTAGTATTGTAATAAATGTAGGGCTAAATTTATTAAAGTTATTAAACTCACCTAAATATGGCAGAGCAGGGTCAATATTGCTGCATGTTCTGGTTTCTAACCAACAAAATGGCTGCTGCATCCTCGACGCAATGACGTCACCCCCTCCAGTATTGATGTGCCATCCTGGAGGAGTTAAACTGCTTGTGCAACCTCTATAGGGTCCAAGTATCGCCTCATGCTACCAGTAGTGATACTGACCCTAGCCAAATGCAAAACTAATGAAAAACAGTCAGAAAAGATGAGTAGGGAAAAAAGTGTCAGTGGCCTCCATCTGTAAATCCATTCCTGTTTTAAAGGTGGTCCCCATCTAGTGCACCTGTTGGTAATTTCATTAACACCAAAGCAGCTAAAACTGATTAACAACCCCCTCTGCTACTTACCTTACCAGATCAATCTCCAAAAAAAAAATATTTGATTTGATGCTATACTCTGATTAAAAAGTGTTTCTTTAATACTTTTGAGCATTGTATATATGTATATGAAAAAAAAAAAAATTCAGTTTTTAGTGCTGTATAGTTGGAGACTGAGGGGAAATGTTGGGGTGCTCTGTGGATTGCCCAGCCCTTTACTTTTGCTAATTACAAGTTGCAAATTGAACTGATTGGTACATGGCGGCACATTGTTAAAAAAAAAAAAAAAAAAAACAGACATTTTTTGACGCCTTAGTCAAGGGGTTCTATTTATATCAAATGCACAGAATCCTTTCAAAATGCAGCATAGTACAGCTGAAAAGTCATAGCAATATGCAATCATGCTTTGCTGCGTCTCCAAGCACTCAACTGTCAGCTTTGTTTTTAGTGTACTTACAAAAAAACACAATGGTTTAAAACCAAATTAAAAACAAATTTTCACACACCCAAATCCTACAGTTTGTCACATAACAAAAGAATTGTCATAACAACCCATGAAACAAAATTAGTCATAGCTCTTATTCCACACAACTATTTTTTGCTATTTTAAAAAAGAAAAGAGAAAAAATGCCTTCTCAACACCCATGTGACAGATTCTTTTAAATGACCCCCTATTGTGCCCTGCAAGTCACCACAGCAACACAATGTGTGTCATAAGAGTGAGATAAGTGGAACATAATGATGGAGTTTTTCATATTATGACTACCAATGAGGCTGATTGTTTTGCAGCCTGCTACATAAAATTCAGGGCATGTGTACACAAGATTGGAAGGAACTATGGGGTGGCAGTTGTGTCATCCATCGGAAACCCTCCTTGGGCCTATTCGATAAAACAGAGCAAAGAGCAGTAAGGATGTGAAAAATGCAGTAACCATGACCAAATCTCAGTTGACTTTCCACATATCAATGAAAAATGAGTGATTTTCAGATTAGTTTGCCGCACTGAATTTGTTCCACAGCAGTGAAATACTGGAAGTAGTCAGTTTTTAAAGAATTCAGCCAAGGCACGGTTTGCATCCAAACAAGCAATTTATAATAAGCCTAAATTAAATGATTTTTTTTTAAAGTATATATATATATATATATATATATATATATATATATATATATAAGCCCAAACATTTGTTTTTAGTTGTGGATAAAGAAGGGTAAAAAATTCCTGTTTTTCTAAGTATATTTTAGTGCACTCCTGGGAAAATAATCTAACTCTACTAAAGTAGCTGCAAGTTGATAACATAACTCCCTCTGGCATTCTATTTTCAGTTATATAAAGTATCAACAGCACTCAATGGTTCAAACTAAATTACAAAAAACACATTTAATTTGTAACTTGAAGAAATAAAACCAAAAAAACGACAGCCAACTTTAATGTCTGGTGGCAATTCTCCACTGTAGTGAAAGCCACATATTCGGGAATAGAATGCTGTATTCAATGGACAGATATAACAGTAGCTCATCCACGATATGCTTAACTGTAAATGGTTGAAAGTAGGGATCGTCCGATTATTGGCAAAGCCGATATATCGAGGGCCGATATGCACTTTCCCCGATATATCGGAATTGGCCCCTGAGGTTGCCGATAATGCCTATATTTTGGGAAAGTGCTTGTACCGGAGTGATGCCTGCAGCTAGAGGCATCACCCCGGTACCGGCATCCATAGCCGACGGTCGGCTGTCTTGTATTGACAACCGATGTGGCTGAGAAGCCGCTCGGCTGTCATTACAAGGAGCGGGAGGGAACCCCCGCCCTCCCACCGCCTTCCGCGGCTCGCCCGGGTCTACCGTCCCACCAGGAGACCCGGGCATCCTACCTGCATGGCCACCGAAGACTTGATCAAAGCCGCATTCAGCTCTGATCGGGTCTCCATGTAAAAACCTAGAAGTGATGTCATGACATCACTTCCGGGTTCTCGGCACCAAATTTAAAAAAAGGACAGTATTCAAAACAGCCAAACTTGGCGTTTTGAATGCTTTTAAGTGCAGAGAAGGGGTTTGGGGGTCTTTTAGACCCCAGATCCCTCCACAAGAGTACCTATAAAAAAAAAAAAAAAAATTTAAATGTTCAAAAATATCGGCAGATATCGACTGATACCGATATGCGATGACCAAAATATCGGTATCGGCAATAAAAAAACAATATCGGTCGATCAATAGTTGATAGCACCCACTTAAAAAACATCATTCTCAAGGAAAGCTATGTAGCGTTGCAGTCTTTTCTTGTGTCTATATACAGTATGTCATCTCTTTCCCATTGGGGAGACTTCCCTTCACTTCCTGTCCTACAGACAAAATAGGAAATGAGGGGAAATCTCTCTAATGTTAGACAGCTGTCACCAGAACAATTGCATTAATATTTGAAGCTTTGCCCATTATTTCTGTTCTTTTGGCATTTCCAAATTTTGTATTTTCGCTCATTTTGAACCTCCCAAAACAGTGGTCACAAGAATAGATAGAGAGAATAAATCTCCCAAGCGTGGAAAGAGACCTTTGAGCACTCCCTGAAACCCACCAAAAAGGTTTTACCCTAAAATGACCTTACCTTTAAATTGCTCTGTTTTATAATATCTGTGTCAAAGGTTATTTTTTTAAACACTTTAATACAGCTAGCCCCCCAAGGCACAGAATTCACAGAGCACTAGGAGTTTGCATAGAAGTACAGCAAAAGCTTATTCCTTTCAGACCATCTGTCTCTGAATGAAACTCCATAAGGCTCCTCTGAGCAGGCTGGGAAAGGGGGGGGGGGGGGTCTGCTTTACTTCTTTCCATGTGTGCGTGTGTAAATTTTCGCTTGGGACAACTGGTCTCTTGCAACCATCTGGCTCTTTTTCAAAAATACACAAACAGACTTGTGTAAAGCAGCCCAGAGTTCTACTATCTGATGGCTGGAAATGGAAAAATATTCAGGAACAATGTTTCATATTAACCAAAATAAAAAAAAAATAATTTGAATGCTTTTTTTTTAAAATACTAACCATAATTAAAAACCACTTTCTGACCGTCGTCCATAAATATACGTCAAACAGGACACATAGAAAGAAAAGTGGGACTTTTGGAAAAGTGGGGCAATGAGCGACCGTATTAGGATATACAGGACAACGTGTATGAGGTACTACAACGTCCTGGCAACATTATATGCTGGGCTATTCAAATGAGCAATTAGGAACCATGAATGAGTCGGTGCACATATACAGTGCCTTGCGAAAGTATTCGGCCCCCTTGAACTTTGCAACCTTTTGCCACATTTCAGGCTTCAAACATAAAGATATAAAACTGTAATTTTTTGTGAAGAATCAACAACAAGTGGGACACAATCATGAAGTGGAATGAAATTTATTGGATATTTCAAACTATTTTAACAAATAAAAACTGAAAAATTGGGCGTGCAAAATTATTCAGTCCCTTTACTTTCAGTGCAGCAAACTCTCTCCAGAAGTTCAGTGAGGATCTCTGAATGATCCAATGTTGACCTAAATGACTAATGATGATAAATAGAATCCACCTGTGTGTAATCAAGTCTCCGTATAAATGCAACTGCACTGTGATAGTCTCAGAGGTCCGTTTAAAGCGCAGAGAGCATCATGAAGAACAAGGAACACACCAGGCAGGTCCGAGATACTGTTGTGGAGAAGTTTAAAGCCGGATTTGGATACAAAAAAATTTCCTAAGCTTTAAACGTCCCAAGGAGCACTGTGCAAGCGAAAATATTGAAGTGGAAGGAGTATCAGACCACTGCAAATCTCCGCTGACATCCGATGCCCCATAGGGATGCATGGGAGGGGGGCGTTCAGATCCGCCAAAAAAACTGAGCCATGCTCAGATGCTAATCTCTATATCGAAAAAAGAGAGGTTACTAAAGTTACGAAAATTATCATACGACAGAAAAGAAATTCAGAAGGGATGTTATGTTTTGTATTGCATTTTCAGATGAAGACTGTACTGATTGAGGGTCTTTCACATAGGCGATCCGATCCGCCTGTCAGTTTTTCAGGCGGACCGGATTGGATGCTCCATGCATCCTTATAGGGCAGCGGATGTCAGGGGAGACATGTCCGCTATCCGATTCCGATCCTGTCCGTGAAATCCGGACGGATGGAAACCCTATTTTCCATCCGTCTAGCAGATTGGATCAGATGGGATTGGATGAGAACGGACAGGTGGTCCGTTCTCATCCGATCTCCCCATAGAGGACAGCGGAGATCTGACAGCTCCGTCTCCACACACAGATCATCCGCCTGCCCAGCGGGGATCGGCGGATTGATCCCCCGCTGAGCAGAGAACGGAACTCGTCGGACAGTGCACCATGTTAAAGGACCCTATAGAGGTTGTAAACCCCCCTGTAATGTTTGTACCTATAGGTAACTTGCACAGTTTTTTTAGGAGATAATTACTGCATACTGCATCAATGACGTCATCGGCGCATGAGCTCTGAAGGAACGGCCGCCCATGCCGTTTCTTCAGATCCCTGGGCCATGTTCGGGGGCTCACACGCGCATGCAATGGAATGACGTCACGCGGCTCCGGCCAGCAGCACAGCTGGAGTCCGCAGACTCGGAAGAAAGACAGGCAAAGATGGATACAGCCTCCACGGGGACGACGAGGACTTAGTTTGGAGGAAAATGTCACATAAAGTGCTAGTATGTGATGCATACTAGCACATTATGGCTTTACTTTCAAGGTAAGAAAAAAAAAATACTACAGACTTTCCTTCCTTTTTAAATGAAAATTGTATGGTCTGGTATTAAAAGAGAAAAATTTTCGTGTTTATCCCTTCAAATAATATCGGATGAACCGTCTTGATTGGCTCTCAAAAGCTGTGTACTAACCATCAAATTTTCATACGATCGCTTCGAAAGTAGCATTTTTTATCCGATTTTCTGATCATGTGTACGGGCCTTAAATCTCCCCAATGTCTTTAGGCCTTGTTTACACTCGCAGTTGGGAAGCAAAAAAAACATCTGCGTAATTACCGTCCCCAACCATTTCTCCTTAAGCTGCAAAGGCAGCGGATGGGGGTTGCACCCATGCTGCGCCTGTGATGCTTTCGGCTGACCATACATTATACAATTTTCTTCTATAGTTTTCTTTTAGATTTACCAAAACCATATAATATGAGGTCAAACCTAAACACTTTCAATTCATATGCAATCATGGCAGGCCCTTTCACTACAAAGTTGAAGATAAATCTAAAAGAAATTGAATAAGAAAATTGTATGGTCAGCCTTATATCACGGTGCAACAAAAATTATCCACTCAGGCACATGTGGCAGGCAGTACGGTTCACTAAATGCCCTAATGGGTAGCAGTGGAGGACCAGAGAGCGTCCACTTTGGCAACAAAGGGAATAAACCACACACACACATAGTATAGTATATATACTGTACATATACTCCATATATATACAAATTTATATATATATACACAAAGTATCTCACAAAAGTGATGGATTGGCCAAGCATGTCTCCAGACCTAAACCCTATTGAGCATCTGTGGGGCATCCTCAAACAGAAGGTGGAGGAGCGCAAGGTCTCTAACATCCACCAGCTCCGTGATGTCGTCATGGAGGAGTGGAAGAGGACTCCAGTGGCAACCTGTGAAGCTCTGGTGAACTCCACGCCCAAGAGGGTTAAAGCAGTGCTGGAAAACAATGGTGACCACACAAAATATTGACACTTTGGGCCCAATTTTAACATTTTCCCTTAGGGGTGTACTCACTTTTGTTGCCAGCGGTTTAGACATTAATGGCTGTGTGTCGAGTTATTTTGAGGGGACATCAAATTTACACTGTTAGAGCCGGTTCACATTTTTGCGTCTGCGACGATCGCATGTAATTCGGAGCGCACTGCTCCTTCATTACATGCGATCTGATGTGCGGATGCGAATTCAGCCATACAATTTGTATGGCTGAATTCGCACTGTATCCGCACCAAACTCGCACATGACCCTTTTTTTCAGCTGCATCAGGATCGGAATTGCACAGTGGTTCACACTTGTGCGATCCGATCCTGTGCGAACTGTCAGATCGCACTGCGATATGCGATCAAACTGGGGGTGTCGTTAACATTTAATTGACACCCCCTGCGTATCGCATATGGCAGTGTGAACTGCCAGATGTGCGGATGCGATGCGGGAACAGGCTGCGAATTCGCAGCCTTCACGCATCGCACAAGTGTGAACCGAGCCTTATACAAGCTGTACACTCACTACTTTACATTGTAGCAAAGTGTCATTTCTTCAGTGTTGTCACATGAAAAGATAGAATAAAATATTTACAAAAATGTGAGGGGTGCACTCACTTTTGTGAGATGCTGTACACAGTATCTCACAAAAGTGAGTATACCCCTCACATTTTTGTAACACGCACCGGAGTATAACACGCACCTCAATTTTAGGAGGGACATTTTAGGAAAAAAGCTTACATTTTAAATAAACAGCTTTGAATTTAGAACTTTTTTTTTTTATCAAATGCAGCCTTTACCAGTGCCCATGAATGCAGCCTCACCAGTGCCCAGTGCCCAGTGCCTCATCAGCGCATTGTCCTGCAATGCACCCTCGCCAGCACAGTGTCCTGCAATGCACCCTCGCCAGCTCAGTGTCCACCAATGTAGCCTCGCCAGCGCCATTGCACAGATCGGGGGCGGGCGGGGCTGTAGAGAAGGGAGGACGAGCGGCCGCTGTCATCTGAAGTTCTGGGGCCTATGATAGACGTCACACGTCCCGGCATTGGGCCACTGTGCTGTCTGTTCTTCCTTCGTCTCAGCCTGCCCCACCCCCCCTCTGCCTCTTAGCGCTGCCGGACCTTTTTTTTTTTTCAAATATATCGGGCATAACACACACTGCTGTTTTGCCTTCCATTTTTAGGAGGAAAAAGTGCATGTTATATGCCGATAAATACGGTGGTATGTTCTTAAAGCTCTCCCATTTTTCCTCCTTGTTCTTTGTTCCTAGGATTTTATCCCATTTTATATCATCTAGCAAAGAGCCCAGTTTAGGGAAGTTTGCTCTTTTGAAATTCAGTGTCCTTTTATTATCCTTGTGTTTCCTATTTCTATGATTTATACTGAAACTAATTGACCTATGGTCACTGTCTCCTACGTTGCCCCATTTTTCTACAACCGTGATCAGGTCTGTATTGTTAGTAATGAGTAGTTCCAGTAACGCATTGTTTCTTGTCGGTGCGTTCACCATCTGACCCATGAAATTATTCTGCAAAACATTTAGGAAATGGCGAGCCTTCTGCCCAGTCTATATCCGGATAATTAAAGTCCCCCACTATAATTACATTTCCCATCCTTGCTGCCATTCCAACCTGTGATAGGAGGTCTACCTCCCCCTCCTCCCTCTGGTTGGGGGGCCTATAGCATATGCCCAATAATACCTTCCCCATAGTACCTTCCCTTTGAAGCTTCACCCAATGGGATTCTACCTCCTCCCTAGCTCCATCCATGAGATCGTCCCTCATATTCACTTGCACACTTTTTTTGATATACAGACATACCCCTCCTCCTTTTTTACCCTCTCTATCTCTGCAATAAAGGGAATACCCTTGAATGGTTGCCAGCCAATCATGAGAGCTGTCAAACCAAGTCTTCGAAATTCCCACAAAATCAAAATCCTCCTCATACATTAGCAGCTCCACTTCTCCCATCTTGTTGGCCAGATTTCTAGCATTGGTATACAAACCTCGTAATTTTGTCCGGTTGCATACTATATCCTCGTTAGATGTTATGAGGCTGCACTTTTGATTTGTCAGCCTACCTACCTTGGGTTTTGGATCTCCGGTCACCCTACCGCTAATGTCCCCAATAATGCCCGCTAAACCTTGCTCCCCCCTGGCTAATTTTACATCTGGACCCTTCCCCCCATCACCTAGTTTAAAAGCCCCTCTAACTTTTCGGCCATGTTCTCTCCCAGTACGGCTGCACCCTCCCCATTTAGGTGCAGTCGATCCCTTCTAAAGAGCCAGTAGCTGACTGAGAAGTCGGCCCAGTTCTCCAGGAACCCGAACCCCTCCTTACTACACCAGCTAGAGGTGGAAACCCACTAACAGGGCATCTATAGTGTTCGATGCAGAGTGAAATCTTTGCCATTACTATGTCAAGCTACCATTAAGGCTCTTTAGGGACTGGGCTCTGTCACAGCAGGCCAAGGCCCTGGATCTGTAGATCAACCTGCCAACAAACTCACATACTGCAACTGACTGCCAAGGATGATTGCAGCACATGGGATCCAGTACCATCCCTGATCTTCATGCCAAGGTCAGGGTACTTTCCCTGTCAGACTTAAACACCTGTAGCAACTGATCCAGAAAAACTACCATTGCATAGAGCACGAGGCTTTGCAACATTCAGCAGTTCAGAAATAATTAGTATAGATCAGGAAAACTCTCTATGCAGACAGAACAGGTCCACCACCTATGGACATTAGCAAAACCTGAGGCAATACTGGAACTGGGTTGGGTTATGTGAATCAATGTTAGCTACGTGCCAGTGTCTAATTACCTGGAGGCAAGGAATAACCCAGCAGTGTGAGAATTAATCCTTCTTTATCCTGTAATGTACGATGAAGAAATAAAAAATTACAGTGAAGTTTATTAAATAGTCTTGCGAAAAAAGCAGAGGCAGAACTGTATGTAAACTGCTTGAATAGGCCAAAAACCATGGGGCAGTATTGTTTTCTGTCCTTTACTCCTTGGGGGGGTTGGTGAAAAGCAAATAGTTTCTCAGACATTGTGTCTCAGGTGTTGGCCAATTTGGACACTGGCGCCATACTTTTAAGGCAGCAAGCAAAGGGCCTAAATGTAGAAACACAAGGCAGTAAAGACGGGGGAAAATGTTAACAAAAAAAAAAAAAAGCACAGAGATTTTACTTCCAAAAAAAATTAGAGCTTCAGCTCTTTTTGGATTGGAGGGCGTCAATTATTTTTTTGTTGTCAAAGAATGGGAAGGAGAAGGAAAAAGGAGAGGCGCCAGAAGATGGAAATGTTGGCAGCAGCCACAGTGACAATACCAGGGAAAACTTATACCAGAGAAAACAATACCAGTATATAAAATTGGCAGTCCTCTATGATTCAGGTCTAATTTATTTTATTTCAAATCAGCTTCTCAGTCACAAATACCCTCGCCCCCCACCCCCCAATCCAACGACCAAAGGCTGCACACACTTCCTCCTAGATATTGAAGACTTGAAAATCAAAGTAGCACTTGCCAACACCCACCCTACTACCCTGACCTATCTCTGGTAACCCCTATGATCCCCTTCCCCCCCCCTTCCCTGCTGTACTGACATGACACATGCGACAAGTCAGGCTTGTGCCTCGAGGACATATTGGGCCATATCCAAACACTGGTAAATCTTTGACACCCAATACTCCATGGTCCAATTTATATGAGAAAAATAAAGATTAAAAAATGAAAAGTACATAAAAAATAGTGATGCCAGGAGTGAAAATGTTATTGTGATACAGGCCATGTACAAAAGAAGGGGTGTTGTTTTTGCCAGATGATTTTGCCAGCTGGCATACACCCGATAAGAGTGCAGAGCAGTTTTTCTAACCCGGGGTTCCGCGAGAGGTCCCCAGGGGTTCCACCACGATCTGCCGTATATCACAAGCAGATGGACAGTGGATCAAATCCCCACATAGCTGGCAGGCTGCAGAGTACAGTGGAAAATAACTGACATCACTGTCCCGTGCCAATCCCAAATGGCCCTCCCCTCCATCCCAGGTGCCTGTGTGTGACATCTCTCAGGAGGGACAAGAGAGGTGGGCAGGCGGGAATCGGCTCAAGAGATTTGATCGATTCCAGCAGCTTCCCTGAGTTACTCTGCGTGAGGAAAACCACAACAGATCCCAGTATTGTGCTCTCCAGTTTCCTCCTGCCCTCCCCCCCCCATGTACTATACTGTTCCCTATAATGTGCTGTTTTCTCCAGGCTCCACTATATAGTTCCCTCCTGAACTGTGCTGTGCTCACCTGGCCACTTTATACTGTGCTGTTCCCTCCTGGCCCTCTATATTGTTCCATCCTGCCCCCACCCCCAAACTGGGCTCTCCTGGCCCCCTATACCGTGCTGTTCTCTCCTGGCCCCTATACTGTTCCCTCCTGGAACCTCTGAACTGTGCTGTGCTCTCATGCCCCCCTATACTGTGTTGTTCCCTCCTGCCCTCCTATACTATGCTGTTCCCTCCTGCCCCCCCCCTTTACTGTGCTGTGCTCTACTGCCCCCCCGACTCTGATATTCTCTCCAGGCCCCCCTAAACTGTTCCCACTGTTTAACTAAAGAACTTTTAAGTAAAGTTGCATCAACTGTTCTGAGCCTGGTCTGAAGTTATTTAAAGGGGTGCATGTTGGTTCTGGCGTAGCAAAACAACCAGGGTCTTTAAAGCACAAAGAGGGTATGAAGTAACACCACTACAAAAGGGTTAACTCGGTAAGAGATGGAAGAGGAGTGTAGTAGAGGAACCAAGCACAAGTTTAAGACACAAAGCAACCAGTCGTTAGGCATGGTACCTTTTATGGGTAAAAGGTCCTCCGGTAACAAGGGGGTTGATGTCTGGCTCCCTTCCTGGTGGTTGGTTTCCAGAAGCAACCGGAAACTGAATCTGCATTACAGAGGCCCATGGGCTGATCATGAGGTATGGGAAGTAAGAAGTTAAGGAATGCATGCGTGAGGCCCATGCTATGTGCTTGACAGGACCCCATTTTGTTACTGGGAGTGAGGTAACAGAGGTACACTAGACTGGTTGAGTGCGCACAGGCTCAGCACGTCCCTCCTAATGCAACATCTACCAGGGTGCAGTTTCCGCCTGGTGCCAGGCATTGATGAGAACGCTCTGCGCGGAAGTTACCCCCGTATGCAGGGCGAGTAGGCTCCGCCCACGTGCTTTAGACTAAGAGAAGCTGGAACCCAGAGAAGGCAGGAGACAGATATGAGTTATCAGTCAGTCATGTCAAAAAAAGCCCAGAGTGGAGTTTCTGTACCTGCAAGTAGCAGTGCTAGATCTGTAATTTGAGTTGCCTTTACTTCATGTACTTCATGAAACATAGGACTGGGAGGACGCCAATTTTTTTCTCTGCTCTATAACTGTCTTGTCAGCAGGCTGGGAAGGTGCAGAAAGTAAAGCAAGCCATACATTATGCATTATTCTTTCCTTCAACCACAGGTGAAAATTACTAATTCCTTATCTGTAAGTTGTATCCTCCTGGCTGGAGCATAGTTTTTTAAATCTCAGGAACAAATGAACAGAAATACAAATCTTTTGGAAGGTATAGCTGTTCCTTAATATGTATTTCAGCTGTGTATTTAGATGTTTGCTAAAACCCTTAAAAGAGAAGTATGTTTTTTTTTTTTTTTCAAAATCATACTTACCTAGGTGGATGCAGCAACGGTCCGATTCTGCATCTGTCCCACATAGGCTCTAAGACTGAGAACCGAGAGATCAAAGACCGCTGATCACTCGGTTCTGAGAGCTCCATGAGCAGAGACCTGGCGATGGTCAGTCACGGCTGTCTGCTGTTCGCCGACCCCCGCTGTGCTCACTGGAGTGCTGGGCTGTGGAGGAGCAGGAGTGGCTGGCTCAGGCTCTCAGCGGCCCGCTGAGAGGCTCAGCCAGGTGCCATTCCAGGGTTGTGGGTGGATCTGGACTTTATTGTCGCGATCTTCCCCCAGCCTAGACTGGTCACTGGAGTGCAGAATGGGTCACAGGAGTGCAATTCTAGATGAAAGCCATTTTTTTGAGCTATTAATGCATCCCTGCATATTGCAATTCTAGCTAAGTTAGAAAATGTACACAAATTACCTTAGGCTTTAACATTTTTTTAAAATGTACTGCATTCACAGCTTGCATAGACCACCTCACTGGGTCAGTGGGAGGACAATAGGAGTTTTATTACCTAAAGCCAGCCATACACAGATCTAAATTTGTCCGGTTCAGGATGGAATTTCAATCCATGTACGGGCACCATGGTTGTACAGAAGTCAAGCTACAACTTGATGTCTGTACAACAAGCCTGTTGGGTTTTTCCCAATCGATCAGTGCTGCCAGATATAGCCGGCAACACCGATCATTGTATTATGACATCAGGGAAGACTTCCCGCCATCAGACCACAATAGCACAGCCGGAGGATTTCCCCATCCACATTGAATGTGTGAATGGGGGAAACTAGAGCCGTTGCCTAAGCCTGTTCAGTAGAACACCCTCCCTCTCTACTTCCTGCATCATCGATCACATTCAAACTTTTTAGGTAAATAAAAAGTATAATACATTTTTGCAAACATGCTTTCCAAGACTTATAGGAACTAAAAATGCAAATCTCAGTTTAGAAGCTTCTACGGTTGCACCCGGCAGACCAGCACCCCAACCAATCTTTAACTATGCTTTCCTTGAGGCAACTGGGTGTAGAACCATACAGACGCTAGTCTACACCCTGGACCAATATGGGCTGATTGTCTAGTTATCTAATAATTTATGTACAGTATGTAGTTGGTTAGCACTTGCACAGTAGCGCACCCCCGAAAGTACAAACCTCATATTACAGCAAACCTGTGCTTTGTCTATGCAGGAAAAAGCAACAGGTTTGCTTTAACCCCATCATCCCATTCATCATATACTTATCTTTCCCTCACTCTCCTGCTGAAATGGGGGGGGGGGGGGGGGGGGGATGCAGCTCTGCATAGAAACCAATCAGCCTTTAGGTTTTATTGCCAAAGCTTAATTGAACAAGCTGAAGTTAGACGCTGATTAGTTACCATGCACAGCTGCACCAGATTCTGAGTGCTTCAGTTTTAGTAACTCAACCCCCATGTGACAGTGCTGGATCAATCATACTCATATATAATAATGCATATATTCACCTTTCTTACATCTATATATTGTGTATTCATTATCTTGTTTTGTATTCTAGAACATCTATGTGTATATATATATATATATATATATATATATATATATATATATATATATATATATATGAGCATCTCTGAAGAAGAGCATAATCTTGAAGTCTCGAAACGCGTCGGATATCTTACCCTTTTCTTGTTGTTTGTCATAGAGGTTCTTCTTTTGGTATTGTGATATCTTATCCACATACACCCAAGCTTGAATTTTTTATGCCCTTATGTCCTCATGGACAATTTTATTGTTGTTGTTCTTATACATTTATGCCTTTGTGCTTGTTGTCCGATACTGCCTATAATTGCCCCACCTTTTGGAGGGTTTCCTTTATTCAATATTCATTGGGATGATGGCATTCTTTCAGCTCCCCACCACTCCTCTTTTTACAGATGAAATAATTAGCGTTCTTTTAAGTCAAAAGTTACTAATAATTGGAGCTGCACATGGTAGCATGGAAAGTGTTCAGAAATGTAATCTGCACTATTGCTTTAGAGGACTGATGGCCTGGGAGAGAAGATGTATACAATAGGGTAATCTATTACCAAAAAATTATTTTCAGGAGTGCTTAAAAGCTAAAAGGTTGGGAGATGGCCTAATGGAATAGGGAAGAGTGTTCTAGAAGAATGAGCAGGCGGGAATGAGATCTAATGATAAAAAATTAATTCATTCTTAAAGGAAACCAGTCATTAGAGACACAGTGGCTACCACTGTTGACCTGTCCTTCTGATAATGCTATTCATCTAGGTGTCATGCTAACCCTTTGGCTTTAATAATATGAGTCACTGACCTGAACAGGTATGACTTTCCTGATATGCATACTCATTCACTCCAGGTCAGTGACATAAGTATTGGCACATACAGCTCACTTTAGCTGCAAAAATTAGAAGGTGAGCAGTGGTAGTCTATGAGTTCTTCTCACAATAGGTAAACTTTTAAAGGTAACGTACACATAAAAACCCAGCCCACCCTACTAACCTGATCTGAATTAGAAGTCCCCTGCCTTGGTGCTTACTTGCCTCTCTATGATGGAAATGGTAGCCTATTCTGGTGTTTACATCTATGGGCATGGCTGTGGTTGGTCAGTAGCTACCCAGAGGCATGAATGGCCCTTCACCCAGAGCATCTATAGTGTGGAAGTATGGCCCCATTCCAGTCTATGGTGAGCTACTGCTTGGCCAGCGACAGAGGACATTTTGGGTCCAAGGGAGCTGCCACTGTCATGGAAAGTTAAATAGGCACCTGGGTGGGCTCTAGGTTAGATTGGTTTAAGGGGCAATTTTTTTTTTCATTGTAATTGGATAAAACAGGATCTATGAATGGATAATGGGCAGGTAATTAAAAGGTCCGCCCCATCTATTCATTGACACTGTTTCGGTCATAGAAGCTGTAGTAATGGCTTCTGTGAGTGGAGGAGCTGAGTGGAAAGGGTGGGCATAGGCAGGCTCGCTTGATGAAATTCTGTAACAGTTCCTCATTTTTATTGGCCCCCACTGTGCCGGAACAATAATGGTGACAAGGATGGGATGGGGTGGGGGTGGATGACAATCGGACAATGGAAGATTTCTGCTGAACTAGAAGACAGAGGCACAAGGAGCACATTTACCTTTAGGTAAGTAATGTTCCTTGTGCTTATTTTGTATTTTTTTTATAAACTTAGGCTTTACATTTTGCATTTTATAGGTCTTCGCATTTATTACCAAAAAGAAAGACAAATGTGAAGGAAAATGGTACAGAGGATTTTTATATCTAAAACAGAGTCTCTCCAAACAAGGGACAGTTTAGAGCTACAGTATGTATCTGCAGTGTGAGATCTAAGGTACTGCTGCTTTTATTGCTATTCTAAAGCTGGATACACACTATCCAACTTTTGTGGTTAGATTTCCTTCAGATTTACCTTTTCTATGTAGTGCAAGGGCCTGCCAGATTGCATACAAATTGAAAGTGTTTAGGTCTGACCTCATATTATATGGTTTTGGTAAGTCTAAAGGAAAAAGTCTTCAGAAAATCTTATAGTGTGTATGGCCCATTAGGAGATATGGATTTGATATTTACTGTTGTCCTTGCTGGAGGCACCGAAAAATGGAAGCAAAGCACTGCCTATACCATGATGGCTGCCTCCACACAGAGCACAACAAAGCATTGTAATGCCTCGTACACGATTATTGGCCGACCGCTCGGCCGACTTTTGTCCAGTGTTGTTGTGTTGGTTGAAATGTGCTCTAGACTGCACACGAATTTTCTCGGCCAACAAAAATATACTTCAGAAGTGATGTCATGTGATGGTTTACTTTCCGTGTGTTTTTTCATCTCTGAGCATGCCCAGTCTTGCTCATCAGATTTTTGTCTGCCGAAATCTGTACTGACTGACGGAAAATCGGCCGTTGTGGTGACGGCCAACAAAAATTTTATAGCCTGCACACCAGATTTTATTCGGCCGAAAAGTCGGAGTCGGTTGTCGAAAGCATCATACTAACAAGCCGAAAATCGGCCGATCGGACGTTGGCCAAAAATCGACGCGTGGGGCATAAGTCAATGATGGACAAAAGATAGGCTGAGAGGAGCATACAGGCAATACTTACATAGTTACATAGTTAGTGAGGTTGAAAAAAGACATCAGTCCATCCAGTTCAACCTATGATGTGTGTGTGTGTTTGCTTTTAACCGTACATTGTATACCCCTGTATGTTGTGGTCTTTAAGGTGTCCATCTAATAGTTTTTTGAAACTATCAATGCTTCCTGCTGATACGACTGCTTGTGGAAGAGAATTCCACATCTTTACCGCTCTTACCGTGAAGAACCCCTTACGCACTTTAAGGTTAAACCGCCTTTCCTCAAGTTTTAGTGAGTGGCCACGTGTCTTATTGTATCTCCTTTCTCTGAATAGTTTGTTCCTTATGCTAAGGTCACCAGTACAGTATTTGTACATTGATATCATATCCCCCCTCAATCGTCTCTTCTCCAGAGAGAACAGGTTCAGTGCTTGTAGTCTTTCCTCATAGCTGATGTCCTCCATTCCCCTAATTATTTTTGTTGCCCTTCTCTGGACTTTCTCCAGTTCCAGCACATCCTTCCTGAGGACCGGTGCCCAGAACTGGACAGCATACTCCAGATGTGGCCGGACCAGAGTCTTGTAGAGCGGGAGAATAATCTCTTTATTTCTGGAGTGAATCCCCTTTTTTATACAACCCAGTATTCTGTTGGCTTTGCTTGCGGCGGCTTGGCATTGCATGCCACTGCCAAGCCTGTTGTCTACCAGTACCCCCAAGTCCTTTTCCATCCTAGACTCACCCAGAGGTTCCCCCCCTAGTGAGTAGCTTGCTTTCTGGTTTCTGGCCCCCAAGTGCATTACTTTACATTTTTCAACATTAAATCTCATCTGCCATGTAGTTGCCCACCCCGTTATTTTGTTCAGGTCCGCTTGCAAGGTTTCCACATCCTGCATAGAAGATATTGGCATGCCTAATTTAGTATCATCAGCAAATACTGAGATTGTACTCGATATCCCCTCCTCCAGATCATTTATGAATAAATTAAACAGGATTGGTCCCAGGACAGAACCCTGGGGGACCCCACTTTCCACACCCGCCCAATCCGAGTACTCCCCATTAATCACCACCCTCTGTACTCTCCCCTGGAGCCAGTTCTCTATCCAGGTACTCACCTTACAGTCCATACCTACCTTCCTTAGTTTGTACAGTAAGCGTTTGTGGGGAACGGTGTCAAAGGCCTATGCAAAGTCCAGATACACCACATCCACAGGCTTACCTTTATCTAGGTGGTGTAGGATTCTGGTACCTTCGGTACCCTTCCAGCCCATTTCTTCCGCATTGCGTCCCACCTTTTCAGCTAGGTGGAACGCATATACCTGCCTATCTCTTTAAGCCGCATGACGTCATCACTAGGCGCTGCTCTGAGCGGCTATTTCAATCGCCGGCTTTCACTCACAAGGTGTTCGTGCAAACCGCTTGTTATACAGCCTTGTCTGACGCTGCCGAAGCCTCCAGCTATTTCCCCAGTATCTGGATAGACTGGAGTCTCGCTACTTGATCCTGTATCTCGCTACTGATCCTGTATCTCGCTACCTGATCTTAATCTCATTACCGGACCCCTAATCTCTCTAAACCAACTAGTGATAAGTACCCCACAGGGGATTCCTTCCTATCAACTTACACTATCTACTCTTGCATACTAAGGACTGTTGCTATCTATGCATTACTATTTCTATCATCTGCACTGTTACATAGATTGCTAGCTCTTGAGTCTACTACCATCTATATCCTTGCACTAAGTTAGCAATTCCTGTACGCTTCATCTGCTGTCCCCTACCACCTGTTACTTGTACATGATTGCTAACCTATCTGCATACTATCTATCATCATCTGCTAACACTCCTGAACATTACTATTGAGTGCCTATCATTGCTATCACTACTCACGCCTGTCCTTTCAGCACATCACCTCTATACTATCGTATACAACCTACCACTCCAGGAACATCTTATCTGAGTGTCTGTATATTTGCATGCTGAGGCAGGCTGGGCCACAATGATGAGTCTGAAAAGTTGGATATGGTGATTCAACACATCTCTACACGACTACTGAGTGGAAATTCTGCAGCTGCAAATCCAGTTCACTAAACAAACGCCGGAGCGTTACAGGTGGCAGCTCACTTCATCGTAGAAGGTTAATAGATTGGTTTGGCACGAACGATTTTTCATGAATCCATGCTGAATACTACTTATAATACCGTTTTCATTACTAAAGTCTTCTATGTGGTCCCTTAACATCCCCTTCAAAATTTTGCAGACTACTGATGTTAGGCTGACCGGCCTATAGTTACCCGGGATATATCTCGGCCCCTTTTTAAATATTGGTACCACGTTGGCTTTTTTCCAATCAGCTGGCACCATACCCGTCTGTAAACTATCCTTAAAGATCAAGAATAATGGTCTGGCAATCGCCTGGCTGAGCTCATTAAGAACCCTCGGGTGCAAGCCATCCGGTCCCGGGGATTTATTTATGTTAAGTTTCTCTAGTTTAGCTCTAAGTCTATCCTCTGTTAGCCATGGCGGCACTTCCTGAGGTGTATTATTTAGTTCGGCCTTACAAGCAAGGTTCGTGTAGCCCCCCGATTCCTTTGTGAAGACTGAAGAAAATAAATTATTTAACACTTCCGCCTTTTCTCTGTCCTCAGTGGCCATTTTTCCTTTATCATCTTTTATGGGGCCAATGTGTTCTGACCTCACTTTCTTACTGTTTATATACTTAAAGAACTTCTTGGGGTTCTTTTTACTCTCCTCCGCTATATGTCTCTCGTGTTCTATTTTAGCCGCCCTGATTTCGTCTTTACATTTCTTATTACACTCTTTGTAATGCTTAAATGCTGCCAATGACCCCTCAGTCTTGTATTTTTTGAAGGCCTTTCCTTTAGCTCTAATATACATTTTTATGTTGGAGTTTAGCCACCCAGGGTTTAGTTTTGCTCTTTTAAATTTATTTCCCTGTGGAATGCACTGGCCCACCCCCTTGTTAAGTATGCTCTTGAAGCACTCCCATTTTTCCTCCGTGTTCTTTGTTCCCAGGGTTCTATCCCATTTGATATTTTCTAGCAGCGAGCGCAGTTTAGGGAAATTGGCTCTTTTGAAATTCAGTGTCCTTATATTACCCTTGTGTTTCCTATTACTGTAATTAATACTGAAACCAATTGACCTATGGTCACTGCTCCCTAAGTTATCCCGTATTTCTATATCCGTGAGCAGGTCTGTATTGTTGGTAATCAGTAGGTCAAGTACTGCATTGTTTCTTGTCGGTGCATTCACCATCTGACCCATGAAATTGTCCTGCAAAACATTTAGGAACTGCCGAGCCTTGGCTGAGTGCGCGGTTCCTTCTGCCCAGTCTATATCCGGATAATTAAAGTCCCCCATTATAATGACATTTCCCATCCTTGCTGCCAATCCTATCTGTAACATGAGGTCCGCCTCACCCTCCTCCCTCTGGTTGGGGGGCCTATAGCATACGCCCAATATTACCTTCCCCGCCGTGCCTTCCCTTTGAAGCTCTACCCATAGGGAATCTGGCTCGTCCTTAGCTCCATTATTAATATCATCCCTCATATTTACCTGTATACTGATCTTAATATACAGACATACCCCTCCCCCTTTTTTACCCTCTCTATCCCTGCGATAAAGGGAATACCCCTGAATGGTCGCCATCCAGTCATGAGAGCTGTCAAACCAAGTCTCAGTTATCCCCACAAAATCTAAGTCCCCCTCAAACATCAGCAGCTCCAGCTCTCCCATCTTGTTGGCCAGGCTTCTGGCATTGGTATACAAACCTCGTAATTTTGATCGGTTACATTTATCCTCATTTGATGTTTTTAGGCTGCTCTCTTGATTTTTCCCTGTACCCACCCTGGGTTTAGGAGCTGCGAACATCCTACCGCTAATGCCCCCATTTCTGCCCTCTGAAACTTGCTTTCCACTGGCTAATTCTACATCTGTACCCTCCCCCCCATTCCCTAGTGACAAGTCATTTGTCCTCTACCTAGCTTTTGGCCACGGCTTCCAGAATTCATTCAAAGTCCATTTACTGCTTGATAATAAAATGGAAATATCTATCTGAATGTCCATTTTCTAGCCACAGTGTAAGCAAATGAAAAACAAATGAGTTTAGGAAGGAAACTGGCCAAATAGGACAGATAGCAGAGTCTATATCAATAGCTAGGATTTCCTCAAAGATGGCTGCAGTAATGCTAACTGTCTGGTCACCCTTTACCCCATTCTATCCTATCTCTATGATTTCCTTTAAGTTGAACTCTGGGTCTTCTTTCCTATTTATCATATCCCAGATACTGCTGGTAGAGTTGTAGCAAATGTTGTCTGTCCACATTTTTCACATTGCTTACTTGAAAAATGTTGGGAAGCCACCGCTGTGCCCAGCTGACACACATACTTTTCGGTGCACACAACACAAATACACAGACTGCTGATAGAGTCACGAGGCAGGAAATGAATATATGCAGTTCAGAGCCATCCCTGTTTGTAGAAGGAAATGTGTGATTCACTCAGTGAGAGTTCTGTGTATACAGTATACAATAAAGGACATGCCACGGGCTACTTGAATAGACAATGTGTTTTCTTTTCTTTTTTTTTATAAATATTTAGCTATTTAACCACTTTACCACTGGAGGATTTTGCTGTCTTACGTCCAGGCCACTTTTTGCGATTCGGCGCTGTGCGACTTTAACTGACAATTGCGCGGTCGTTCGATGCCGTACCCAAACAAAATTTAGGTCCTTTTTTTCCCACAAACAGAGCTTTCTTTTGGTGGTATTTGATCACCTGTGCGATTTTTACTTTTTGCGCTATAAACAAAAAAAGAGCGTAAATTTTGAAAAAATAACAATATTTTTCACATTTTTTTATATGAAATTCCCCCAAAAAAATGTAAAAAAATCAAAATTTTTTTAAATTTTTGGCCAATTTGTTTTCTGCTACCTATGTTTGGTAAAAAAAAATCACAATAAGCGTATTTTGATTGGTTTGCGCAAAAGTTATTGCGTTTACTAACTAAGGGAAAGATTTCTGTCATTTTTGGTGGTTTTTTTTTTTAACGAGTAATGGCGGCGATCTGCGATTTTTTTTGCGGGACTGCGACATTGCGGTGGACAGATCGGACCCTTGACTGACATTTTTGACACTTTTGGGGGTATCAGTGACATTACTGCAGTAATCAGTGGTATACATATGCACTGTTACTGTAAAAATGACACTGGCAGGGAAGGGGTTAATTTTATTGGAGAGGGAGGGTTAATGTATGCCTGGTGCTTACTGACGTGTGTGGGGGGAGATGACTGAGTGACACAGGGACAGATCGCATGTTCAGCTATGCTGAACCCTGCAATCTGACCCTGCCTGTCACTTAGGAGATCTCCAGACTCGATTCCCCGACGATCGGGGAAGAGCAGCGGCGATCGCCACTGCTCCTCCCCTGGCCCGACTCCCGCTGTATTCAGTCACAGAGCGCGCCGCCGAGAAAGGGGAATGTCTGGCGACGTAGGTCTACGTCGCCAGACGTTATCGAGCCACTTTGCTGCAGTAGAGCTCTAGTGAGCAGACGGCAAGTGGTTAAAGTGGTTCTAAAGGCGAAAACGGAAAATTTATATCAAATACTTACCGTAATTTTCCTTTCCTGATGGACTCCATGGCAGCATACGTATCGGGTTTGGCCCCGCCTCCAAACCTACCCATAGGACCTCACTCCCATAAATCTTTGCTCCTGTTCAGCACACGTGTTCTGTAACTATCCTCCACAGAAATCCGGGAGGGAACTCCTGCTGCCATGGAGTCCATCAGGAAAGGAAAATTACGGTAAGTATTTGATATAAATTTTCCGTTTTCCTGACAGACTCCATGGCAGCATACGTATCGGGAAATAACTCGCCGTACACACAGGGTGGGCAGGTGCTGAACAGAAAAGTTTAATGCATTTTGTCAAACAGACAGGACTTGCAAACCGAAATTCACAGAAGAAAGAGCCGCTGGCTCAACACAGTAATGGGATAAAAAAGTGTTAATAGAGGACCACGATGCTGCTCTGCAGATGACTTCAGGAGCCACATGTCTGGATACTGCCCAGGAGGTAGAGATGCTCCGCGTCGAATGAGCTGTAACCACTGCTGGAGGGGTCAAGCCCTTAGCCCTATAAGCCCACTGGATGGTCTGGATGATCCAAGAGGAAATGGATCTCGTCGAGGCTCTTGAACCTTTGTTTTTTCCATAGAAGGTAACAAAAAGATGTTCTGATTTTCTGAAAGAGGAAGTGGCATCTAAATATTTCTTAATACACTCTCCAACATCCAGCGGATGAACCGAAGATTCTTCCTCTTCCTGTCTAAAGGTTGGTAATACTGTTTCTATGTTTTCATGGAAGACAGAGGTCCTTTTTGGTCTCGCATCCAGCATGGGAATGAGCACCACTCTGTCAGGAAAAAAAGTTAAGAAAGGCTCTTGTGTCCCAAAGGACCCAATTTCCGACACTCTTTTTGCTGAGGTTATAGCTACCAGAAACACTGTTATTAGTGTAAGCTCTCTTATGGTCAAAGAATCAGACGTGTCTTGAATCTGACCCGCCAGGAAATCCAGAACTAGTGGCAGATCCCACTTGGGAAACCTGGGTTTTCTCTGAGGTCTGATTCTCACTGCCCCTTGGAAGAACTGACGAATTAGGGCATGAGTGGCCCAGGAGATCCCTGTAAAAGCGGAAATAGCCGAGACCTGGACTCTGAGCGAACTTACTGATAGAGGCAAGTCCAGTCCTGATTGGAGAAAACTCAACACATCCTGGATCTTAATTGAAAATTGAGGATCAGGCCTTGTAGTCAGCTGTGCAGAAAATTTTTCCCAGATTCTCTGATAAACCCTATTCGTTGAGCTTCTTCTAGCACTAAGCAATGTCGAGATTGCCATATTTGGACAGCCTAAAGCCTGTAACCTCCTCCTCTCAACATCCAGACCCTGAGATGTAGACGGTCTGGGCACGGATGGAGTACAGACCCCTGGGACAACAGATCCGGTCTGAAGGGTAGCGGGATTGGGTCTCGGACACTGAGTAGCGTCAGAAGGGGAAACCATGGCCTGTTCGGCCAGAAGGGAATCACCGCCACTACCTCCACTGGCTCCGACCTGAGTCTCCGAAGAAACTGTAACACAATCGGAATCGGTGGGAAGGCGTACGCCCTGTGGAATCTCCACTGATCCGAGAGTGCATCTATCCCTGATGCTTGTGGATCTCTGAATCTTGAATAGTACCTCGGCAGTTTGTGATTGCAGGGGGAGGCGAAGAGGTCTACCTCTGGAGAGAGCCCCAATGTTAGGATCCAGTCGAACGTTTCCTTGTGAAGGGACCATTCGTTGTTGTCCAGATCCACTCTGGACAAGAAGTCTGCTTTGACATTCTGGACTCCTGGAACATAAACCGCTGAAAGATTCGAGAGATTTCTCTGTGCCCAGGACATAATCGGCTCCACTTCCCTCAATAGGGACCAGCTGCGTGTTCCCCCTTGTTTCCTGATGTATGCCACTGCTGAGGTGTTGTCCAGACGCAGCATGACAGGTTGGTCTTTTGTCAGGTGAGAAAAAGCCCGAAGGGCTTGGAATGCTGCTCGGAGTTCTAGTATGTTGGATACTAATCCTCGAGTGGCAAACTCCCACCTGCCCTGTGCCACCTCCGACAGACAGTGGGCACCCCAGCCTATGTTGATGGCGTCCGAGGTAACCACTACCCACGGAGCTGGCTTCAGAGAGTGGCAGTTCAGCAGGTGGCCTCTGCATAACCACCAGGGGAGACTCGCTCTCATTGAAGGGGTTAAGAAGATGCGTTGATCCAGATGCCACGTATCCCATTGCTGAAGGAATCCCTTCTGGAAGGGTTTCATCCTCCACAGGGCCCACTTCACCATGGGGACTACTGCGACCATAGTCCCGATCACCTTCAGGCATTGACGTGCCTGAAGATGAGAGGATGAGAGGGCAAAGCGAATCCTGTCTCGAAGTGTCCCTATCTTTTCCTCTGGAAGAGAAATAGTCGCCTTCTCTGTGTCGAACAGAGCGCCCAAGTAGATCAGGGACTGAGTTGGAGTCAGGTGACTCTTCTCCTTGTTGAGTAACCAACCAAACTTCTGGAGAGTGGACACGACCTGCTCCAGATGGACTAATAGTTGGTCTCTGTCTTGGGACAACAGGAGGAGATCGTCCAAATAGTGGTGAAGACGGATACCTTCCAATCTCAGTAGGGCTACCACGGCCAATAAGATTTTTGAAAAGGTCCGTGGAGATGTTGAGAGCCCGAATGGGAGACAGATAAACTGAAGATGTAATCCTCCCACTTCGAACCGGAGAAACCTTTGAAAATCTTCGTCCACAGGGACATGAAAGTAGGCGTCTTTCAAGTCGATGGACACCATCCAATCTGCCGGCTGGACTGACTGCTGTATGGACAACAGGGTCTCCATTTTGAACCTTTCTTTTTTTATGAATTTGTTCAAGAAGGTCAAATCTATTACTGGTCTCCATGATCCGTTCTTCTTTTGGACCAGAAAGAGCGGAGAATATATTCCTTGGCCTCGCTCGGACTCTGGAACGGAGATGACAGCCCCTTGAGCCATGAGAGCTTCGACGTAAGAAAACAAAATCTGACGCCTTTCTTCTAGGGATGGAATGGCAGTAGGCAGAAACCTTGAGCCTGGCATCTCCTTGAAGACCCACTTGTGGCCTGAGGACACCGTCCTGACGACCCAGGGGTCCTGAATCGAAGCCGCCCAGACATGTCGGAAGGAGCGTAGACGCGCACCCACCCGACATGTCTGAGCGGGCCCACCTTCAAAAGGACTTAGTGGGCTCACGGTCCCCCGAGGAGACATTCTTTGTCGTTTTCCTGGAAGACTGTCTGGATCTCCAGTTCCGGTTGAACTCCCGACCAGGTCTATAAGAACGAGCTTCCCTGGCCCGGTCAGGCACAAATTTTCTGGTAGGCTGTCCTTTCTTGACGTTGAACTGGCGCCGATCCTGGGGAAGAAACCCAGACTTACCGCCTGTGGCCCGGGTTATGGCCTCGTCAAGTTTATTCCCAAAAAGGGAGGACCCCTCAAAGGGAATGCGGCACCAAACTTGCTTTGATGCCGGATCCGCAACCCAAGGGCGGAGCCAAAGAGCTCTCTTAGCTGTGACCGAGGACAGCATAACTCTTGCCAATAGACGGATCAGGTCTATGGAAGCCTCCCCAAGGAACGACGCGCCCAGCCTAAGCTCCTGGATTGGAGCGCTTCTGGCCACCTCCTCCGAAACCGATCTGACCGATTCGTCTACCACATCAGCCCAAGACTCCATGGCTTTGGATAGAGCGGCTAAAGCCAGGACTGGCTTACAGGCCATACCTGCTGTAAGGTAGATTCTTTTCAAATCAGAGTCCATCCTTCGGTCCAACGGGTCTTTAAATGAGACCGTATCCTCTAAGGGAAGGGTCACATGCTTGACCAGTCTCATCACTGCTGCGTCAACTAGGGGAGGAGACTCAAGATGTTTCACATCATCCTCTTTGAAGGGGTAAAGTTTAGCCATCTTGGATACTAAGGAATTCTTTCGTTCCACCTTTCTCCACTCCTCCAAGATGATTTCACCCAACTCTCCCAGGAAGGGAAAATTAACACGCTCCTTATTGAGCTGTTTGAAGTACTTCTTCTGCTTGGGAGGGGGAACAGCTGACTCTTCCCAATTTAAGGTCTCTCTGACCGCTTTAACCAGGGAAGGCACCAAGGTATATTCAAAACCCAAGCAGGGATCTTCATCTTCAGAGTCGCTACCCGACAAGAGCATCGACTGATGGCTTGTGTGGGCCGACTCGAAATCTTCCTGTACCTGTAGTGCTACAGGGGAAGGGCTTGGGGAAGCCGTTGCAGTGTCTTGAGAACGACTGACACCCAACTCTGCCAAAGAGTCCTTTACCACTCTCTTGACCAAGGCCTCAATGCGTTGATCGGAAGAATCCCTCTCTCCCGCAGCCTGGGAGAAACATCTATCACAGAAGAGCTTCTTCTCCGGGACACTAGCGCCACAGCCTCTGCAACCTGCTTTGTCAGGTCTCCGTGCGTGGCTGGCTGAATTAGACGATTTTCGATGATGTGAGCCCGAACGGGACTTTCCTGTAGAGTGCCGGTGGCGAGAGCTCGAGCGCCTTTCACTTCTTTGAGAAGAGTGCCTAGTCTCTGAACGAGGAGGGCTGTGAACAAGAGAAAAAACAGAAAAAACAGACAGGAAGCTAGGAACACTTGAGTTCCTACCCCCACCCCCTATGACCCACAACCCCACCAGGAAGCCCCAAATACCTGTTAGGGGCGGGCTGACCACCGGAGGGCAAAGTAGCTTCCATTCTGATGCTGACCTACAAGAATGAGCCGGACAGCAATGTCAGAAAACCAGCAAAAGAGGAGGGGGGGGGGGCGCTCCCAAACTGGGGCCAGTACTCACCAAGAACCAGAGGTTAGCAGGTAGAGCGGCAGCGAACAGCAGGCGTCCAAAAACCGATCGGATGCGGAGTATATAACACCCAGTATCAGCAGTGTGTATAAACACAACACTGCTGACAGTTCTGGGGTTTAAATATGGCGCCTGGTGACGTCATCAGCGATCGCCACCGACGCCGACTCACTGCGCATGCGCCGAGCTCCTACTGCGCACGCGCGAGAGCCAAGCCTCGTTCTCGAGGCGCCGCACATGCGCAGTAGCGTACCGCACCGGCGGCCGGTCAGGAAGTGAACCGCTGACCGGCCCCGGACCACTAGCCACCAGGGAAGGCAGGAAAGACCAGGTAAGAGACAAATACAAAATCCAGGACAATACATAGCATATAAAATAGCTGCCATGGAGTGTACTCACAAACCGCAGACCACCAGGGATGGATGCACACCGGACTTATCTCTTCAAGGGTACCGGCCACCCGCAGCAGCTGGGCTTTTTGGCCAAGGCTGCTACATCTTCGCCCCTCCTCCATACCCCGCAGCAGCTGGGGCTTATTGGAGAGCTCCATACCCGACTGGTAGAGCCATCCATCACCCGGAATCCATCTTCAGGTAGGATATCAAGTAATCCTTTGGAGGACAAAAAAAGAACACGTGTGCTGAACAGGAGCAAAGATTTATGGGAGTGAGGTCCTATGGGTAGGTTTGGAGGCGGGGCCAAACCCGATACGTATGCTGCCATGGAGTCTGTCAGGAAAGGTTTTTTTTTTTTACCTTAAAGCCGTGGTAAACTGCTGCAGTAAGATGAAAAAAAAAAAAAAACTTCACCCTGTAAGACAGTTGCATAATGTACTAGTATGCATCACATACTAGCACATTTTGACAGGGCTGCTGATAGAAATCGCAGGGCCCCTTACAGACTACCTGACAGGGCCCCCCCTGTCCCAAAGTAGTACAGGGACTTCTTTGAAGTCGTATCGACTTGAAGTCGTACAGATATGAACGGTACTTATTGAAAATCATGGAATACGACTTGTCATGTGACTTTGCAGTCCCAAATCGCAGGACAAGTCGCACAAGTGTGAAAGGGGCCTTAATTATATTTTTCTAACCTAAAAAACAGATCTTTCCAGTGGTGTGCTGTCATTACTAAGAGGGATTCCATCTTCATCTGGTCTTCTCTCTGGTTTTTTGGGCTCCAGTCGTTTGGTCAAACTGCGATGATGTAACTCACATGCATGTGCGCGGGTGTCATGGTCACAGCACAGCTCTCTCAGTGCCAGTTCACACTAGGTCGCTCCAACTTAGGGGGCGACCTATGAAGTCGCGTGCAGCGCGACTTCGGCGCCACTTGCACGGACTTCATAAAATGAATGTCAATGCAAGCGGCCTCCAGGCCGCCCCGAAGTAGTGCAGGGCCCTTTTTCTAAGTCGGAGCGACTTGTGTCGCTCCTATTAGAACCGGTCCTGTACTACTCAATGACCGAGACGGTGCATGACTTGCCAGGCTGACCAAGTCGCCTGACAAGTCGTATTAGTGTGAACCGGCACTTAATGGAAGGTATGTCGTCCATTGAGAGCGCAGTGCACATGCGCTGGTGCTATCCACACCTGCAACGTTTAGGAGATATTAAATGTACCTACATGTAAGCCCTATTATAGGCTTACCTGTAGATACAAGATAAAAAAATGGAATTTACCACTGCCAGATCAGTTAGTAATTGGTTTAATAGAAGTAGTTGATACATGGATGCAGAGGGAACTGACAGTGAAAGGGAGAAGAAGAAAAGTTACATAGTTTAGGAAGTAGTCTGGGGCCCTTTTCACACCTGTGCGACCTAAAAGTCGCACTATTTTACTGCGATTTTGCCGCAAATTTTGACTGGACTTGAAGCAATGCCTATGTCTTTGGACCTCAACGCATTAAAATTGACCCAAAGTAGTGCAGGGACTACTTTGAAGTCATTGCGCCTTGAAGTCGTACAGATATGAATGCTACTTGAAAATCATGGAGTACGACTTGTCATGCAACTTTGCAGTCCCAAATCGCAGGACATCGCACAAGTGTGAAAGGGGCCTGGGGGAGAAAAGTGGGAAGCCCAGCTACATAAAGCACATTAAACTTCACTGGGAGAAGATAACAGGCAGCTATGGAACCAGTGTCCAATCTGATAGAACACTGGACCTTCAGAGTGCATGCTTCGTTGACATCAGCGCAGGGCCGGTGTTTGACTATTGTGTGCCCTAGGCAAGACTAACACCAATTCCCCCCAGCGGGCAGTCGCCGGGGGAAGGTGGGCGGAGTGGTGATAGTCTTGATTAAGGTGCATTTGCCTACAGCCGGGTGGGCAACTGCTGATTGTCAGAGGTTGAGCAGACTGGGGCAGAGTGATCACACAGACAACCATACAGCCTGGAGATCACACAGCACGGGCACAGGGGGGACAGATCAAACACACAGGCTGATCACTCAACCGGGGCAGCTTCAATTCCATCCTGAGAATTGGTGCCCTGCCCCCAGCCGCCCCAGCTGTCCTCCCGGGAGGATGTCCTCCATGGCTGCTGATTTCTCTACCCTTGTGTTCCCCAACCAGGCTAGTAGGGGAGTCAACGGTCATGCCTACGCACCCTCGGCAGCAGTGCGCCCTAGATTGCTGCCTAGTTCACCCAGAGAAAGCGCAGGCCTTGCATCACTGACTGCATCAAGTATGAATATCTCCTAAATGGTGCTCGTTTAGGAGATTCTCATTTTCCTACAGGAAAGTACCAGTGGGGGACCCAAGAATGGGAGGTTCAGGGCCGCTGTGTGAAATACCATAGCACAGAGCAGGTTAGTATAATATTTTTATTATTTTAATTTAAAAATAATTTAGCTTTACGATCACTTTAACGTAAAGCTGGCCATACACTGGCCCCCAGCAGGGCTAAAAAAAGAAAAGTCTGTCAATGTCCTCATCCATGCTAAACACTCCGCTGCTGACACTCCACTGCACCCGTGGCTGTCAAAATACTCAAACAGTGCCTGCACCTGATTGGATGCAGCCACAGTTCAGCAAACAATTTTCCACCTGGCTCCTTCAATTCTCAGATCAACGGATGACAGGTGGGACGGTGCCAACAGGCCATCCATGGCTTGAAAATTTGCTCTGTGTTGCCATCTTAAACCTTTCCCAAGATTAACAAAGGGGTTGCCATTGCTGACCTTTACCAGATCAGGAAAGCAAAGTAAAGTGGGAATCTTTTATCTGCATACATGTTCTGAGTAACACAATGTTCTAAAGTGATTCTAAAGTCTTGTTTTTTTTATTTATTAAAACAGCAAACATGTTATACTTACCTGCTCTGTTGCAGTGGATTTGCACAGAGCAGAGCAGCCCGGATCCTCCCCTTCTCAGGACCCTCTTTGAAGCTCCAGGCCCCTCCCTCCTATCCAGTGCCCCCACAGCAAGCAGCTTGCTATGGGGCCACCTGAGCCGAGCTGTAGCTCAGTCTGTCCATTCAGACACGGAGCTGCCATTCGGCCTTGCCCCCTCTCTCTTCTGATTGGCTGACTGACTTTGATTGACAGCCGCGGGAGCCAATGGCGTCGCTGCTATGTCTCAGCCAATCAGGAGGGAGAGTCCCGGACGCCCGAGGGACTCGTGGACAAGGCTGGACAGAGATCAGATTCAGGTAAGTATTAGGGGGGCTGGGGAGGCTGCTACACCCAGAAGGTTTTTTATCTTAATGAATAGAATGCATTAAGATAAAATACCTTCTGACTTTACAACTCTTTTAAAATAAGAGTGTCATCATAACAGACAGGTTAAACTTGCATTTGCAGAGGAAGCATTCAGCAATGACAATTCCCTTTTACGGAAAGCAGTGGTCTCTCTGCAGAAGGCCAACAAATCCACTGCTGAGTCAGACCTACAGCTCTGTAGTCTGCTAAACTCATGCTTCCTGCTGATTGGTGAGTTCTAGCTCTGAATACTGTTTCCACGCAGTGCAAGGTTCTGTCTCTGTGCCTGATATAAGGGGACAGGCCTTTGTATTCAGGCTGTGGCTGCTTTCTACGGAATTTGAACTGGAGGACTTTGCACACTTTTTGTTTTGATGCACCTAGAAAGTATTTAGACAATTTAGGGTGAACTTTAAGTTGGGCTTTAAAGTAGTTGTAAAGCCTGTAAACCTTCAGTGTGCAGCTCTCCTCCTCAGCCCCCCTTATTCTTACCCAAACCAGCGATGTGCACGGGAGAAGCAGCTCTCCCGAGTCTCTCCCTCCTCATTGGCTGAGACCAAGCCATGGATGCCATTGGCTCAAGCTGTTGTCAATCACAGCCAGTGATTGATATCTACTGAACACACAGAGGTGGCTCAAGAGCGAGTATGCACGAGTGGCCCCAGAGCAAGCAGCCTGCTCTGGGGGCACTCAGCAGAAGGGAGGAGCCAGAAGCACCGGCGGGGGACCCGAGAAGAGGAGGATCAGGGCTGCTCTGTGTAAAACCATTGAGCATACAAGCTGAACTTTTAGTATCACTTTAAGTGCGACATCAGGTGTACAGTTCAACTATGCATCTATGCACCAATGAAGATTGGACAGTATCTATCTAGCACCTCAGGGTTTTTTTTAGATCCTCGGAGTTCAGCGACTTGAATTGTTGCTTTCAATTCTCTTCTGGATCTTAAAACCTTTAACTATGTTTATGGTGGCTGTAAACCACCTTATGTTCTCTACTAGTGATACTGACCTGGAATGGGTTCCACTCAACTTAAGGTTTAAGATCAATTTTAGGTTGGAGATATGATCATAGTTGAATAGTTATTTCGTTGGTAAGGTTGAATGAAGACACCAGTCCATCCAGTTCAACCTGAGTATGCGTGTGTGTGCAGGCGTGTGTGTTTATGTCAGTACCACTTTCCATAGCCCTGTACTTTATGTTTGCTAAGAAACACATCTAAAAAATGTTTTAATTTATCTACACTCCCCACTGACACCACCAACTGTGGTACTACTACGAGAGTTAAACCACCTGATATTTTCTTACCACTCTATGATTTAAAACTCTGCTCTGGGTTCCATGAGGTTGCACACCTGCTGTGGCCATTAATCTTTATTTTATATGATGGATAATGTAACGGGAGGAGGGTGGAACACACATTGGTGGGCAGGAACACTCTAAACTCCCAGGTGAACAGTGACAAAGCTAGGAAATATTACACATACAGTCCAATGAGATCACTAAACGTTCAAGAGTCCAAGGCTTTTTATGATAAAATCGATACATAGAAGAAAAAATCCAATGCGTTTCAGGGACCAAATACACTCCCCCTTCATTAGGTCTACAAAACAAGTACAAATATAAAAGGTCAAAAATACAAAAGTAAAAGGTCACGAGTAGAAAAATGTATTCAATACCTTTTAGCTTTATATGACCTTTATACTTTGTTTTGTAGCCCTGATGAAGGGGGAGTGTGTTTGGGCCCTGAAACGTGTTGACTTTTTTTTCTGCTATGAATCAATTTTATCATTAAAAACTTTGGGTCAGTGCTGGGACAAGGTCACCCAGCCCCTAAGGCAGGGGTCTTCAAACTATGGCCCTCCAGTTGTTCAGGAACTACAATTCCCATCATGCCTAGTCATGTCTCTAAATGTCAGAGTTTTACAATGCCTCATGGGACGTGTAGTTCCGCAACAGCTGGAGGGCCGTAGTTTGAGGATCCCTGCCCTAAGGCAAAGATTCCAAAGTGCGCACCCCTCACCCTCTTTTGATGTGGAAGCTTAGGGGATCATACACCCAGCAGTCGCTTGCTTGTCAAAATCACTGCCGCTGTCACTACTCCTGTCAGCCTTGCAACAGAAAAGGAACCCCCAGAAAATCATGGCACCTAGGGCAGCCATTCCTCCCACCCACCCCTTGTCCCGGCTCTGCTTTGGACTCCTGGACATTTGTTTAGCACTCTCATTAGACTGTAGGTAGGTGGATTCTCAACTTTTGGTTCTTCCTCTGTTTCTAAGAGAAAAGGGTGCTGCCGAACCACAGCCAATGTGCCCAGTGACAATTTCAGTGCCCCTTTAGAAAATATAGATCCAACACCCCATTTGTTCTGTGTTTAGTCAGGAATTTTGGCAAGGAGATCTCACCTATTGAATACCGAAGATATGCAAGGCAGGTCTAACCTTAAAATACGTAAGGGGTTCTTCACTGTCAGAGCAGTAAGGATGTGGAATTCTTTTCCACAAGCAGTCGTGTCAGCAGGGAGCATCGATAGTTTCAAAAAACTATTAGATGGGCACCTTAAAGACCACAACATACAGGGGTATACAATGTACGGTTAACAGCAAACACACACACATCATAGGTTGAACTGGATGGACTGGTGTATTTTTTCAACCTCACAAACTATGTAACTATGTAAGGTCATAGATGTGTGATTAAAAAATAGCTTAATTTCCCTAGCAACACAGTGTTGATGGGGGGGATCCCTCCTGTGGAGCCATTGTGTACTTTTGGTGGGGGGGAACGACACAAGGAGCCATCCATGCCGGGAGAACACAGTGATTATTGCTAGCCGCTATAGCCGCTGGCAATAATCTCATGTAAAAATCCAACGTGCTGGTTGTACCCAAGTCCATCAGTCAGCCTGCCCATAGATGGTTTGAATCTTGGCCGGACCCTTCAGAACTGGCTGAGATTCAACCATCTATGGCCCGCTTAAGAAATCAGGGGCTGACTCAGTTCATCATGCTGAACGTATGACAATGATATCACTACAGGACGGGCTGACCCTTTAATGTCATCGTACATGTGTCATGTACACTGGGGAATATAATTATTTGATCCCCTGCAGATTTTGTAAGTTTGCCAACTTACAAAGAAATTAAGAGTCTATAATTTTTATCATAGGTGAATTTTAAATGATAGAGACAGAAAATCAACTAAAAATCCAGAAAAAACATGATACAAATGTTATCAATTGAGATGCAATTCAGTGAGTAAAATACGTATTTGATCCCCAAGCAAAACATGAACCCTTGTTGGCAAGCACAGAGGTAAGATGTTTCTTGTAGTTGGTGACCAGGTTTGCACACATCTCAGGAGGGATTTTGGTCCACTCTTCTTTACAGCTCTTTTTTAAATAATTAAGGTTTCCTGGCTGTCGCTTGGCAACTCAAAGTTTCAGCTCCCTCCATAAATTTTCTATAGGGTTAAGGTCTGGAGACTGACTAGGCCACTTCATGACCCTAAAGTGCTTCTTCTTGAGCCACTCCTTTATTGCCATGGTGGTATGTTTTGGGTCATTGTCATGCTGGAACCCATCCATGACCCATCTTCAGTGTACTGGCTGAGGGAAGAAGGTTCTCATCCAAGATTTTATAATACATGGCCCCATCCATTGGCCCCCTCAATGTGGCAAAGTCGGTCTGTACCTTTAGCAGAGAAACAGCCCCAAAGCATAATGTTTCTACCTCTGTGCTTGACTGTAGGGATGGTGTTCTTAGGGTCATAGTCAGCATTTTTCTTCCTCCAAACATGTCTGTGGGAGCTAGAATTATTGTTGATGGGTGGGGGATCAAATACTTATTTTACTTACTGAACTGCAACTCAATTTATAACATTCGTATCATGTGTTTTTTCTGGATTTTTGGTTGATATTCTCTCTATCATTTATCATGATAAAAATGATAGCCCCTCCATTTCTTTGTAGGTGTTCTTACAAAATCTGAAGGGGATCTTCTACCCACTGTAATATTCAATCTTCCGATCTCCAATAAAATACAGAATAATCAGGTAACCTAAAAAGGGAAGAAAATCAGCATTTAGTAAATGTCATTGAGTGGAAGTGGGGTTGAGCAGTGGCTACTGTATGGAGCCTAAGGCCCCTTACACACGCACAGATTGTTGGCCGTAAATTGTTGGCCAATGTCCGATCTGCTGATGGTAGGCTTGTTAGTATGATGCTTCCGACAACCAAACTGCGAATTTTCGGCCGAAAAAAAATCTGGTGTGCATGCTATAAAATTTTTGTTGGCCAACTAAGAACGGCCGATTGTTCCTCAGTCAGTACAGATTTCGGCAGACAAAAATCAGATGAGCAAGACTGGGCATGCTCAGAGAAGAAAAAACACACTGAAAGTCAACCAGAACATGACATCACTTCTGAAGTTGGTTTTTGTTGGCCAACAAAAGTCCAGTGCAAGTCTAGAGCACATTTCAACCAGCAAACAACACTGGACAAAAGTTGGCCGATCAGTTGGCCAACAATCTGTGCGTGTGTACGGGGCTTAAGGCCCCTTTCACACAGGCGATCCGATCCGCCTGTCAGTTTTTCAGGCGGAGCTGATCGGATGCTCCATGCATCCCTATGGGGCAGCGGATGTCAGCGAAGACATCTCCGCTGACACCCGCTGCTATCCGATCCTGTCCATGAAATCCGGACGCATGGAAACCCTATTTTCCATCCGTTTGGAGGATCGGATCGGATGAGAACGTACAGGCGGTCCGTTCTCATCCAATCTCCCCATAGAGGACAGCGGGGATCTGACAGCTCCGTCTCTGCACATAGAGTGAAGACGGAGCTGTCATCTGCCTGCTCAGCGGGGATTCGGATGAGAATGGACCCCCTGTCTGTTCTCATCCGATCCGATCCTCTAGACGGATGGAAAATAGGGTTTCCACGCGTCTGGATTTCACAGACAGGATCAGATCGGATAGCAGCGGGTGTCAGCTGAGCAGAACGGACTCCGTCGGGCAGTGCGCCCGTGTGAAAGGACCCTTAAATGTTACCAGTTCATAAACGAAGGCCTTATAACAGTTTTTCAGTACAAGTAAGTACAAAACCTACATACAGCATGCTGATCAGCGATCAATGACTAAATAGAGGATTCTAGCATGCCTTTTGCTGAGAGCATACCACAAGAATGTAAGATCGCATATAGGCGGGTGCATCACACATGTCAGATCTTTGCAGCATTGCTGCACGCCGAGGGATGTGAGGCTTAGCATGCCAGCAGATCAGCTGCAGAGCCCATTAGCTTGATTGCAGTCATTGTGAGTCCCTGCAATCCAGATGAGGCTTTTAACCCATTCCAGCTTGCTGGTGTTAAGCAGCTGGATGCATTAGAAGGGGACAGGCAATCTCTGCCATTAGTAAGGACAGGGACACGCTGCTTAGGAATAAACACTAATCCCATACACACACTAGGTGGGGCATCCTCTGTATCTATTGCACTGGAGCACACACACAGCAAAAAAAAAAAATCTTTTTCCATCTCAGGAGGCTGGATCTCTCTCTCCTGTGCCCGGCCTCCTGTCTCCCTCCCTCTCTCTCTCACCCTCCCTCTCTCCTTTCTCTTTCTCTCTCTCTCTGCTCCAGCCTCCTTGTTTTCCTGCACAGCCCAGCCTCTTCTGCAAGCATTACCTTTGCAGTGTCTCCCTGTGCTGCATTACAGCCTCATCTGTATTCACATATAACTAAGAAAGGTCTAAGGGAACCTTGGAGGCATTTGCTGCAATCCTCTCGCCTAACCCCCTACGCTTTCACCCATTTGCCACTCTGCAGTTGCTCCTTCTGCAATGCTTTGCCTGGGGAGTATGCATTTGAAGATCTCTATGGCTCGCTGAAGAGTAGCCCACCCATAGCCCTCTCTCTCTACGCTGACAGGTAAGTGGCTGTTTAATCTGTTAGCGGCAAATTAATCATTAAGCGCTGTCAAAGATTGTTGCCATTTTTCATCAGCCTTAACCCTTCGCTGCAGGGGCCTTCTCGGTAGTGAAGGAGTTGGGGAGCGGTGTCTGGTTCCACCAGCAAGATCCCCTTTTAACTCCCACCCTCCTTCGCCACCCCTATTCTGCACATTGCAAGCTGTCAAGATAATCCAACACACATCTGCCTGTGGCTGCAGCGCACACGCACACACGCACACACGCACACACATCTTGCTATTTCACCTTATTACAGCAGACTCCTTCCTGGGTTCTTACTGTATTCTTAGCATCTGTGCCGTCTCATTTTGAATTTTCTCCTGCCATTTTATCACGTCCCCAGGCGTTACGCCTTGTCACATTGGACGGTGCTCATCTGAGTACACACACCTAACCTTACATGCAGAGAATTGCATACACATACGTGCTTGTACACACCCACTTGATTTACACCCACACAAAAGGTAGATCCTCAGAAATCAATATCGCCACTTCCAAATTTGCCAATACTGTCTTTGCGAAAGCCGGTAACTCAGCGCAAGACAGGATTTCTTGGCGCCCGCGCCAACAAGCGATTTTTAACAAATTGCGATTCTCTTTGGGTTTTGCAAAATGTTATACTTCTGTGCATCTAATAAATATAAATATAAATGTTATACTTCTGTGCATCAAATAAATATAAATGTTATACTTCTGTGCATCTAATGACTATAAATATAAATATAAATGTTATACTTCTGTGTATCTAATGACTATAAATACAAATGTTATACTTCTGTGCATCTAATGACTATAAATACAAATGTTGTACTTCTGTGCATCTAATGACTATAAATATAAATGTTAAACTTCTGTGCATCTAATACATATTGTAATTTTCGATTAAATACCCCATGTATTTGAGAAGTCCTCTGATGACAGCTTCAGATTTAGTATAGGTCCCTCTTGCGATTAGCGATCATTCATAAACGCAAATCGGCGTCTTTGGATTTTTGCTTTTCCTTTATTAACTCCCAATGCCATACATCACCTATAAAAGAGATAAATACGGCTTAGGTAGCCATGATTAATTTACACACCTACAGTCCAGTCACTGGATTATACACGCGTGTGTGTATGGACCTTCACACCCAAACACACATGCCTCCCTAATGTACTGAAATCCCGATATATACACCTGTACACAGAGACACGAGCGTGCCTTACTGTACAACCAGCTAGCACATAGACACACATTTTAATCTCGCCACCACTCCCTTTGCAATCTAGAGAGACTTCTTTTGTATACACTGGGTGTGACACATTGAAAATTATTTTCTTGCATAACACAACACTGTCTTTTTTTTTTATGTAATATGCCTTTCCTCATAATAATTAATCATTCTATCCTGTCCTGCCATCCCCGTGTCATTAGTATTATTCTAAAATAAAGTATATCATTTTAACGATGGTCATCCACCATTCAGTGCTCGGCAATAATCCTAAAGCTTGTCATGTAAAAATAGAATCATCAATATTGGCACTGTTTAAATGAATAATAATGATATCAATAATTCTCTTTGATATTACAGCATTTGAAAATCGAATTGTCCTTTATATTCATCATACTGGCAAAAACTAGTGTCTATGATCAATATTCTGTATTTAAAATCTTGATGTCATTCCAATGTGGATGGCTGGCTCTAAACCTGATTGCACTGTCATTTTAATAGCATTAGCAATCATTCACTGTCTGATGCAAGGTCCCTTTCCATTATAGGACATGGGATTTCAGTCAAAGTATGTGGGGAAATGTATGTTTCACATAGCAACCAATCGGAGCCCCGGGTTTTCTAACGCCTGCTCCAGGTTATGGAATGACAAGGGGAAATCTAGTTGCTATAGGCAAGAAAGACTGTTCTTACAGATCCTTTTATAAATCCATGGGGGTTTTGAATTTGAATATTTTTGAATCTTTAAAAATATTAACATTTTTGAATCTTTAAAAATTGTAATATTTAAAAAAAAAAATGTAAATATTTAAAAAAAAAAATTTAATATTTAAAAAATAAAAATGTAATTCTATAGTTTTTATTGCAAAAATTGTAACATTCAAAAAAGAGTAAGATGTCACATTTTCCATATGATTGGATACAGTGCAATGCAGCGGGATGGCGATACTTTAATTTTTTTAGTTTCTCAGTGTATTTTTTTTATTTTCTTTTTATTATATATATATTTCATTTTTTTTTTTTTTCCCAACAAATATATTTCATTTTTGTTCCATTTTTTTCTAAAGTCTCAAGACCGGTTAGATTGTAATACAAATCCAGTAGTTGTATTAGAGCCGGTTCACACTAGGGCGACTTGTCAGGCAACCTGGTCGCCTGACAAGTCGCCGTGGGTCGCCTGCCATAGATTAGCACAGGACCCGTTCTAATAGGAGCGACACAAGTCGCTCCGACTTAGAAAAAGGGTCCTGAGCTTCTTTGGGGCGACCTGGAGCGACCTGCATTGACTTCAATGATATGAAGTCCGTGCCGTCCGCTCCGAGGTCGCGGTGCGAGCTGCGCACCACGACCTCACAGGTCGCCCCGACATGTCGGGTCGCTGCAATGTGAACTGGCTCTTATAGTTTTAGGGCTCATTCACACGTGCCCAGAGGGCCGTACACCATAGAAAACAAGCGTATTTGTGCGCCTGGGAGTAATAGGTGTTTGCGTACAGCAATGACAGGCTGTGGCTGTACGAGATAACCACACATCTGAGCGTTTACAGTACATGCATACGGGCATGGATGAATGACCCTGGACGCAAACGCTTTGCATCCATGAGTGCACATTTGTTCCTGTACACGTGTAATAGATTTACATTCACCAGAGTATGACCACAGCCTGTCATTGATTTGTACAGGCGGCTATGTGCCTGTGACTCCTGGGCACAGAAATAGGCTTGTTTCTTTTTTTTCTTACAGTGAATGAGCCCTAAACATTGCAATATCTGGCAACGTTAAAGCAGAACTCCAGGAATTATTTGTATTGCATAGTTACATTGGTCCATCTTGACATCATGTGAGTAGTACTCATACACTATATTAACAAAAGTATTGGAACGCCTACCTTTACACGCACATGGACTTTAATGGCATCCTTAAGTCCGTAGGGTTCGATATTGAGTTGGCCCACCCTTTGCAGCTATAACAGCTTCAGCTCTTCTGGGAAGACTGTCCACAAGGTTTAGGATTGTGTCCATGGGAATGTTGACCATTCTTCCAGAAGCGCTTTCGTGAGGTCAAGCACTGATGTTGCATAGAAGATCTGGCTCGCAGACTATGCTCCAATTCATCCCAGAAGTGTTCTATCAAGTTGAGGTCAGTTCCAGTCAAGTTCCTCCAGTTCTTCCACTACACTTGCTCAACCATGTCTTTATGGTCCTTGCTTTGTGCAGTGGTCCAAATCATTTGGTGGAGGGGTGATTATGGTGTGGGGTTGTTTTTCAGGGGTTGGGCTTGGCCCCTTTGTTACAGTGAAGGGAACTCTTAAAGCGTCAGCCTACCAAGACATTTTGGACAATCTCATGCTCCCAACTTTGTGGGAACAGTTTGGGGATGGCCCCTTCCTGTTCCAACATGACTGCGCACCAGTGCACAAAGCAAGGTCCTAAAGACATGGATGAGCGAGTTTGGGGTGGAGGAACTTGACTGGCCTGCACGGTGTCCTGACCTCAACCCGATAGAATACCTTTGGGATCATTTAGAGCGCAGACTACGAGCCAGGCCTACTTGTCCAACATCAGTGCCTGACCTCACAAATGCGCCTCTGGAAGAATGGTCAAACATTCCCATAGACACACTCCTAAACCTTGTGGACAGCCTTCCCCGAAGAGTTGAAGCTTATAGCTGCAAAGGGTGGGCCAACTTAATATTGAACCTTATGGACTAAGACTTGTTACATAGTTACATAGTAGGTGAGGTTGAATAAAGACAATAGTCCATCTAGTTAAACCTGTGTAGGTGTGTGTGGCCGTAATCATCTCTCATGCCCCTGAATTTGGATGCCATTAAAGTTCATGTGCATGTAAAGGCAGGTGTCCCAATATTTTTGGTAATACAGTGTATCTGAAGGATCATTGGGGTAACTGGAAATCGCTGTATTAGTCGGCGCTTCTACAGTTATAGTGGTCAAGTTCTACTTGAGCGGCTGCCCCACTGCACACTGAGGGTTGCCTATAGGGCACCAACACTTTTTATAGAACACCCTATATTTATTCAATGAATACAAGGCATTGTTTGATTGGATGAGATATAGAGGAGGGGTGTTGAGCTTACTGTCATTGACAAAAACACAGTGATATGATTCGTAGCAGTGCTGAACAGTTGACCCCTGTTGACAGTGTGCAGTGGGGCATCCACTCACATAGAACCTGACCATAACCCAGAAGATCATGGCTATCACTGTTGGCTACATTCAGGAGGCCAGAGGAGGCCGACAGCAAGAATCAGTAGATCATTGACGGCAGTTGTAAAAGCTGCCTGCACACACTGTGTGTGAACAGCTGAAGCTGTCAGTGGTAGCTGTCAGATTTGTACTTTGTAAAAAAAAATATGGGTAGCGCCGCTGCTGTTTGCACGTAACCACTCATCTGAGTGGTTGCATGCGAACAGAGCCTCCGACCAACCCTGGATGTAGCCTATGTGCATCAAGGGTTAGCGTATCTGCTGAGTTTTGGCTGCACACAAACTACCCGGAGCTAAATCAGTGACCGTTGCTGCATCCACAGGCAGAGGTTAGCCACATGAAACTATCTGCTGCTATTCAGCTGTCTGAATGTAGTCTAATACGGCCGACTAATTTCCAGCTTCCATCAGGTATGAGTAAAGCAGCCCATAGATGATTTTTTAATTTAACCAGCAGGTTGAATTAAAAAAAAAAAAAAAAAAAAGAGGTGGATGTGGGAATCCTCCCTGCTGAGCTATTGTATTCTGACAGCAGGGAGAGTTCCTCACCATCATAATACATCATGATCAGGGTTGCAGGCTATAGCCAGCAGCAGGGCCAGATTTAAACCTGGTACAACACAATGAGATCATTGGGTGAATGATAGTTGTTTTTTTTTTTGCAAGTTACGAAAATTCTCGTACGACAGAGTAAAAATTAGTGATGTAATGTACTGCAATGTATTAGTATTGTATTTTCCGAAGAAAACTGTACTGAATTAATGAAAATCGTACAATCTGGTCCCGTACGAGAAACATTTTTGTGTTTGTTCCTTCGGATATTTTTGCATGAACTGTCGTGATCAGCTCTCGAAAACTGTGTACTAAAGATCAGATTATCGTATGATCGCTTCGACAGTGTTATTTTTCTTTCGATTTTCTGATCCTGTGTACTAGGCTTTAGACCTTGGGGGGCCCGGGGCACTTCAGGTTCTGGGGGCCCCTCATATACAGAGTTGTTTAAAATTCTTAAAGACATGCCTGGAGCTTGAAGGAAATGATAAGCATAGGGCATACATGATAGGGTGGAAGGAAAACCAGGGAGTAGGGGGTTAAATTAGTTGGGATATGAGAGGTCCGAACTCTTACCTTACTGGCTGGATGGGGAGGAGCAGGAGAGAGAGTAGTTGGATAAGGAGGAATAAAAGGACTTTACTTGGAGACCGGAGGTCACAGGAGAAACGTCTGTCTGGCCGTCTCCTGTGTTTTGGGCCTGTTGAGAGAGAACAATGAGTGAGTTGAAGCTTCTATTAAAGAGTAACTCCACTTTTGTTGAGAAAAAACATTCCCCTCTGGGTGATCTCTGTACATTGCAAGGATTTTAACAAACTTTATTGCAAATTCCTAACTTTTGTTATTCTGAAGAAATCATTGTTTACTCCTCTGTGCCTCTGTGCTGAGTGGGTCTAATGGGAGTGGTTTCAAAATTATCTATTAGCTGTGGCAGCTGCAGAGCTCTGAGGGAAGCTGCTGGGCCTGCATCCCTTTAGACGTGTCCCTATTGGGAGTATCTTACCAAAAATGATATTTTTGTTGCAGGGGATGCCAGAAATCTGACTTGTATCTTAGTGCAGACTTCTGGGAAAATTGGTGAGCCAATCACACAAGCAGGAAACAATGTTTCTGGGGTGTGGTCAGTATACATTCTGTGTACAGAACAGCTCCAGGTATCCATATTGCATTGCATTTTCAGAAAATTACAACAGCTGCAGATTGAAAAGGAAAGGTCATTTTTAATAACATTCAATTACAATATGATTTGTGTCACAATTGTATACTCTATATTGTTTTTTCTTTATTTGCTGATTTTTTCCCCCCCACGAAAGTGGAGTTGATCTTTAACCGCTTGCCGACTGCTCACAGTATATTTACTGCGGCAGTCAGCCCCTCACAGGCAGAGCGACGTAGGTCTATGTCGCTAGCCTGTGAGGCTCTGGGGAGCGAGCGCGCGCCCGTGGAGGCGCGCTCCCACGCGGTCACGGACCCCCCCCGCGCGTGTGACCGGCGGACCCGATGTCCACCGGTCACTCGGCGATCGGCGGGGTAGAGGGAGAAAGTCAGGCAGCTTGTGTAAACAAGCCACCTGTCATTCTCCTCGGTGTAAAAACACTGATCACACGGTTCTACAATGTAGAACCGTTGATCAGTGTCCCTACAGCTCAAGCCACAGCCAATCACAGTAAGAATCACGCCCCTAGGGACACACACAGCCCCTCCCTCTCAAATAAAGTTAACCCCTTCACTACCAGTGTATTTTTACAGTAACAGTGCATATGTATAGCACTGATTACTGTAGAAATGTCACTGGTAACCCCAAAAGTGTCAAAAATGTCAGTCAAGGGTCCGATCTGTCCGCCGCAATGTCGCAGTACCGCAAAAAAAAATCGCAGATCGCCGCCATTACGCGTTAAAAAAAAAAACAACAAAAATGACAAAAATCTTTCCCTTTGTTAGTAAACGCGATAACTTTTGCGCAAACCAATAAAAATACGCTTTTTGCCATTTTTTTTACCAAACATAGGTAGCAGAAAACAAATTGGACGAAAATGTTAAAAAATTTTGATTTTTGCATTTTTTTGGGGGGGAATTTCATATAAAAAATTTTGAAAAATATTGTTATTTTTGCAAAATTGACGCTCTTTTTTTGTTTATAGCGCATGATCAAAAAATCGCACAGGTGATCAAATACCACCAAAAGAAAGCTCTGTTTGTGGGAAAAAAGGACGTCAAATTCGTTTAGGTACAGCGTCGCACGACCGCGCAATTGTCCGTTAAAGTCACACAGTGCCGAATCGCAAAATACCCCCTGGTCGTTTAGCAGCCAAATCCTCCGGGGCTTAAGTGGTTAAATCAGCTGACAGCTGCTGCTGTACATGGTCCTGAATTAGGGTACAGAGCAAGGTAGCAGCTTCACTGCCAGGGGTTCAGGCAGGACCCCCCCCTCAGCCGGGCCTGCCACCACACGGGCTCGGAAGTCTTGGCCTCAGGTGTGCCTTAGGCCCACCTGCTAAGCAATTGCCTGCTACTTCGGGTGGTAGCCCTGGGAGGAATTCCCATCCAAGGCAGAGCCCACAAGGGAGAGAAGTGTAATGTAAGGTGGTAGGGGTCTGTTAGGATAGTCCTCGAGGCTGTGTTTTGTCTGGAGACAGAACCTAACTTAATGGTACCACAGACTCCAAAGTTGTGGGAGATTGTATTATTAAGGATCTGCAACCATTCTTTGATCTGGATTGTTTTGACTGTTTTGTGTTTTTCTGTTATTTATGGTTGAATAAAAGGCCAAATCGGCCATTTAATCCCAATGCTGAGTTAGTGTTGTCATTTAAAGGTAAAGGGGGGGTGGTGTTGGGTACCGATCCAGGTAATATGGTTAAATAGGTGGGATCTGAACTACCCTAGTCATGACAGTCACTCATTTTCAAAATGCATGACACAACATCATTCTGAGATCATGCGTGCATGCACACAGTCATGGCGCTCTTGTCTTATATTATTTTTGTATAGATAAGGGAGGAGGGGGGCCCTTCTGTTGGGGGCCAGGGCAGTTGCCTCTTTTGCCCCTTATAAATCCAGCACTGGCTAACCATCTTGATCAAGCGGCAGAAATCTGACAGGGTGGTTGTACAAGTTTTTTTTATCATGCTTTCTGTGCATAAAGATAAAAAGCCTTCTGTGTGAAGAAGCCTCCCCCACACCCCCTAATACTTATCTGAGGCGCCTCTCTATCTCTAAAACGCTTATATGTGAACAGGCGCCATTGAAATGACCAAAATGCAGAATGCAATAGGATAAAAAAAAAACTTCTGCCTTTACAGCTCCATTTACACCTGAGCGTATCTGTGTTTTTTTCTGGCTTTTTCAGGCGTTTTTTTCAGGCATTTTTTGCAGGTGTTTGGGGGCAGGAATTGACATTAGAGATCGACCAATTATTGGCAACACCGATATAACGGGGGCCGATATGCACTTTCCCCGATATATCGGAATCGGCCTTTTGATTTACCAATATTGCCGATATTTCGGGAAAGTGCTTGTACCGTAGTGATGCCTGCAGCTAGAAGCATCACCCCGGTACCGGCATCCATAGCCGATGGTCAGCTGACTTGTAATGACAACCAATGCGGCTGAGAAGCCGGGCATTCTACCTCCACCGCCGCCGCTGCCGAAGAGAAGTCTCGGCGTACTGCGTCTCCATGTAAAAAACCCGGAAGTGATGTCATGACATCCCTCCTGGGTACTCGGCGCTGAATTTAAAAAACTAACAGCATTCAAAATAGCCAAACTTGGCGTTTTGAATGCTTTTTGGTGTCGAGGAGGGATTTGGGGTCTTTTTGGACCCCCAGATCCCTCCACAAGAGTACCTTTTTAAATGTCTGAAAATATCGGCAGATATCGGCCGATACCGATAACCGATGACCAAAATATCGGTATCAGCAAAAAAACACGATATCGGTCGATCACTAATTGACATCTAACAAAAACGCTTGTAATCTGCCAAAAAAGAAGCTCATGTACTTTTTTGAGCAGAGCCGGTTCACACTACCGCGACCAGAAATTCACCCCATGAAGGAGCATGACTTTAGCGCGACCTGAGCGCGACTTGTGCACTACTTTGAAGAGACTTAAATGATAGGCGACTTTGTCTGTGGGGAATGCCTGGGTAATCTTTTTCTTCTTCCTGGAAAGTCTGATCACAGTCACTTAAAAATAGATAAGGATCCGACTTAGAGGCGACTCCCATTGAAGTCTATGTGCACAAGTCGGATAGAGGCAGAGATGTATAGTAACTAAGTAGAACTACTTCACTACTGTACTTAAGTACCGAAAGGCGGTAGCTGTACTTTCCTAGAGTAGAATTTTTTTCTCCTACTTCCACTTTTACTTCACTACATTTTTTCGATGATTTCAATACTTCTACTCCGATATTTTTATTTTGTGCTGCATAGTTACTCGTTACAATTATAAAAATTACCACTGCCAGAACAGTAGATGGCAGGTTTCATGAAGCTCAAAACATGTGTATTATCAGCGCATACGAAAATAAAAGCTACTGTATGTATAAATAAAAGCTGCGTTTGAAATAATAAAAAACAATATGATGTTCAAACTTTGACTTCTTTTTTTAATAACTACGTAACACAGTACTTGTACTTTTACTTTCAGTACTTGAGTAGCAATTTTTTTTTTCAAAACTACTGGTACTTTTACTTTCAGTACTTGAGTAGCAAATTTTTTTAAAAAACTACTTGCAATACTTAAGTACAAAAAATGTTGAATACTTTAGTACTTCTACTCAAGTCACTTTTTGATTGAGCACTTCCACTTCTACTCAAGTCACTTTTTGATTGAGCACTTCCACTTCTACTCAAGTCACTTTTTGATTGAGCACTTGTACTTTTACTCAAGTATGGGTTTCGAGTATTTTATACAACTCTGGATAGAGGTCGCCTTGAAGTAGTACAGGAACCTTTTCTGAAGTCGGAGCGACTTCAGTAGTGCATATTAAGACGGCTCTCATTCATTTACATTGAATTTGTAATGACAAGCAACTTGGGGCGACTTGAGGTCGCACAAGTCCCGTCCCAAGTCGGAGTAGTGTGAACCGGGTCTCAGGGGTTTTGCGTCAGGCAACAAAACGCTCATATGTGAACAGGGGCCATTGAAATGAATGGGATTTTGCTTGTTGGGCATTTTGAGACTTCAGAGATGAGCGTTTTACGAGCTGAAAAATGCTCAGGTGTGAACAGGGCCTAAATGCCTGCCTCCAAACACCTGCAAAACACCCGAAAAAACGCCTGAAAACGATACGCTCAGGTGTGAATGGAGCTAATCCATATTTACATTGTGCCTAGCATGCAATACAGATCAGCTCAGCTACATTTTTACAAATCAACACATTGTAACAGTCTGTGGTTTGGCAGAACAAAAAATGATGCATTCTATACTGTATATGATTATCCATTTTGTGATTTTGTTTCCCTGTCTGTGAATAGCTACCAGTCAGAAACATGTCAGAGGTTAGTCTAACATCTGCTGTTTGATCTTATTCTGCTATGCAGGCCCAGTCGCCTGCAGCTGAGGTCACAAAGAGGGAGCACAATGAGAGCCATATTTAAATATCCCCTCCAGCATTAAAAAAGCAATCCAGTTCTATTTAATATGACGCTGTCAACCTGACAGCAAAAGGCGTGATTTCTGTACAAGCAAGGAAGGTGGTGGTGGTGAGGGGGGGGGGGGGGGGGCGCCTGAAGAAGTTCAAACTCTGATGATCTGAGTGGGTGGAAATTTAGATAAGGGGGTGCAGCGATATCACAGACGTATATTTAGGGAATGCAGGGGCTGAACGGCCTCTTTGTGCTATGCTGTTCTTGCTCAATGTGTTTGTTGAAAGACTTTTCCACTCTGCAAATAAAAGAGCTTTATGACAAGATAATCTGCCCATCGGCCTATTCTCTATGCTGCCGCAGGGGTCAGGAGTGTGCGGCTGGCGGTGGAACAGGTTGAAGGGGAAGGGTCTCCTGCAAGTTTACTCTGTGTGTTTGTATAGATTGCAGAGCACAGATAGGGGGCATCTGTCACTAAACGCATGCCAAAGCGCAGTACGAGCTTTCATTAAGGCCCCTTTCACACTTGTGCGACTTGTCCTGCGACTCAGGACTGCAAAGTCACATGACAAGTCATACTCTATGATTTCCAACGAGTACCGTTCATATCTGTCTGCAGGGCTGCTGTTACAAATCATGGGGCCCCGTACAGCCCATCTGGCAGTAGTGATCGACCGATATCGGTTTTTCGTTGCCGATACCAAAACCGATATTTTGGCCAATTCATATCGGTATCAGCCGATATTTTTGTACATTTAAAAAAAAATATTTATTTTTTATTTTTTTACAGGTACTTTTGTGAAGGGATCTGGGGGTCTAAAAGACCCCAAATCCCTCCTCTGCACTTAAAAGCATTCAAAACGCCAAGTTTGGCTGTTTTGAATGCTGTCATTTTTTGGAATCTGGCGCCAGACAGTACCCGGAAGTGACGTCACTCATGACATCATTTCCGGGTTTTTACATGGAGACCCGATCAGAGCCGAATGCGGCTTTGATCGGGTCTTCGGTGGCCATGTAGTATGGTTGCCCGGTGGGACGGGAGACCCGGGCGAGCAGCAGAAGGCGGCGGGAGGGTGGGGGGGGGGGGGTGGGTTTACGTCCCATCCCTCTTCTTGTAATGACAGCCGAGCGGCTTCTTAGCCACATTGGTTGTCATTACAAGACAGCCGACCGTCGGCTATGGACGCCGGTACCGGGGTACCGTCTAGCTGCAGGCATCACTCCGGTACAAGCACTTTCCGAAATATCGGCAATATCGGTAACCTCCGGGGCCGATTCCGATACAGTGCAAATCGGCCCTTGATATACAGTAAACCCCCCTCCATTGCGGGGGTTACGTTCCGGACCCAGCCGCGAAAAGTGAAAATCCGCGAAATAGAAAAACCCTATTAAAATGCATTGTAGGCATGTTTTTTTTTACTGTCACTGTACGTGTAAAAGCATTTTAAGGTCTTTAAACACACTTTTAAAACAATAGAAACTCATTTTAAACACATAAAAGATACTGAGAGACAGAGCAAGAGCTATGGAAAACACAAAAATATTTCATTTTTAATGATTTATATAGTAAAATAACATTACAAAAAAAACCGCAATATACCGGGACCGCAAAAACTGAACCGCGATGGAGCGGGGGTTTACTGTCTTTGCTTTGCCGATAATCGGTCGATCCCTACCTGGTGCGCCCCCCCCCCCAAATATATCAAGACAATATTTTCACTAAAAATACACTAAAATCATTATTAGCAGACACAAACATAACAGAAAACTTATGTGAATTAGCCCTTTTTATTCGTTTTTTTACATAAAAAAAAAAAAAAATTATACTTTTTTTTTTTTTAAAATGTTTACAGTTATTTTATTTTACAATTTTTTTTTTTAATTATTTATTACAATGTTTAATTATTCAGATTTTTTTTTATACATTATTTTTTTTACAGGACAGGGAAGCCTGCAGCGCTGTGGGAGGGCGGCACAGTGAAAGGGGCCACACAAGAAGGGGGGGGGGGATCAGAAGCAGGCAGAACAGGGAGGATGGATCAGTGTCAGAAATGCAATTACAGGAACGATGCCCTGTGTCTGTGTCTCTCCTGGCATCAGCTGAAAGCTGACAGGGGGGGGAGAAACTGTCTTTCAGCTGCTGCAGAGAGCCGCACATGGCTTCTTTCTGTGATTGCCCCTCCGCCCGACCGCACCGATTCCCCGCGTTGTTGGGGCCCCTCTGTGTGTCCGGGCCCCCTACAGGAGGACTGGTGGTCCCCCCCTATCAGCGGTCCTGTCTGTGTGACTTAAAGTTGCAACGACTTCAAAGTAGTCCCTGCACTACTTTGGGCTTATTTAAATGTGTTTTGAGGTCCATAGACATAGGCACTGCTTCAAGTCCAGTCAAAATCATGTAAAAAAAAAAAAAAACTGCGGTAAAATCGCGCAACTTTTAAGTGGCATAAGGCTCCATTCACATATAGGCGTATTGGATTGCCGCGATTCTACCCGTGATCCTGGACCATTGCAAATTGCGATTCCCATGACTTGCAATGGCACCGCAAACGCGGCATGATTTTGACACGATTGCCATCCGACGAATCTTCTTTTGGGCACAGGCGTCCCGGGATTCTGTTTGCGCAATTTTACCGCGATTCAATGGGCGACAATCGTGCTGCGTTTGGGGTGCCATTGCAAGTCACGGGAATCGCACGGGCATCCTGCGATTTGCAATGATTTGGGATCGCGGGCAGAGATGCCAATATGTGAATGGAGCCTTATGCTGGCCGTACACTATACGAAAAATCGTTCAAACTCATTTTTTCGAAATATGAACACTCGGCCGTGAGAGCAAACGATCGTGCCATCATGTAATGACCGATGAATCGTTCAATTAATGTATCCGTTTTTGTTTGTTTTTTCACATATGCCTAGTGCAGGCATGTCTAACCTGCAGCCCGGGGGGCCGCATGCGGCCCGGAACTGCAGGCAATGCGGCCCACTGCCCCCTGACAATTTTTTGTTATTTTTGCTGGGAAGGAAGGAAGTTGAGTCGGGGGCACAGCCACAGCGGCTTCCAACTAACTGTAGGCAGAGGCTGCCTCGGAGGGGATTATCCACTAGTTGTGTTAAATTAGTGCTGGTGGAGGGGCGCAGCAGTGTGGGAAAGGCGCGGCAGCGTTTTATTACTTACCGTATATACTCGAGTATAAGCCGACCCGAATATAAGCCGAGACCCCTACTTTTGCCACAAAAAAGTGGGAAAACTTATTGACTCGAGTATAAGCCTAGGATGGGAAATGCTGCAGCTACTGGACCCAACTGGACCACCACGAGACACAAAATAGGGGCTGCGGGCATGGTACAGGAGATGGCGCAGGTCATAGTACAGGCATTGCACAGGTCATGGTAAGGGCATGGCACAGGTCAGGGCACAGGTGATGGTACAGGCATGGCACAGGTGAAGGTATAGGCATGGCACAGGTCATGGTACATGCATGTTACAGGTCATGGTACAGGCATGGCACAGGTCACAGTACAGGCATGGCACAGGTCATGGTACAGGCATGGCACAGGTGATGGTATAGGCATAGTACAGGTGATGGTATAGGCATGACACAGTAAGTACAGGCATGGCACAGTATGTACAGGCATGGCACAGTAGGTATAGGCATGGCACAGTAATTACAGGCATTGCACAGTATGTACAGGCATGGCACAGTAGGTATAGGCATGGCACAGTAGGTATAGGCATGGCACAGTAATTACAGGCATGGCACAGGAGAATGTCCAGTACCATGCCCGCAGCACTGCATGAGGAAATACAGGGGCTGCGGAGGCATCTCACTTACCTGTCGGTGAGGCGCCGTCTTCGATTTAAAAATCGCGCCACCCGGCGCCGCCATACGTCACCGCAAATGCGCCACCGATGCTCGGGAAAAGCCGAACACGTTCGGCTATTTCCGGGCATGCGGCACATGCGCAGTGACACGTCGGCGCCGAGCGGCGCCATTTTTAAAAAGACACTCCAGTCAGTGACTCGAGTATAAGCCGAGGGGTGCATTTTCAGCATGAAAAAACATGCTGAAAAACTCGGCTTATACTCGAGTATATACGGTATATACCTTAACTATAGTATATATTTTATATGCGGCCCGAGAAAATTTCTCTACACTCAATGTGGCCCAAAGAAGCCAAAAGGTTGGACACCCATGGCCTAGTGCAAACAGTTTAGACGAGAACACATTACCCTTTCAATTTATCGTTCGTCAGACAGTTTCTAAACTTGTCCTTCATTTTTTCGGCTCAAAAACGTCACAACCGATTAACAATTTGTGCCCATTAATTGGCCGAAAAACGAAAGAACTGTCCAAATTACCAAATTTAGCCGATTTTTTCCTATAGTGTATGGCCAGCATAAGTGTGAAAGGGGCCAAAATATTGTGTTTTTGTGTATTTATAGATTGTGTGAAGACGCATGTGGTTTTTCTGTTCTGTATGGAAACTGCCTTTTCCTGGCATCCTGGAAACACTGTTTAGATCTCTCCGTGTTGCTATGTGAAGGGGTTATAGCTATTGTAACCAAAAAACATCCTTCGGGGGGGATGTGCTACAAGACACTGGCGGTTTTTATTATTTTCACCTTCAATATTTTTATGTAGCGTTGTGACAAGGCAACAAACAATCCTAGTGCGACTTGACAGTTCAAAATCGCACGACGAGTTGCACCCTGACTGCGGCAATGAAACCGTTCAAATTGCAGCGACTTTGAACAAGGTTCCTGCACTATTTCTGTGAGATTATAGTGTGACTTGCATTGACATCTGCTAAATGAAGTCGCACAGATATCAGAAAGCCACACATGAAATCGCACTGGTAGTCAGCTTTGAAGTCGTGCTGAAGTTGCTCAGGAGGAAAGTGAAAAAAGGTAGCGATGCAGAGTCAGCTGGCTAAGTTCACCTTTTTTAGAGTTGGTTCACACTAGCGCGACTTGTCAGGCGACTTGTCAGCCTGACAAGTCGCGCTCCCTCGCGGTCCATTGACCGCCACAGGACCCGTTCTAATAGGAGCGACACAAGTCACTCCGACTTAGAAAAAGGGTCCTGTACTACTTCGGGGCGACCTCGGAGCGACTTGCATAGACTTCCATTAAGTGAAGTCCCTGCAAGTCGCTCCGAAGTCGTGGTGCATGGGAATGCACAAGTCGCCCCCGAAGTAGTAAGGAGTCGTGTCGCCTCAGTGTGAACCGGCTCTTAGAAAAACAATAAACGCACATATTTTTACAGGAAAATGTAAATGTATTATTTTTTTCCTGCAGGATCCTGGAAAGCATTGCACCCCTGATCAGCTTCTGCAGACAAGCCCTGTAGCTTTCTGCCCATACCTGCATACAGGCTGTCAGTATGAAAGCTGCGGGGCGCTCATCAGTGCCCTCGCAGCTCCATCAGAACTAAGAGCCGTCAGACGTGGCATACGATACGAAGTTGATTCATCCACAAAAAACAGTGAATGAATAACCTGGCCATGTGGGTGAAGCCCCGCACGGCCATGCTGCTTTTGAATTGTGGCAGTGGGTGCAGGGAGAAGCGGGTGCAGCGGGTGCAGGGAGAAGATCCCCCACCCGCTGTCACACCTAGGGGGGGTTCGGGAGAACTGGCTGTCGAAGCTGGAACATGTTACATATTCCAAAATTTAGTCATTTCTTTTTTTTTTTTTAACACCTTCTGGACCGGAAGGTTTTACCCTCTTAATGACCAGGACATTTTTTGTGATATTTGTGTTAATGTAACTGACAATTGCGCGGTCGTGCGACGCTGTAACCAATTAAAATTTATGTCCTTTTTTTCCCACAAATAGAGCTTTCGTTTTGTGGTATTTGATCGCCTTTGCGATTTTTTATTTTTTTTTTTTTTGCGCTATAAACAAAAAAAGAGCGACAGTTCTGAAAAAAAAATTTTTTTTTTTACTTTCTGCTGTAAAACATTCCTAATAAAAAAAAAATTCATCATTTTAGGCCAATATGTATTCTGCCACATATTTTTTTTTTTCCACAAATAGAGCTTTCTTTTGGTGGTATTTGATCGCCTTTGCGATTTTTTTTTTTTTGCGCTATAAACAAAAAAAAGAGCGACAGTTCTGATAAAAAAAAAAAAAAAAAAAATTTACTTTCTGCTGTAAAACATTCCCAATAAAAAAAAAATGTTTTCATCATTTTAGGCCAATTTGTATTCTGCTACATATTTTTGGTAAAAAAAAAAAAATCCCAATAGGTGTATATTGATTGGTTTGCGCAAAAGTTATCGCATCTACAAACTAGGGGAAAGATTTATGTAATTTTTATTTAATTATTTTTGTTGTACTAGTAATGGCGGCAATCAGCACTTTTTAGCCAGACTGCAACATTTCGGCTAACAGATCGGACCCCTAACTTGACATTTTTGACACTTTTGGGGGGGACCAGTGACATTACTACAGTAGCGCAAAAAAAAAAAAATAGCACAGGTTATCAAATACCACCAAAAGAAAGCTCTATTTATAGGAAAAAAAGGACGTCAATTTCATTTGGGTACAGCGTCGCACGACCGCGCAATTGTCTGTTAAAGTCACACAGTGCCGAATCGCAAAATAGGGCCTGGTCTTTGAGCAGCCAAATCTTCAGGGGCTAAAGTGGTTAAAGCACACTTCGTAGCAGGGAAGTGAGAAGCAGCACAAGGAGCCAATCAGTTGTGCTGCAGTGCAAGGAGCATAAACAGACAGCACAAAATTATTCTCCTGCGCACAAGGGCAGTGTAATGGAAATTGATATATCACAGGTTTTTGGTGATTCAAAGCAAAGCACGGGATTTGCTGCCCTCTAAGGGTCGGGGGAGAAACCCAATGGAAAAACTTAAGACAAAGAAAAGAGGGCGCACCAACCTTGTGCATTACCCAAGTGGCATCTTGATTAATGTATAAAAAGAAAAATACTCACAAACATATTCATGATAAAAGCATTTCACAATCCATAGTAGACGCAAAGCAATCCTTGGCTCTAAAGAGGAGGGGATCTCCCTTCGAAACGCGTCAGCCTTCTGGAAGGTCCTTCAACTTGCTGGCAACAGTCTCAGTGACCTGCTTGCTTTGCGTCTACTATGGACTGTAAAATGCCTTTATCATGAATATGTTTATGAAAATTTTTATTGTACACATGCTGTGGCAGGAATTATACCCCTGATGCTTTCAGCGGGCGTAGCACCTGCCAACTGTAACCCATTTATATGGTCGGGGGCCACTCTGCAAACACCCTGCAACCGCGTGCAATGCATTGTAATGCATGAACGGTCACATCCACCCTCACAGAGCCTCCACGCTTTAATGTTCAGCACAGACATAATGCATCCAGAATGGAGCCCTATGTAAAAAATGCCCACGACATGCCCGAGGATGAAGTATATAGTGTAGTATTTATTAAAAGTATTAGCCAAAACAAGCATAGACTTCCATGTGGAACGAACAAACATATGCGGCCAGACTTACTAAGATGGCTGCCAAACCAGGATCCAGAAACAGCAGCATGATGTTAGCACGTAAGGCTTCACCCAACGCGTTTTGTGCGCATGCACATCCTTAGGGTAAATGCCAGTTTGATTAGTTTGTTTTAGCTAATCCTTTTAATAAATACTACACTATATACTTCATCCTTGGGCTCCATGTCCTGAGTATTTTTTACATAGGGCTCCGCTCTGGATGCTTTTTGTCTATGCTGAACATCAAAGCATGGAGCAGGGGTCTCAAACCGGCAGTCCCCCAGCTGTTGCAGAACTACAAGTCCCATGAGGCATTGCAAGGCTGACAGTTACAAGCATGACTCCCATAGGCAGAGGCTGTCTATCGGAGTAATGCGTGCAACTGTCAGCCTTGCAATGCCTCGTGGGACTTGTAGTTCTGCAACAGCTGGGGGACTGCCAGTTTGAGACCCCTGGTGTGGAGGCTCTGTGATTATTTCTGCACTTTTGATTGTATGAATTTTAAGTTCATGAATTTTTGATACACTTTATTTTATGCGCTGCATTGTTTTTGATATACTTTATTAGTGTGGTCACCTTTTTTTTTGTGCAAGCTGCTCTGGTCTCTGAGCGCTCACTGATTTTTTTTTATATTAAAAAAAAAAAAAAACATAAAAAAAATTAACTTCTACTTACAGAAATACGGGTACAATTAAATATAAAATATAAAATATGGGTAAATACAGATACAATTTATACACAGAAACATGGTTTTTAACCACTTTACCACCGGAGGATTTTGCTGTCTTACGTCCAGGCCACTTTTTGCGATTCGGCACTGTGCGAATTTAACTGACAATTGCGCGGTCGTGCAACACCATACTCAAACGTAATTTATGTCCTTTTTCCCACAAAAAAGAGCTTTCTTTTGGTGGTATTTGATCACCTGTGCGATTTTTACTTTTTGCGCTATAAACTAAAAAAGAGCGTAAATTTTGAAAAAATAACAATATTTTCACATTTTTTTATATGAAATTCCCCCCCAAAAAAATGTAAAAATCAAAATTTTTTTACATTTTTGGCCAATTTGTTTTCTGCTACCTATGTTTGGTAAAAAAAAATCACAATAAGCGTATTTTGATTGGTTTTCACAAAAGTTATCGCGTTTACTAACTAAGGGAAAGATTTCTGTCATTTTTGGTGTTTTTTATTTTTACGAGTAATGGCGGCGATCTGCGATTTTTTTTTTTGCGGGACTGCGACATTGCGGCGGACAGATCGGACCCTTGACTGACATTTTTGACACTTTTGGGGGTACCAGTGACATTTCTACAGTAATCAGTGCTATACATATGCACTGTTACTGTAAAAATGACACTGGCAGGGAAGGGGTTAATTTTATTGGAGAGGGAGGGGTTAATGTATGCCTGGTGCTTACTAACGTGTGTGGGGGGAGGTGACTGAGTGACACAGGGACAGATCGGATGTCCAGCTATGCTGAACCCTGCAATCTGTCACTGTCTGTCACTTAGGAGATCCGCCCGCTTTGTTTACACATGCGGGCGGATCTCCAAACTCGATTCCCCGACGATCGTGGAAGAGCGGCGGTGATCGCCGCTGCTCCTCCCCTGGCCCGACTCCCCCTGTGACTGAATACAGCGGCAGCGAGCCTCTGGCGGCGTGCGTGCGCCGCCCACAAGGGGAGGAGTTCAGCGACGTAGGTCTACGTCGCTGGACGGGAACGAGCCACTTTGCCGCAGTAGAGCTCCAGTGAGCGGTCGGCAAGTGGTTAACAAATAGCGTGCTGAGAAATCTGCCCACAAATCCAGTTCTTAACAGACTACAACAATGCTCCAGCCTTGGTAATCAATCTGCCAATACTTCTGGGAAAGTGGCCCATGCTAATACCAATGACTGGCAGAGTGACTACATTAACACCGCTGCTTTTTTTGTCTGTTGCTGATGCTTGCTGCATCTTGACTGAGGGACCTGCAGAATGCCGAGGCTCCGGTTATCTATAAAACATTTAAACACTTGACCCATCCCCCCTTCCAAAATGACCAGACGACACATTTTATTTGGAGTCGAATGGCCATAGCAGCCTTTTAATTACAAAGCATTAAAAACAACATTCACAAGAAAACAAGTTTAATGCATATAATACAGTCAATGCATACCAAATAAACCAACCTCAGCTTATGCCATTGCCCAGTCTAACGTCTTTGAAGGCCTATATACATTGCCCAGTCTAAGGTCTTTGAAGGCCTATATACTCACAATTAACTGGTTGTATATGCCACCCAATAAAAGGCCCCCAGCTGTAACTACACTGGCTCAGGGACAATTACCTACTTATGTACTACCAGATACAACCTAAATAATACCCCGGTGTTACCACCATATTGTTAGGAAGGGACACCCATACCTCAGATGGGCCCAACCTGCAATTTTCCACAATTATTTAACCAGCACTGCCTTCAAAGACCCAATAGACCCCCTGCCACAGCACACGAGCGTGACACCTTACGCAGGTGTTGCCCCCCAAACCTGGAAGGCCCGCTGAATACCCTCTTGCAATCCCAGATGCCACCAAATCAATGCCGATGGCATTCAGATGTATACCATCTCTTCTTTCCCCATTTCAGGCAAAAAATCTTGCTACCTCCTTGTTCACCTTTATCCTGGCTTTGTTGAGCTGAGTAAGCCATATGCCACTCAGACCTGGCAACTATATCAGACCACACAAATATGGTATCCAAAAAAAATGACTGAAGTTATAAAAAAAAATCTAACTGAATATGCCATATTAGTTCAAACATGGGAGCGCAAGCCAAGGTCTTTGCCCCCAGACATGCAAGAGGACCACATCAGAGGCCTGTCCAATCTAAAATAAAGATGCATGTTGGGCAAGATCCTAGACCACAGGATTCCTGGGACGCCCAGTCAGCGAACTCTGACCTCACTCCTGGACAAGCCTAACTGCCTACACCCTGTCCCAACCTCCGTCTGCCTGGCACCCCAAAAAACATACATGTGACCCAGGATCCACATCAAGCACAGCTTGGAATCAGCAAGAGAAAAGAAAATGGGAAGAGGGAAATACAACACCCCCAAGAATAATAACCATATCAACAAACAACAACAAGAGGATAGGAAATACATTAAATAATGAAGACAGCTTGTACCCTATAAGACGGCACAACTTAACCTGATCCAACAGATAGCAAACCTTAGAAGTTACAATAAATGAGGGCGCACATATGACCAAAATCTGGTTTATTCCCACCGCCCAATGCACTGACGACCTGGTTTTTAAGTCTCCATCGCTTCTGTTGCTGCCCCAATTCGAAAGTAATGAGAAGAATAGATTTCAGCACTAAAACCAGCGGACGACAGGCATTTCATGAACACCACCTTAAACTGGAATTGCTACATTGCTGTCCCATCTGCATGCATAAAGGAAACTCCCAGGAGATTCGGCCGAAGCTGTGAAAAAAAAACCCACTGCCCAGACAGGGCAAACTGGAGAAGAGGGAACCTCACACAATTCAATCCAAGAACCCTACCTACTGATCTGTGTTAGATTTCAACAGAATACCCAATGTAGTGTCCTGTAACCATACATCCTGTACGCTTAAACCACCCTCACCAAGTTTGTTCCGGCTCACCAATTCCCCCACCCGAAAAGCCCCAAAAAAGGCCAGCACAAAGATGGCCTCGGAACAAAGCAACGTCATAGGTGGACTAATAAACCCTATCCAAGTGACCCACTACAGCACCAAGAACTTCAAATGAAACTGGGCGTCAAGCGTCCGCCACAGAGCGACCCTTCCCATAATCCTGCATAGCCTGCCTGGTCAGGAAAAACCTTAGTAGCATCTCAATAACAATAAACTAAAGCAACACGTCTATATCATCGTCCTCATGAGAACACCCCCCAACTTCATTCACCAGATCGCTGCATTCCTGCCACACTCTGTAATATGAGGACCAAACTGACGCACATACCGAATGACGAATTTAGAACATGGAAGAGGCAATGCAATGCTCCACAGATGCTTGGGGCATGGAATTCTGCGCTGCTCCGCTTCCAGTGCCAACCGACAGAATCTGTACCACTGGAAACGAGACAAAGCATCAGCCACTGAGTTATCAACTCCTGGAACATGCACAATTCCATGTACAGTACATTGGAAAACTGTTCAAGAACAGCCAAATTCCGCACTAAACCAACCTCCCTCCATTCCCTTGGCCAACTCTCAGCACTTCAACGACCCTGACAGTAGGTTCCATAACCAGAAAAGGCCGCCGCGTCAGTGAACAGTTTTAGGTCAAAATTTTGAAATCACCTGCTTCTGCCAAAGAGAGTGATCATTTATAAGAAACCAAAAATGAATCCCACACTCGCATGTCCTCACACTGATCCTGCCCCAGCTGAACATAAAGATGTGGTGCCCTAATACCAACTGTAGCAGCTGCCAGAAGTCTACAAAAAGCATGGCCCATGGGCATACTGCAACAAGCAAAATTCAACTTGCCCAAGAGAGAATGCAAAGCATAATGATTTAGGAAAGGTGCCATCTTTTCTACCCTCACCCGCATCTTCCCTCTTTTCAGCGCCCCCCCCCCCCCTTCTTTTTATTTTCCTTGCTTGGAGAAAAAGGACAGCGAATAAGACCCTCAACACCCTGAACAGTCACGACGGAAACAGCACGCGGTGCCAAACACTGCGATTTGTGGCCGGTTGTGAAGAGGCTGCTTCACCCCTGGCCTCACCCTGAAAGGAAGAAACCAAACTTTGTGGAGACTACATGTTCTTGTGGTCCCACCGTATGGAAGGCTGGACTGCCTTGTGCTGACCAAATTGCTCGTTATAGCGAAACCAAGCAACCCCACCATAGACTCACTGGCCTTCGCTGATGGGGTCCAGATAATGAAAAAAAGGGGGGAGCAATTCTCAGGGGTCTTTTCCCCAATGACACTAGCTAAAACAACCAGTTAGAGAACGTACGGGCAATCAACCAATACTGCAGTTTTGCTTCTTCCTCCTTACTTTCCATCTGTTTTATCTTTAAAGTTTAATTTCTCCAATGGCAACAAAGAAAATTTGCACATACTCACCCTTCCATATATGCTCCTTCACTTGCATTTTTAGATGCGCACCCTTTTAAAGACACACATAATCTTCGCATTTTTGCAGCATTTGCCAGACATATCCCATCAACCCCGCCGACTCCTTCGTCAGCCGCTTTGTCACCAAGAGGGTGAGCTAAGGCTTCAGATGGAACCCTGATTGCCTGACCACTGACACTGGAGGTGGCAGCTTGTGCTGTATCCAATGTCCAATGTGTCCAATGATAGCGGACCACGAAAGTAAAAACAAGCCGGTTGTCGGCTTTTCTTTCCTCACGCTGACAGCATAAGGAGAGAAAAAGAGAGCTGATAACCGGCTTGTGTTAAAGGGACATCGGCACTGATAATCAGGGCACTGATTATCAGTGTCTTAATTATCAGTACAGTCCCAATAGTGTCCACCAGTGCTGCCAATCATTGTCCACCAGTGCTGCCAATCAGTGCCCATCAGTGCTGCCAATTAGTGCACATTGGTGCTGCCAATCAGTGACCATCAGTGCTGCCAATCAGTGTCATCTATCGATGCTGCCCATCAGTGCCGCCTATCAGTACCCATCAGTGCCACCTTTCAGTGCTCTTCAGATCAGTGTCCACCAGTGTCGCCTCATAAGTGCCACCTATCAGTGCCCTCTAATCACTGCAGCCTCATCAGCGCACATCAGTGAAGGAGAAAAATTACCTGTTTGCAAAATTTTATAACAAACTATGAAAATTTTTCATTTGATAAATAAATTAAAAAAAAACAGTGGTGAATAAATACCACCAAAAGAAAGCTTTATTTGTGTGAAAAAAAAATGATAAAAATTTCATAAGGGTACAGTGTTGCATGACCGCGCAATTGTCATTAAAAGTGCGACAGTGCTGAAAGCTGAAAATTGGCCTTGGCAGGAAGGGGGTAAAAGTGCCCAGTAAGCAAGCAGTTAAAGTGAATCTATGGTGCATTTCTATTAAAGAGACTTTCCTGGGCTCCTATTAGAGCCAAAGTTTTTAACAGTGTTGAGGGACAGTATCAATCAGTTCATTGGATGGACCACTTCCTTGGCTGATGTACAGAGCCAGACGTGGCCTGGAGCAGAAAGCTGCAGCTGTACTGTTGGCCAATATAGCATTATATTAGTGGCTAATAAATTCTTAGTTTTAATGTACAGGTGCGCTGGAACTGTAAGAAAGGTTTAAATACAAAAATGACATAGGACCCTATTTTGCCAATATGAAGTTTGATGAGAAAAAGTTTCCTTTGCAAAAGAGTTTTACTAGTTTACAAAATAGAACATACAAAATAGATTACAAGACCAGGTAAGATTTGGCAACCTTGGGGTGACCATCACTGATACCAACCAGAACCATCCCCCTTTCTTCCCCCTCCTTCCTCGCTTCCTTTCTACCTATTTTTTCCGACTATTACATGTCGACTGCCTACTATTCTGATACTGCCTGGTCCATAAAATGCACTGGACTATGGCCATTCAAGAGTTGGCTTTCTTGCCTCTTTAATCCTTAAAGTGTTTAAAATATTGTTAAAAGCCATCGCCTGCTGGATCCTCTCTGCTACTTCCATGCTAATCCCTCCCAAGATGGTATACCAACCCTGGGTTAATAAAGACTTACCTCCTGATTTTGACACCTCCCTTTTGGAGCCGTAACCAATCCTATAACTTTATCACCTGTTTGAACCCCTGGGAATGTCGCCAATACAAATTTCCTGGTCCCTTTAACACACCAGGCTATGGCTGGGATGGACCATTCAAGCGTCGGCTCTCTTGCCCTTTTTTTATCCTTAAAGGTGTTGTTAAAAGCCATTGCCATTGCCATGCTCACCCCCCGGGAGGGGCAAATATTTCTATCCAGTAACTCTTTTAGTATTTTTCCCTGCATGGAGACTCTTACTGCCTACTTTAGCTGTCTATTTGTGTGTGATGGCTTTTGAGTTACCCAAAAACCTACGAAAATACATATCACCGACTTGCTACTCTTATAGAAAAAGGCAATATAGGAACCCAAAATCTCATGTAACATTAAAATGAAAGGACACCAGAAAAAAAATACATGCAACAAAATCTTCCCTTATAAATAATACATTTTGAAAGATACAATAAGCGCCGGTTCACACTACCGCGACGCTACTTCGGGTGGCGACCTCCGAGGTCGCGGTGCGAGCAGCGCGCCGCGACCTGGGAGCGGCCGCCACGGACTTCATAACATTGAAGTCTATGGCGGTCGCCTCCTGGTCGCCCCAAAGAAGCTCCGGACCCTTTTTCTAGGTCGGAGCGACTTGTGTCGCTCCTATTAGAACGGGTCTGTAGCTTCCCTATGGGAGGCGACCTGCGGCGACCTGTGAGGCGACCAGGTTGCCTCACAGGTCGCCCTAGTTTGAACCGGCACTAAATAATTTTCTAAAATCAGGTTACTGGCTGTCAAACTTCTTTAAAATGATACCGCCCAAGGATAAACATACATGCTTAGATTTCTCTCATTCAGCCCATGCCATGCTATACAACATGGAGGAATCTACATTGCTGGCTATTGCATTCAGGCAGCTTCAGCATCTATGACTGTAAGAATACCTAAACAGTGACTTCATCTGATTGGATGCAGTCATTGCTAGGCTGACAATTTTCCACCCGATTACTTCAATTTCAAAATTAACTTTTGCTGAGCTGGGTGGTGCCAACAGGGGCACCCACAGCTCAAATTCAAGTCATGTATGGCCAGTTAAGTCACGGTGGTTAAAGCTGGTGATGTAAACAGATTAAACTGGTGGAAGATTTGCTCTGCAAAACACCATATAGGTAGGGTCTTAGAAAGATACATCATCCTCTCTGGGTTCAGGGAGAGGTGCTTATATCACTGGAAACCTCCAACCCACCACACTCATGGTGGTACCAAAAGTGGCAGAATTGCTGCCATTTTATTGTGATGGTACCACTACAGCATATATGAATTATTGCCCAAATCAGAACTGGGTTTTAGTGTCTGATAACTCAATAAAGTTGGGGTCAGAGTAATGCAAAGACATATTGTTTGGGGTTAGGGATTACTACAGATTACAAAATTGCTTCCACTTTAAAGAAAATGTGATATAGTTACATAGTAGTTGAGTTTGAATAAGGACACTAGTCCATCCAGTTCAACCTGTATAGGTGTGTGTGGACGTATTCATTTCCCATACCCCTGAATGTTTTGTTCTTTGAGATGTACTTCCAAGAGCCTTTTAAAAGTAGCCATACTCCCCGCAGTTATCACCATTTGTGGTAGAGAGCTCCACAATCTTATAGCCTTTACTGTAAAAACCCCCTGCGTAGCATTAGGTTAAATCGCTTCTCCTCTGAACACATTGTATGGCCTCGTGTCCTTTTACATTCCTTGCGACTGAGTAGTTTTTTTTTTCTATGCTGAGATGACCATTAAGGTATTTGTATTTCTCTAGGGAGAATACATCAAGCTCTTGCAAGTGCTCTTCATAATTAAGGTCTGATATCAGAAGTTCTTTTGAATATCTCAGCTGGAGGAATGACCCAAACCAGCTTCAATATAATCCTATAGTAAGAAAAAAAAAAAAGAAGATGTTGTATGGTGATGTGTAATCAAAAAAAGGAGACAATCATGCTCAAGCTAAGTCAGGAGTTATCTTTAGAGATCCGTATCTATATTAGAATCTGAATCCAGGGAGAAAGCAACACCTTGCTGGTTTGGCTAGCGAAGTGCAAAGCCATGGAAGCAGAGGAGTGCTTTCTTCGTGCTCCTGTTGGTGGTGAGTTGGGATAAGAAGGATAGAAGCAAAAGGAGGAAAACGAAGAGTGGAGGTCATGATGAATGCAGCATAGGATTAGTTTGACGCAAGGTCTGGAGACTAGTGATCGACCGATATCGTTTTTTTACCACCGATATTTTGGTCAATGGATATCGGTATCGGCTGATATTGGGCAATATTTTCAGACATTAAAATTTTTTTTTTTTTTTTAATGTCTATAGGTACTGTGGTGGAGGGATCTGGGGGTCTAAAAGATGTTTGGCTGTTTTGAATGCTGTACGTTTTTGAATTTGGCGCCACCAGTACCCGGACGTGATGTAGCACTTCCGGGTACTCAGCGGCGCCGAATAAAAATAGATGGAGACTCGGGCAGACAGCCGCGGTGCAGATGGAGACCCGGTCAGACGGCGGCGGTGAAGGTAGGATGCCCGGGTCTCCCGGTGGGACAGGAGACCCGGGCGAGCCGCGAAAGGTGGCAGTGGGGGGGGCATCCCGTCCCGCTCCTTGGAATGACAGCCGAGCGGCTTCTCAGCCGCATCGGTTATCATTACAAGACAGCCGACCGTCGGCTATGGACACCGGTACCGGGGTGATGCCTCTAGCTGCAGGCATCACCCCGGTACAAGCACTTTCCCGAAATATCGGCAATATCGGAAAATCAAAAGCCGATTCCGATATATCTGGGAAAGACCATATCGGCCCTATATATAACGGCTTTGCCAATAATCGGTAGATCTCTATTGGAAGACCAGTCAGTAAACTTGGCCTGAGCCATATGGAAAAAATAAACTGGTCCAGGCCATTAGGAGAAATGCAGAAATGTAGTTTATCCATGGGCTCTCCAAGTAATGCCTAGTACATAGAGGCCAAATGTCAGGAGACATCGGCTGGTTCAATAAAAATGTGTATGGCAGCCGATCCGACAATGGCTGAGAGTGCTGACCTGAGTGTTTTGGCAGGGGGGCCGTCCCTCTGCTCTCTGTCAGAATACAACAACTCACTGTACTAACGTCACACTGTTGGTACAGCGGCTCCGACTGGAGCTGACAATTTTTTTTCGAGTTGAACGAAAAAAAAACTATTGTTGTATACTAAGCTTTAGGAAAACAGAGTTTTATATATACATTTCCTGGGGAACAAATAGAAATTGAATTGACTGGGTGACTTATGTGTAGTACACATGGGCCGAATGTCGGGAAACATTGGTCGGTTTAATAAAAATAAAAATGTCAGCCGGTCTGACAGAAGCCAGCCATGTCAGAACACAACAGCTCAGCGTGGGGGGATCGCTGTACTAACATTGGACTGTTAGTACAGCGGCTCCAACCAGAGCTATCAGTTTTATTTTGTTCATCCCAGTGGTTGAAAAATATCTTAGTGTGTACTAGGCTTTAGTCTTGAGGTTGCTGTAAAGCCACATAGTGAAGATTGCTGCTTGTTGTGATTGGAACTGAGCAGTTCCGGTGTGATTGACATTGGTCAACTTACAACCACGGATGGCTGGGAGAGGGGCCTACATGGCAAAGCACAGCTGCCGTCTTTGCTTAGTCTTAGATCATGTCGCCTGTGTTTCAATACAGAACATATGGTGCACTTAGCAAAGTCATGCTCTTTGACACCATCACCTTTCATCACAGTTGTCACTATGGGTTAATTACTATACTAATGAAAAAAAAACAGCAACTAAAGCATTAATTGTTATTTAACAACACAATCACCTTTTATCAAAATTGTCACTTGGGAGTTTATTTACTAAAGCTAGAGAGGGCAAAATTAGACACAATTCTGCAGAGAAACCAATCAGCTTCCAGATTTTATTGCTAAAGCTTAAATAAACAAGCTGAGGTTAGAAGCTGATTGGTTTCTCTGCAGAATTGTGAATAATTTTGCCATTTCTAGCTTTAGTAAATAAACCCCTTTGTGTTAACTATTGCGCTAATGTTTAGAAAAAAAAAAAACATTAAAAAAAAAATAACATTTAACCACTTACGAACCGCCCACCATGTATTTCCGTCGGTACTTTGACGTTAAATACCGGGGTTATGGCAGCAGATAACCCCGGTATTTTTTTAAACGTTGGTGGTCCACTTTAACATAAGGGTGGTCCCTGTGGCGGACCCACCTTTATGGGAGGTGGGAGAGGTGCCCCTCCCACCGCTTCCCGGTCCTTTTCCCCGCTTACCACACCCGTCGGTAGCAGGGAAAACAATCCGGTCCGCTGTCCTCTCAGGAAGGAAGTCGAGTGAGGGCAAGGTGGCCCTCACTCAACTCTATGGCCTTGGAGGACCAGAGCGACGTCATACGTCGCTTCCTAGCTACGGTTTTAAAGAGCCCATTTTTTTTCATCATGAAAACAATATATATTTTTTTTTCTTTTCTTATTGTAGATGTGAGATGTGAGTGTTTACATTCCTTGTAATAGGAATAAAAGTGATCAAAACATTTTTTTTTAAAAGAACATTGAAAAAATAAAAGATAAAATAAGTAGGAAAAAAAAAATTAAAGCGCTCCGTCCCCGTTAGCTTGCGCGCAGAAGTTAACCCACACACAAGTCGCGCCCACGTATGTAAACGGTGTTCAAACCACACATGTGAGGTATCGCCGCGATCGTTAGAGTGAGAGCAAAAATTTGAGCTATCCAGAAGTGGTTAAAGCAGGAACAGCGCTGAAAAACCTATCAGGTTTTACTACACTGCACAGCACAAAGGGGGGATGGCTGATGGGCGGAGAGAATACAGGGTTACCCATCCTCAGATTGTTATAAAATACAGTTGGATCCCCTCAATAAATTACAAAACACCACATCTCATTTAAATAATACAAATCACATATTTACCAACTAGGGAATGTTTGAGGTGTCAGTATGTTATATATTGCAATATCCAGTCATTTATCCAAAACCATATAGCTTTTATTTACAATGTTCTCACAAAATCCATTATAAAAATTACTTTTAAAGGAGAAGTGTGGGAATAAAAAACACCAAACAACTATACTCACCTCCCTGCTGCAGCATCAGTTTAATGCTGCAGCTGCCCCCCACCGGCTGCAAGTCTGAGAACTGAGCAATCACATAACCGACAGTTGCTCAGTTCTTGGTCCGCTCTGAGCAGAGAGTAGTGATGGTCAGTCACCGCTCTCTGTTCTGCCCCTCCAGCGCTCACTGGCTGCACTGGGCTGGGGAGGGGGGATGAGAACGGCTGACCCAGCTGCCAACCAGGCATCTGAGTGGACCCCGAAATTATTGTCAGGATCCTTCCAAACACTGGAGCGGCTCAGTTACGTCAACCGACAGGGGATTGTCACCTGACTCTGGGTCACAGGAGAGCACTGTGTGATCCACAAGAGACATATGACCAAAAAAGCTTTGGCCATACTCATCTTTTAATAAAGTTAACTATAAAAAAAAAAACTATTTCATTTCCAAAGAAGTATTTCATACCTCCCAACTTTTTGAGATGGGAATGAGGGACATCCACCCATTAGTAACAGTAGGTAGGCATAGGACAACCCCCCAGTTACGCCCCCTTAAAAGGAGAATTATACAAAAAATAATGATTAGTTTAACCCACAAGTACTTTATTGTACCCCTACTATTTCTTTATTTTTGCTTTTTAAATTTACAAATGCAGCAATTTAGAAATTAGATTAAATGTTTAGCACTTTGAAAGATAAAACGTGCATTTTATATACAATTATATAGATCAAACCAAAATGAGGGGCAAATGAGGAGGAAAAAGGGACAGAGGGACTTTGTTCCAAATCAGGGACAGTCCCTTAAAATCAGGGACAGTTGGGAGCTATGTTATTCCCCCGCACATGCCAATACCATCCAGCTAATCGTATTTACTGTTCTGAGATTTACATCAAACGACTATCCCAGAATATACCACAAATTTTACAGATGAATGGTGGCTGTAACTATAATGTGTTTCACAGATAAACTCTGCTTCTTCAGACAGAAGAGGGAATAATCATCTATACTTATATAAACGTATGTTAAGACTTGAATATAATTATAGTACATTTGTTATATACAATGTTCATATTGCAATATTAACGTATATGAAACATGTGTTATAACACCCTGTATGGATGTAATCAGATCCCTGTTGGACTGCAGTGTATCAAATAGGACGGATCACATAGGATTCCCAAGGAGCCCCCTTCCTTTTTCTCACTTTCTCTGTAATATGTGGTTCTATGAAACAATAGAATCAATTTATTCATCTCTTGAAACCAGCCCCCCCCCCCCCCCAGTCATGCTTCTCTAATGCTGGCCATACACTAGCCAAAAAAATCGTTCGAAAATCTGTCATTTGGTCCATTCGTTCGTTTTTCGTCCAGTTAATGGGCACAAATAGAAAATCAGTTTAGACTTTTTAAAGCCGAAAAATCGAAGGAACAGTTAGGAAAATTCTGCCAAACAAACGATAAATTGAAAGGTTAATGTGTTTCTCGCCCAAACTGTTTGCACTAGGCATATGTGACAAACTGAACGAAAAACTGATTTATGTCCATTGAACGATTTATCGTTCGAAATTCGTCATTACATGATGGCACGATCGTCTGCTCTCTCGGCTGATTTTTGGTTTTTCGAAAATGAGTTTGAACGATTTTTCGGCTAGTGTATGGCCGGCTTTACACACAGTTGAGAAAACATGGCTGCCATGATCTATTTAGATCTTAGGCTCCATGTACACGGGACGTTTAGGAGCAGTTGGGCGTTTTTTTCAGAAGCCCCTTGAACCCACCTCTATGTTATCTTAACTGTCCATGTACACAGGGTCGTTTACAGTCATTTGCAGGCAGTTGAGTTCAGGGACGTTTTTTGGAACGCAATTATTTGCGTTCGAACATGTGTTTCCCGGCGTTTCAAATGCAAAAATGGGACCGAACGCGACCGAACGTGATGAAGTACGTTCAGCCACATTATACGGTTTTTTTTTCTTCCATTCAAAATCAATGGTTCCCTATGGGAGCCTATTGATTTGAATGGAAGGTCCACCGCAAGTGGGATCAGGATGATCCGACTTGCGGTGCGACTTGCGCTGTGAGAATCTTGAGGGGGAACTCCACGCCAAAAATGGAAAAAAAACTGCATGGGGGTCCCCCCCAGGTTCCAAACCAGGCCCTTCGGGTCTGGTATGGAATTTGAGGGTAGCCCCACGCCGAAAAAACGGCGTGGGGTCCCCCCCCAAAATCCATACCAGACCCTTATCAGAGCATGCAGCCCGGTAGGGCAGGAAGGGGGAGGGGACGAGCGAGTGGCCCCACCCCCCCTGGACCATACCAGGCCACATGCCCTCAACATGGGGGGGTGTTGGTGCTTTGGGGCAGGGGGAGCTCTGCACCTCCCACCTCAAAGCACCTTGCCCCCATGTTGATGAGGAAAAGGGCCTCATCCCCACAACCCTGGCCGGTAGCTGTGGGGGTCTGCGGGCAGGGGGCTTCTCGGTATCTGGAAGCCCCCTTTAACAAGGGTGGCCCCCCAGACCTATGTGAATGGGTATGGGGTACACTGTACCCCTACCCATTCACCCCATAAAAGGCAGTGTATGTAAATAACATCGCTTATTGTGATTTGTTTTTACCAAAAATATGTAGCAGAAAACAAATTGGCCTAAAATGTTAAAAAATTTTGATCTTTTAATTTTTTTTGGGAATGTTATATATCAGAATGTAAAAAATATTGTTTTTATTTTCAAAATTGTCGTTCTTTTTTTCAAAAATTAAAAATTGCACAGGTAATCAAATACCACCAAAAGAAAGCTCTATTTGTGGGGGAAAAAAAGACATCAATTTTAATTTGGGTACAGCGTCGCACCACCGCGCAGTGCCAAATCGCAAAATATAGCCTGGTTAGGAATGGGGTAAAATCTTTGGGTCTTTTTCGGTTAAAAATACGCTCATTGAGAATTTTGTTTGTCAAAGACATGTAGCTAAATACATTTTGGCCTAAATATATGACAAAAATTGAATATATTGGATATTTTTTAACTGTCTAAGTAGAAAATGTCAATTTCTTCGCAAAATTTTCGCTCTTTTTTTATTAATATCGCAAAAAATGAAAAGCGCAGAGGTGATCAAATACCACCAAAAGGAAGCTCTGTTTGTGGGAAAAAAGGATGTAAATTTCGTTTGGGTACAGGGTTGCATGACCACGCAATTGTCAGTTAAAGTCGCACAGTGCCAAGTTGCAAAAAGTGGCCTGAATGTTAAGCAGGAAAATCCTCCGGTGGTAAAGTGGTTAAAGGGTGCCTCAACTGAAAAAAGGTTGAGAAACACTGGATTAGATGATGGAAGTCGGCAGAGCTTCAACTGATTCACAAAAAATTCCATTGCCAAGTGCAATTTTGCTTGCAAAGTGAACAGTCTCTTTGCCTTTAGTAAATCAACCCCAGTGTATGGTGTCTTCCCTGGTGTGGCTCTATTATAGGAGTATATCATAATAAAGTGTCATATTAGGTCATAATTATCCTAAGACATAAAATTAATATAAACTGTAATTACCAACCATTATATTTATTGAGTATTCTTGAATATTACATATATATAGTAAATAATTACTTCTGAGAAGCACTTTACTGCTCCATTTAATATTTAATAGAGCTGAGAAAACTGTGATCTCCAAAAGAGGGGGGCTACATGTGCCCTCTAGCTTTAAGAACCTGGAATAACATAGGACAAATACAATCTAAAGCCCAGTACACACGATTTGAAAATCAGACGACAGGTCGTCTGACTTTTTTCGCTTGCTAGTCGCATTTTGAAACTGAATAGGTTACTAAAGTTACAAAAATTCTCGTATGACAGAATGGAAAAAAAATTGGAAGTGATGTAATAAATTGACACCGCTCGGTTTCTTCCTCCAGTAGAAGTCATGATGGATATGGCGTAACGCGTAGAGGTACCAAGCGGTGGGCAGGTTTGACGCTATTGATGTGACCCCCTTGGAATTGTGATTGTTAAGCTGTTTTTTAATTTATTAAATGTGAGTTCAATATTTGAAGTTGGGTTTTGTCTTCTTGCTTCCTGAACGTGTCGATACTACACCATTGGAGATTGTCTTTTTATTTTCACATGTGCTAATTTTGGAGTGGAGTGATCTAGTGAGCAGACGGCAATATTTATCTGCCTTCAAACTCCTATAGACCCCTAGTGGGTTAATTATGGAGGTGAGCAGACACTTCACCTGGTGATCACAGCCAGTGCCAGTGGCCGAAAAGAGGTGCCGGTACTCTATTATAGCCTATAAATGTTTTCGTCCCCCCCACCCCACATCATGGTCCCCACAGAGCATCCCCCCCCCTGGCCTGGGCTGGTACTCCGGAGCAGGGGGGACTCACTGGTGGTGACTGGTCTGGCTCTGGAGTGGAAAATATTCTTGGGGGGGAGGGCAATTGAGGGCGCAGATGTCCAAAATGAGCGTACTGGTACGCTAAGGCGCACGGAGAGGTGGCGGTATGCTCAAGAGCCATATTTAGAAGTGGCGGGACTGAGTACCCGTGCATACCGGCCCACTTGAAGCACTGATCGCAGCACAATATTTAAGGAGTGGATACACATGCAATGATTCACAGATTGCACTTTCTATAGAGACTTTTTTGGACTTTATTTATTGCACATTGGCACTTTTTGGAGTGTTTGTTTATTTGTTTTTACATTCTGTTTTTTTTTTTATTGTCTCATTTGCACTTTTTTTAATCAGAGATACAGTCTCTGCACTATTGTTCCACTTTATTAGATGCTCATTTTATATTGCACATAATTTTATTTTGTGTTGGATATTGTATGTTTAGAAAACTGCCTTTCTCATCAAGCAATTATTTTTTTTTTAGCAGCGCTATCACATTTATTTATTCATGTAATAAATTGTATTGTATTTGTATTGTAATTTTCGACAAATACTGTACTGATTAAATGAAAATCGTACGACCTGCTATCGTACAAGAAAATGTTTTGTCCCTTCGGATAATATGGCATGAACTGTCATGATTAGCTCTCGAAAGCGTACTAATGACCAGATTATTGTACGATCACTTCGAAAACAGTATTTGTCGTCCAATTTTTGGATTGGGTGTAGGGGGCCTGAAGGCTGGCCATACACGGAGCAAATTTCTTTCACGGGTTGCAGGAAAGAAATTCTCTTGATTCCCCCCATCAAGACAGAGGTCTGATGCTAGAATTATTGCTCTCACTCTGACGTTCGTGACAATACCTCACATAATTGGTGCGTTCACTGTTTACACATATGAATGCGTGAGTAATATATGCGTTTGCATTTGCACGCAAGCACAGGGGGACGGAACAATGAATAAATCTAGTAACTGCAGTGCAAAAGTCAGTGGACTGGACACTAGTACTACTCACTTTCAATACTCCCAGTTAAGTAGATTAATATTATAGTGCAGAAAGCATAACATTTGAGCATGTCCACCAGTTAAACGGCTTCTGTTTTTTTCATATATTGCTGCCACTTCACTAAAAACACGCTCACTTGGTACCGAGGAAGGAGGAGCAGAAAGGTATCTTCTAGCATGAGAAGCAAGTCTTTTGTAGCGTGCCTCATTTTCTTTCCACCACTGAAGAGGATCACCACTTCTTCTGTCAGTTACTGCTTCCTTCAAATGGAGATGAAGTTCATCATACAGGGTCATTATTGCAGATTCAGAAGAATCCTCTGCATGAGGCCCCAATAAAACACTGAACATGGCATCTATTCGACCATGATGGAGTTTCTCTTCTGTCCGTTGTCTTTTTGGACATTTTCTCCTATTGCAGCATCCTGCTCTTCCAGATTAGAAACCTGCTCTTCCTGACTTGTCTTTTCAGCAGGAACCTCCTGCACCTTCTGTTCAAAATCTTCTGTCAGCCATTATTTTGCCTTGGCTAATACATCATCAGAAGAGAATGATTCTTGTATCGAGGATCCAAAAGACATGCAAGCACAACATTTTTTATTCTCTTCATGCTTCTCAAAACGTTTGGCGAGGCTTTCCCTCATGGCCTGCCTACATGTTTTAGTGACACGTGTGTTGGGTCCTTCATTCTCTTGAAGAAACATCTTCAGCACTCTCACACATGGGATTACAGATGACACAGATGAGTCATAATGACTCACCTCTAGTGTCACTTCCTCTATGGGGAGGTGGGTCTCAATGACATTGGCAACAATGTCCCACTGATAAGCAGTAGGACAAGAATATCCTCCATATTCACCCGAATAGATGGTGCTCACTTCTGCTCCGGCAGTCTTTGCAGCATGTGAAGGGTTGAGTTCCATCGTGTTGGAACAGCGTTAATCAAGTTGTTTTTGGGTAGGCCAAGGTCTTCCTGAATGCACCTCAGTCACTGCTTGTCAAGGATTGAATGGTGGAAATGGCCTGCGCACCTCTTCAGCATGTCAGTTATATCAAGCAAAGCTCTCTGGTTTGACAGACCATCATTTACTACAAGTGGGAGGGTGTGTGCCATGCAACTGAGGTCTGACACTTCATCAAGCCTTATTCCTTTCACCATGTTTCCTTCGCTGTCTCGAAGCACAAGCCTCACTCGGTCTTCAACCATGCCTAGAAACCTTTCTCTTATGTACTCCCCAGTGTGGGATCCTTGCATCACTTTAGTATTCAACACCAAATGCCTTCTTGTCCATCCACTGTCAATGAAGCAGCATATAAGATTCATTAGTGACTCTGTTTGTCCTGGCCAGCAGTCAGTCATGAATGAGAGTGAGTTGCCAGCATTCTCTGGTTTCAGCATAGCCTTTACTTTCTCAACAACCTTTTGGTGAATCTTTCCCAGCATTTCGGTTTGATAATACTTGTCACTCTTCAGTGTGTACCTTGGCTGAACTATGGACATCAACCGCTTAAATCCAGAGTCAGACACCATTGTAAATGACTGGTTATCAGTGACCATCATCTCTGTGATTACTCTGTCCAGCAGTTGGGATCTTCTATCTGAATTTAGCCACCTGTTTTTTTTCTGAAACAGATCTGTTATTGTTTCCTGGGATACTGGTATTTCACCTTGTGATTCATTGTGTTTTTTTCTGTGCTGCATGATCTAATTTAACATGCTGAACTCTTAGATGGGCCCAAAGATTTGACGTATTTTTGGTTTTTGCAATTACTGATCCATGCTTGCATTGTTTGCTGCTGTTGCACACTGCTGCTTTTCCTGGAGATGGAGACGAGAAAAAGTCCCAGATAACACTTTTACTTTTTCTATCTGCATATATCTCCATTGAAATTTGAAAGACAGTACTAAAATTTTATATTGGGTTAAAAAACTGGCTTGCTGGCACCCTGTGGTGATGAGTGGCTGGCACCCTGTGGTGGGTGGCTGGCTTGCTGGCACCCTGTGGTGGGTGGTTGGTTGTCACCCTGTGGTGGGTGGCTGGCTGGCTGGAACCCTGTGGTGTGGGGCTGGCTGGCACCCTGTGGTGGGTGGGTGGGTGTATTGGCTTACTTGCACCCTGTGGTTGGTGGGTGGCTTGCTGGCACCCTATGGTGGGTGGGTGGCTTGCTGGCACCCTATGGTGGGTGGGTGGCTTGCTGGCACCCTGTGGCGGGTGGCTGGCTGGCACCCTGTGGTGGGTGGCTCGCTGGCTGGCACAGGGGCTGTGGGTGGCTGGCTGGTACAGGGCCTGTGGGTGGCTGACTGGTAAAATGCCCGTGGCTGGCTGTCTGGAACCCTGTGGTGGGTGGGTGGCTGGCACAGGGGCTGTGGGTGGCTGGCTGGTACAGGGCCTGTGGGCGGCTGGCTGGTACAGTGCCTGTGGCTGGCTGGCTGGCACCCTGTGGTGGGTGGCTGGCTAGCTGGCACCCTGTGGTGGATGGCTGGCTGGCTGGCTGGCACCCTGTGGTGGATGGCTGGCTGGCACCCTGTTGTGGGTGACAGTCTGGCTGGCACCCTGTGGTTGGTGGGTGGCTGGCACAGGGGCTGTGGGTGGCTGGCTGGTACAGTGCCCGTTGCTGGCTGGCACCATGTGGTGGGTGGGTGGCTGGCTGGCACCCTGTGGTGGGTGAGTGGCTGGCTGGCTGGCACCCTGTGGTGGGTCGGTGGCTGGCACATGGGCTGTGGGTGGCCGGCTGACTGGTACAGTGCCTGTGGCTGGCTGGTACAGGGCCTGTGGGGGGCTGGCTGGTACAGTGCCTGAACTGTGGCTGGCTGGTACAGGGCCTGTGGGTGTGGGTGGCTGGCTGGCACCGGGCTGCTATGGGTGGGTGACTGTATGGCTGCGTTTCTCTCCCGACTAGTCCCAACGTTAGGCCCAGTGCGCGGAGGCGCGTGACGCAACATACGCAATGACGTCACAACAATATCAGTAATATCGGCAAGTTCTTGGGCCGATACCGATATATCGGGAAAAGTGAACATCGGCCCTCTGATAATCGGCTTTGCCGATAATCAATCAATCCCTACTCTACTCCATCTCCCACATGGACAACAAGGGTAGTATCACGTACCTGAAGGTGAGCCTGAAACGGTGAGGAAGGTCTCACTTACTCCTCTGACTCAGGGCCCCTGATAGTGTAGACAGGAGGCGCCAGAGTGTAGAGTAGCACGAGTGCCTGATGTAAGCTGGAAGCAGGCCGGTGTCCACGGACAGGGATAGCCAGGTAGATCCAGTGGATAAGCAGGTGTGCAAGCAACTAGTGTTGGAGGCAGGAGTCAGAATAGCAGGGTAGGCTGACAGAACCCTCACTGGCCAGGTGATCAGATTTGGAGAAGACAGGAACGTAGTGAGACAAGCCGGGTCAGAAGCCAAACGGTAATGCAGGAGCCAGAAGGAGCAGACTGGAACGGAGGTCAAAGGACAAGCCAGGGTCGGTGCAGGCAGAGAGCAGAGGATGGTCAGGACAAGCCGGGTCTGGAACTGGTAAAAGGATACAGGTTTGCAGGTACAGGTCAACAAAGGCTGAAGACAAAGCAGCACTGGAGCTGAACAAAAGCTGGGCTTAAATAGCCCATTTGGCGCCAGCATCTGTCACACGTTGCGTGCTTGCGTTCGCACGTTCGCGCATGCGCATTAGCCAAGTCTCTGCGGGATTTAACAGGAGCACGTCTTTGAATAGCAAGCCTCTTCTTACAGGTAGTCTTCAAGACTGCTCTATGGACATTAATGGACATTAATATGCCCTCTGCTTGCGCCACGATGTATCTTTTATTTTATGTTCAATCTATAACATTGCCTTAGATGACACTTGTTTTAGCCCATTCCAACTCGCAAATGTGGGAATGGAGCCATATACACAGTCAAATATGTGTTAGAATACTGTACTTTTTATTATATAGGTTTTCCTCTGTTGTCACAACTACTTTGCATTGCACATAGCCAACAATTATCTGTACCTTAAAGTCACATAGCAACCAATTTAATATGCCCTTTCATAGTTTTTCCTCTCCCCGAAACATGACAACCCTCTAACTGCTATACACAACACAGACAATTCTGCTTTCAGACACATTTGATCATGAGTCTCATTATTTTTTGAGCAGGTTTAAAATAAAAAGTCACGGCTGAAGGCCAGTACATGATAGCCCACGTATTTCCAGGAATAGCAGGCTTCAGTCCTGATTATAGAGCTGCGGGGAAGAGATTTTAGGCTTCTTCCGTACAGTTGCTTCTTTCAAGTTATAATTCAGTTACCTGTTACAGTCTATTCATTATGATAGGCAGATCGTAGTAGCTGAAAACATTCTCTTGCCTCCAGCACCAGCGTTCCTAGGCCCGCACTCTCCGGTCATTGGAAAATTTATACATAGATCCTCCTGTCTCCTTTTGGAGGATTGGTCCCAACTACAATAGTCAAAACAAGTTTATAGCACTCTGTGCTTGGAATAAATATTTAATCGTTAATTTTGCCAAAACTGGCATTAAAGTAAACTTTTGCTCTAACACCATCCAATTTAACCACTTAAGCCCCGGAGGAATTTCCTGCTCAAAGACCAGGGCCTATTTTGCGATTCAGCACTGCATGATTTTAACAGAGAATTGCACGGTCGTGCGACGCTGTACCCAAATGAAATGGATATCCTTTTTTCCCCACAAACAGAGCTTTCTTTTGGTGGTATTTGATCACCTGTGCGATTTTTATTTTTTGCGCTATAAACCAAAAAAGAGCGTCAATTTTGAAAAAATAACAATATTTTTCACATTTTTTTAAATGAAATTTCAACAAAAAAAATGTAAAAAAATCAAAATTTTTTAACATTTTAGGCCAATTTGTTTTATGCTACATATTTTTGGTAAAAAAAATTGCAATAAGTGTATTTTGATTGGTTTGCGCAAAGGTTATTGCGTTTACTAACTAAAGGAAAGATTTATGACATTTTTATTGTTTTTTTTTTTTAACTAGTAATGGCGGCGATCTGCGATTTTTTTTTTTTTTTTTTTTGCGGGACTGCGACATTGCGGCGGACAGGTCGGACCCCTAACTAACATTTTTGACACTTTTGGGGGTACCAGTGACATTACTACAGTAATCAGTGCTATACATATGCACTGTTACTGTAAAAATGACACTGTCAGGGAAGGGGTTAACTTTATTAGTGATCAAGGGGTTAAGTGTGTCCCTAGGGGTGTGATTCTAACTGTAAAGAGGCGTGGCTAGTGATGTAACCACAGAGACATACGTTCCTACATAGCAGGATCGTATGATCTCTGCAGTTACACCAGGGAGAAATACAGGCGGCTTTGTTTACATCAGCCGCCTGCCTTTCTCCCTCTCCAGCAGGAAATCGCAAGTGGCCAGCGGACATCGGAGCCACCGGTCACTCGCGCGGGGACCTCAGTGACCGAGCGGGGGCGGGAGCGCGCCTCCTCGCCCACTGCAGGTTCCTGGGCAAGCGACGTAGTACTACGTCGCTTTGCCCAGGAGGGGCTGACTGCCGCAGTAAATATACTGTGAGCGGTCGGCAAGCGGTTAAGGGGGTTTCATTTTCACAGCAATTATTGTCCATTTTTTTGCATTATAAAAACGCAGCAGATAACGTGGAACTTCATTGTTTGGGTTCATAATGAGTAAAGTAGGGGAGCAGCCAGGGCCTCCCCTGGAATTTTTAAGGATGTACACATAGTCCAACAGGAAGTGGTTGTACCCTTATGCCCGAATATTAGGCAGTATTGACCGGTTCAATAGAAACCAGCTGACATTCTGCCCGTGTACGACAGCCGGTCTGACAAAAGCAGGCCGAACATCCGGCTTCTGTCAAAGGGGCATGACCAAAACAGGTCAGCTAATCAGCATCTTATCAGCCCTCTGAGCCAATGGCTAGGAGTGTTGACCGGTGTGTTCTGGCGGGGAGGGCATCACCTGACATCCCCCAACATCCCCCTGTCATAACACAATAACTCAGTGGGGAGATCGCTGTACTAACATCGGATAGTTAGTACAGGATCTCCTCCCGAGCTCTTCCGTTTTTTTTTGTCCAGCCCACTGGACAAAAAAAAAAATACACTGAAAGCCTGTACTATGCTTTAGGCAAAGGTGGCTGCGGACATCCCAGGTTTAGATAATGAGGACTAGCAGGATTTATGGGATCATCCTTTTCGTCATTTGATCTCCTTAATCCCTAGTACACACAATGAGAAAATCGGACAAAGAAATACAGCTTTCGCTATGATCTTCTGATCGGCAATACATAGCTTTTAAAAGCCGATCACAACAGTTCATGCGAAAATATCTAAAGGAACAAGCAAAAAAAATGTTCTCGTATGACAACAGAACGTACAAATTTTGTATAATCAGTACAGGATTAGTCCAAGACCACGCATGCTCAGAAATGAAAGAATACAATACAATGCAATACATTACATCACTTCCGATGTTGTATTCTGTCGTACGAGAATTTATGTATTTTTTTGTAATTTTAGCAATCTACAGTATTGGTTTTGGATATGAGACTAGCATGCAAAAAGAAAAAAAAAAAAAAACGGACGATCAATCGCTTGATATTCTCATTGTGTTTATGAGGTATAAGAGATGGACTCCACCAATTCAAAATTGTCTACAGAGCCTATTTTATCCCCTACAGGCTGTACAAATTGGATCCCCCAGTCTCTCAGGAGTGTTGGAGGTGTGATCACCCTCCTGAGGATTTTTCCTATATTTTTTTGGGTGTGTCCTGCAGTCAAAAGATACTGGAGGGAGGTGATCTCCATCATTAATGCTATTCCATATACAGTAAAACCTTGCATTGCGAGCATAATTCGTTCCGGAAACATGCTTGTAATCCAAAGCACTCTTATATCAAAGCGAATTTCCCCATAGGAAATAATGGAAACTCAGATGATTCGTTCCACAACCATTTATTCATAAATCCTTAAATTTATAGTCCATATAAAAAGATTATAGAATTGCGATAGGTTGTGTAACCATAAAATGTCCATCCACAAATAGCCGCTTCCACAAGGGGATTGGAAGCAAAATCCAGCAGGAGCTACAGGGTATCAAAGAGAAGAGAGGCGCCTCTAAGTGTAGCAATATGGTTCCATTTAATGAAGGTACAACATTTAGAAACTCACATGGTTGATGAATAAAAGAGGCACATCTAAGTACGCAGGCATCCGGGGTAAAGCTGTCCACATAGACCATCTTCTGCACCGCCGGCTGCCAGTCTGTAATCCTGACCAGGAAGACCACCCTGCAGTAAAGCGATCTGAAAGCGAGGGGCAGCATGGAAAGGATGACGTAGATGACGGTGCGGAGGACGGTCTATGTGGACAGCTTTACCCCTGATGCCTGCATACTTAGATGTGCCTGTTTTATTAATCAACCATGTGAGTTGCTAAATGTTGTACCTTCATTAAATGGAACCATATTGCTACACTTAGTAGAGGCGCCTCTCTTCTCTTTTATACTTAGCTGTGACTTGAGGCTACTTGTATATCAAGACATCGCTTGTATATCAAGTCAAAATTTATTTGAAAATTTTGCTTGTCTTGCAAAGCACTCTTAAACTAAGTTACTCTCAAACCAAGGTTTTACTGTACTTCCTTATGGGTCCTTTCATACGGGCTTTCTGATCAGGTCTGCCTGTCAGTTTTTCAGGCGGACCGATCAGACTCTATGGATGACATGTCAGCGTACACCTGCTGCTATCCGATATCCGATATCCCTATTTTCCATTCGTGTGGAGGATCGGATCGGATAAAAAATAACAGGCGGTCCGTTTTCATCCAATCTCCCATAGAGGAGAGCAGGGATCTGACAGGTCCTTCTCAGCACAGAGAGCGGAGACGGACCTGTCATCCGCCAGCTCAGCGGGGATCAGCGAATCGATCACCGCTGAGCAAAATGGAGTCTGCCGGGCGGAAAGCCCGTGTGAAAGGACCCGTATGCCATCTATACGAATTTGCTTGTTGGGCCTAGAAGAGAATTTGGTCCCTGCTGTAACAGAAAGGATCATAACAGGCCTTCTCCTGTTCTATGCCAGAACAGCTTTTTCGTTGTCCTAGAAGAAAACTACCCCTCCCTCCCTTTCCTTTTGAAAACATTTAGTAAATGCTAACTTACCATGGTATAAAGACACTTAACAGAGGGTTTCTGAGAAAGTTTAATAGAGTCTGGTTGAAATGGTTAGCAGACCCTTCTACAGTCTCTATTGGCGCTTTTCCACTGCATGGAACCGAACGGTTCGGCTCGCTTTTGTGCTTTTCCACTGCTGGTACCGCATGGTACGGTGTAGGAACGGTACGGCGGTGCTTTTCCACTGCATGGAACCGAACGGTGCGGCTCTCAAAAACAGTACCACCTCGATTGTGGTTCCAAGAGGTACCATACCCGGTACCATATCCCACAATCATTTGCATGCGGTCACTACTAGCCACTGATTGGTCAGAGAATCCCACCCACCCCGTTGTTATCCCACCCACTTAACTTTAGTACTACTTAAGTGGAAAAGCAAACCTATATCGTACCATACCAAACCGTTCCAACACCGTACCATGCGGTACCAGCAGTGGAAAAGTAAACCGGGCCAAGCAGGGCCAAGCAGGGGCGAGTAGAGCCGAGCCGGTACTTGCAGTGGAAAAGTGCCATATGTCTGATCCTGTATGAGGTTTAATGATGGCCCCGACTTTCCTGCTCCTTTTGGCCCTAGATGGGGCAACTTCTTCTGCTCCAAAACGATGTGGTGTATGAAACACCTTTCTCCTGCGCTCAAAATGCAAGCTCCCCGACAACTCTTCCCACGGGACTCATATATGGCGTCTCGGATGGCTCAGGTCTTGCTGCCCTTAAAGGACTGAGGTAGTCCAAAAGTACTGCAAACAAAAAACACAAGAAAGGGCTCACCAACCTAGCGCATTATCCTCAATATAGGCTTTATTGATATAACGTAAAAATGGCTACTCACAAACAAAGGTGAAAAACGATCATATCAAACTTCCTCAGAGCCACTGAGGCTCTGAGGAAGAGGCGAAGCCTCGAAACGCGTCAGCCGTCATCTTAACAGGACAATGGACACTTCTATGGACTCTTCCTGACACTCAAGCAATTGAGTTTGATATGATCGTTTTTCACCTTTGTTTGTGAGTAGCCATTTTTACGTTATATCAATAAAGCTTATATTGAGGATAATGCGCTAGGTCGGTGCGCCCTTTCTTGTGTTTTTTGTTCTTCTACCTGGGGATTGCCATCTAAATTGAGTAAGGTCTGTTTATTCCACTATTTTTTATTTTTAGCATGAGCCACACCTGTAAAGTGTTCATGGGTTTGGATTTTCCACTGTTAACGTACCTTGGGTTAAGTGTTACTCTTGGCCCCTGTGCGGGCTAGTCTGTCTGTTTTTGTGGCGTTTTGCACTTTTGTAAAACACTAATAAACAGAATAAAAAGTGACTGAAAGAGGCTAAAAATCAGAAGCATCTAGATGCAAAGAAAGGATGAAAAAGAGCAAAAACAGTATTTTTATAGTCAAATAACAAAAACAATTGTTTGATATGCAGTGCCTTCGCAAACTAAATGCAAATCTAGATAATGTTGAGTATTTTATCTTCAGATTGTGCAAACTTAAAAATTTCAGTCTAGTTAGGAGTTGCACCTGCCTAAATTTCCTTTCTTTTGCTTCCTCCCCTCCCTGTTCCTTAATTACATGTACAGTAACTTTTTTTTAGTAAAGCTCCCACTTCCTCTTTGCTCACCTAGGTGAGGATTACATAGGATTACAGTGTCCCCAGCCTTCGAGGATATCAGGTGACACATCCCAGGAGACCTCAAGACAGTCTTCCTGCAGCCTGCTGATCTTGTGCATGCACAGTAGGGATCGATAAAGCCGATATATCAAGGGCCGATATGCACTTTCCCTGATATATATCGGAATTGGCCACCAAGGTGGCCGATATTACCGATATTTCGGAAAGGGCTTGTACCGGAGTGATGCCTGCAGCTAGAGGCATCACCCCGGCACCAGCGTCCATAGCCGACAGTCGGCTGTCTTTTAATGACAACTGATGCCGCTAAGAAGCCGCTTGGCTGTCATTACAAGGAGCCGGAGGGGACATCCCCCCCTCCTGCCGCCGAAGACCCGATCAAAGCCACATTCAAAGCGGCATTCGGCTCTGATCAGTCTTCCATGCAAAAACCCAGAAGTGATGTCATGACATCACTTCCGGGTACTGGCGCAAGATTCAAAAAAATTACAGCATTCAAAACAGCAAAACTTGGCGTTTGAATGCTTTTAAGTGCAGAGGAGGGGTTTGGGGTCTTTTAGACCCCCAGATCCCTCCACAAGAGTACCTGCCAAGTAAAAACATTTAAAAAAAAAAAACGCTGAATAACGTTGCTTAACGTGCGGTAAGCCACGTTATACGTTTTTTTTTCTTCTATTCAAAATATGGGAGCCTATTGATTTGAATGGAAGCCACACCATTCAGGATGATCCGACTTGCGGTGCGACTTGCGCTGTGAGAATCTTGAGGGGGAACTCCACGCCAAAATGGAGAAAAAAACGGCGTGGGGTTCCCCCACAGGTAGCAAACCAGGCCCTTCGGGTCTGGTATGGAATTTGAGGGTAGCCCCACGCCGAAAAAACAGCGTGGGGTCCCCCCCCCCCAAAATCCATACCAAACCCTTATTCGAGCATGCAGCCCGGCAGTCCAGGAAATGGGAGGTGCACCACCCCACCCCAAAGCACCTTGCCCCCATGTTGATCTTCCCGACAACCCTGGCCGGTGGTTGTGGGGGTCTGCGGGCAGGGGGCTCATCGGAATCTGGAAGTCTGCTTCAACAAGAGGGCCCCCCAGATCCCGGAACCCCTCCCTTTGTGAATGGGTATGGGGTAAATTGTACCCCTACCCATTCACCCCATAAAAGGCAGTGTATGTAAATAATGACAGGAGACCATTTGAAAAGTTTATTAAAAATCTTCATCCGGTCTTCTCCGCTCTGGTCTTCTCCTCTCCGCTCTTCTGTCCTCCGCTCTTCTGCTCTTTTGCCCTTCTGCAAAAGAGCAGAAGAGCGGAGGGCAGAAGAGCGGAGGGGAGAAGAGCGGAGAGGAGAAGACCGGATGAAGATTTTTAATAAACTTTTTAATAAAAGTGGTTAAGCGCTTTTTGACTGAGCTTAAGAGCAAAGTCTCACACATATCAAGGCGCCCAATCACAAGGGGGTGCACATGTTTCTTGGAGAGATCTTCACTGTGTCACCTTTGGAGCACTTGTCACTTTATGTGGTTTTTTACCTGCACGTTTTCAGCACTACTGGCACTTTTGAAGAATTTAATTTTAAGTGGCTACACCTTTTATATTGGGACTTGTTTGCACAAAACTGACTTTTATACACGTGTGTCTACATTAATTATTTTTATATATTTAAATGTATTTATTAATTTGTGATTATTCCACACAAAGGTATTTATTTTTATCAAAATTTCTTCACTTTTATGATATTAATTTATTGAGTCACATGTATTTGACCACTGGTTGGTTCACTGTTAACTGCGCAGCATTTTTAGATATATTGGGATTGCACTTGTGAGATAGTGGAGTGCTTGCAGCAATTAATCTTATCCTGGTTGCTCGTGGGATTTTACTGAGAGCATTTCCCATGGATGCATTTGTGCGGTGGCTCGGCGTTAAATACACCCACTGCATATATGTGTGCGGCCGGTGGGAACAGGATGAGTGTAATTATTAGGTGCAACTTCAGCCCCTATTCGCATCTATTAAGCTTCTCCTGAATACATGAAAACAACTCCAGATCTCCTGGTTGGGTTGCATAGCATCGATTAAAATTACAATTTTGCCCAAAATTTTGTATCAATTCTCGACCCTACCGATACCTGTCCCCCAGGACCAGCACAAGAGGCTTCAAGCAGACCTCTTGAGCTTCGCATGGCACTATAAACAACATAGAGTATCTCGCACTATGCTCTCTGCCTCCAGGAATGAGGCGGGACTGGGGTTCCCTAATCTCCAGCATTATTATCATGCCACCCAATTTAATGCCATCATCTCTTGGGTAACCCTGTTGGCATACAACTGTTGGACGCAAATAGATAAGCTATGGTTAGCTCCAGTTCACCCCAATAACTTGCTGTGGAACTCTGATGCTAAACACACCTCCTTGTTACACACCATGGCTCAAGTACGCAACATCTGGCGTTTGATGCGTTGCGTTTACTCCCACCAATCTAAAGCTTAGATTAAAGTGTATATACTGTATAGCTGGAATTTTTTTTGTCTTTCATATAAATTAGGGAATGGTTAGAACACCTGTTAATTTTTGTTTGCTCTCTGTATCCTGTTCGGGAGATGTACTTCTACTTCCTGTTCTAGAAACAGGAAGTCAGGGGAAACCTCTACAAAGTAAGAGGAATTCTCTGCTTGGACAGTTGTCACTGGAACATGTGTCCTCACTGGCTGATTTATCACTTACCCCTTGTTCTGCATTTCCTATCAATATCTGTCTTGGTGACAATGGTCACCATTATAAATAGAGAGTATAAATCTACCTAGTGGGGACACAGACAGCATACTTTCCAATCTGTCTCTACACCAGGGGTGTCAAACTCAATTTCATTGTGGGCCGCATCAGTATTAGGGTTGTCCTCAAAGGGCCGGTTGTATCTGTAAGACTATGCATTTACTTGGATACTTAGAAGTATACAGAATACACAGTGTAGAGTTCACGAGTATACTATATACAGATTGCAGAGTTCAGGGGTGTGCTATGCACAGACTGCAGGGTTGAGGCGTGTATGACATACAGAGTGCAGGGTTTATGGGTGCGCTATGTACAGAGTGCAGATATAAGAAGTACGTGGTGTACAGAGTTCAGGAGTGTGCGAAGAACAGAGTACCCCCACGCCCCAAAAAGCTTCCTTACATCTCATCTGCCTGGCTCTTGTACCTCCGGCAGTGTAGATGGCTCAGTGTCTCTCTCACTTGAAGGGAGATCATTGGTTGGCATTGCTGTGCCCTGCTTTGAGTGCATGCAGGGTAGGCAAAGATCTGCAAGAGCCGGAGGTGGCAGAAAGGAGTTCCACCACGTTCCAACTGAAAAAAAGCCCTGGGTCCGGGGGCCTTGTGTTTGACACCTGTACTCTACACTATCCAAAGCTTAAAAAAATATAGTCAGGATGAAAATAGTGCCATTGATTGAATTTAAGGATAAAACATACAGGTATATGCTTACTTGGACTGTACTTTTAATTCTGACATGTAATCATTTGGCATTTGTTCTAGTGGACATGTCACATTGTTATGATTTGGAAGCAGATGACCTGCAGACACACAGGTCCTTTCATGCTAACCTGTGATCATTGTATGAAGTAGGACTGTGACTGCGGATTCTCAGTACTATCCCAGGTGTAGCCCCAGGCTGCTCCTGCCTGTAAATGTGCTAATGAATAGTCATTTATATGCTCTAATAGAGATGATGGCAGCAACTTGCTGCTATAGATTCATTTATGGAGGTGGCTGCCTCCCACCTCTCATATTGTCTCACTTCATTCCTCTAGGCAGGTATTCATCATGATGTATTTCAGAATCCCATCTGTTTTGTAGTTTGCATGCACTGGTATGGGTTATTATATCTATCTATCTATCTATCTATCTATCTATCTATCTATCTATCTATCTATCTATCTATCTATCTATCTATCTATCTATCTATCTATCTATCTATCTATCTATCTATCTATCTATCTTTCGTTTCATCTATGCTACAATTGCTTTAGGGCTTGTACACTAGATGGATTCATTCCACGTGCTATATTTTCCAGTACAGGGAAAGTGTATGGACATGAGAAATAAAATCTTTTCTGTAGATCCTGATAATACCAACATGTTGAGTTGTAGTGTGTTGCAAATAAGTTCCTGTGGCTGCATTTTAGGTCATTATTCCTGCTTCATTTGTTAGATATTGAGGGACACCCATGTTTGCCATGGCTTAGGCGGACTATCCTACTGAACCGGTCAAGATTTAAACTGTTAATGGGCAGGCTGAATGTTAGAGGTGTGCATCTTCACTGGTCTCACAATTCGATTTGATTATCCTGTAAACGATTCGATTTGATTCCACGATGCATCAGGATTACTGCCCATGGTTTTCATTAAAAACCCATCAGTGTAGCCTATCAGTGCCCACCAGTGCAGCCTTATATGTGCCCATCAGTGCAGCCTTATATGTGTCAAACAGTGCAGCAATACCAGTGCAGCCTCATCAGTGTAGCTTAATAGTGCCTATCACTGCCATCTCATCAGTAGCCACCATTGCAGCCTCATCAGTGCTCATCAATGCAGCCTTTTCAGTCCCCATCAATGCAGCCTCATCAGTGCCCATCAGTGCAGCCTCATCAGTGCCCATCAGTGCAGCTTATCAATGCCCATCAATTCAGCCTCATCAGTGCCCATCAATGCAGCTTATTCAGTGCCCATCAATGCAGTCTATCAGTGCCCATCAATGCAGCCTACAAGTGCCCTTCAATGCAGCCTACAAGTGCCCTTCAAAGCAGCCTATCAGTGCCCTTCAATGCAGCCTACCAGTGTCCTTCAATGCAGCCTACCAGTGCCCAACAAAGCAGCATACCAGTGCCCATAAATACAGCCTATAATTATCCATCAATGCAACCTACCAGTGCCCAGATCACATAGAGCGGGTAACTCCCGCTGTGACACAAAGCTTATATTTGAATTACCCGGTGGCTTTTGTAACAAAGTCCTGCCTCCTGGACCAGCTCCTAAGATACACATCACACTGATTCAATTTCCCGGCATTGGATCAGTGTGCTATCTATCATAGGAGCTGGTCTAGGAGGCAGGACTTTGTTACAGCGGCCGCTGGGTGTTTCAGATCCAAAGTCAGTGTCACAGCGGGTGATCCCCCTCTGTGTGATCCCCAGCTCTGTGTAATCACACATACACAGGGAAGGAGGGAGGGGAGGACTCTGACAGGGGCGCGCCGGGATGATGTCATTGATGCAATTCTGATGCAGCCAATCTCTGCATCGATGCAGAATCGTTTAAGGATGCATCAATTATACTAATATTTTCAGCACCCCTATTGAATGTACCAAGTTGATTGATCGATCAACTTGGGTACCACCAGCCTGCCTGATTCTCTTGCGATTATCGCTAGTGGCTGCTATAGCCTCTAGCGATAATTACGGTCTTCTCCCAGCAGGGACGGCTTAGCCCCGCCGGGAGCAGACAGTCGCGGGGCAGGAGGGATTTCCCTGTCAGCACTGTTTGTGTAAATGGGGGAATCCTGCAACCACAAAGAAATTTGCACCATGCCGCCTTATACAGAAACACTTTTCTCATTAAAGAGTTAATCTGGTTGAAAAAAGACACAAGTCCATCAAGGTCAACCAATAGAATAAAAACACACAAACAACACATCACAGTAAAGCATGATCCAATTCGCCTCAGCAGGGGGTAAAAATTGAATTCTGAATCTCCATGAAGCAGTTGGATATTCCCTGGTTCAACTACTCCTGTTGCCAATACCTATAAATATTAGTATACAGTTATATTTTGTGCATTTAGGAAAGAATCCAGGCCTTTATGTCAAACAATCTACTGAGCTGGCCATAATCAGCTCTTGAGGGAGTCTATTCCACATTTTCACAGCTCTTACTGTGAAGAAGCCTTTCCTTATTTGGAGATTAAATTGCTTTTCCTCCAGCCATAAAGAGTGCCCCCTTGTCCTTTGTGATGACCTTAAAGTGAATAACTCAACACCAAGTTTACTATATGGACCACATATGTATTTATACATATTGATCATATCCCCCCTTATCTCCTCTCCTCAGGAGAGAATAAATCCAGATCCTCTAATCTTTCTATATAGCTGAGCTCATCCATGCCTCTTATCAGTTTGATTGCACTTTCTCTAGTTCTCCGATATCCTTTTTGAGAACTGGTTCTCAAAACAGAACTGCATTATTCTAGATGAGGTCCTACTAATGGATTTGTACAGGGGCAAAATGACATCTCTCTGTCTCTGGAGTCCATGCTTTTTTAATACAGGAAAGTATTTTGCTTCCTTTAGAAACTGCAGCTTGGCATTGCATGCTATAATTAAGCCTATGATCTACCAGAACACCCAGATCCTTCTCCATTGCAAAACAATATGCACACAGCGCGGTTTAAATAAATAATTGCACACCCGCAAACAGTATTGGCAGAGGGGCGAGTGAAAATGCCCATGCAAAGTCAAGAAAATTTGCTTGACTTCAATTTTACAAATACAAAACTTTTTTTTTTACATAAAAAATTTGGCATGTGCAAACTCATTACACCCTTTAGTGAATTAGGCTATATACTGTAACTCCACCTTTATTACTCTATTATAAATTTAAATATAAACCTTTAGAGGCATAAAGATAACAAAGTCTACTTATTCAATGCTTTTGTTTTTTGGCATTGTGGTGGTGTACCTGTCCTCTCTACTCCCCTTTGTAGGCTCAATTAGTGATCTGAGAATCCCAGCTTGTGGTGCAGGGCATGAATTCACAAACACATCCTTTGCAGGTTCACATTTAAAAACAGAAACCCTGATGAAAAATAAATCCAGCATATAGAAGTTTCCTATGACCATCAAGCGCATCCAAACCTGCCTTGGAAGTTTAAAGATCATTGTTGATACAGAAAACAAAGTTAGAGGAAGTTGTACAAGACAGTCTTCAGGAAGTATACTCCCAGTGACCCTGTAAGGTGCTTACACCTTTACCCAATTGCCTATATGGACATTTACTAAGTTACATCAATGAGAATGGCTAGTGTATAACTAGAGAACATGCATAAGGTACAAGTGATCCATCATAACTGCTACTTTCTGTAATCTACCAGCTGTGTGGTAACATTACAATCTGTACAGCATGAAGCAGTATTCTGAAAATGTTTATATTATTTATTATAATTACCTTCTATTAATGGAGAGGAATGGACATACTCGATTACCATAAATAATAAATTTCCTGTAATGTGAAAAGAACCCTGTTTAGGCAGTGCAGAATTTACATAGTTTCTCTACTGTACAGGTTACAAAAAAACTATAACCAAATCTACAGTTGATTTTTTAAAATGTAGTAGTATTAAAATCACTTAATATGGCTGGATAGCAATTTACCTCCTATCCTTGCAGTGGTGCCATTAGCGCATTGCAGTGCCATTTATTTTGAATCATACCCCAACGTAGGTTGGTTTGGGTTGCTAAGGTAATGTGGCTCCAATGTACAAGTTTTGTAATGCTTTACAAAACACTGTAATGTGCTGCATTGCCAAAAATAGTGCATGTCTATTTTTTGGTCATTTTGGTGCATTGCCAGCCCATTCATTTGAAAAAGCTGCCTTAAAGAAATCCATGTTAACATGCATTAATACACGTGCGTTAATGCAATACCCTGGGGTAGAGGCATAACTAGAACCTTCAGGGGCCCAGTGCAAGAAACCATGAAGTTCCCCCCTTCCCACTGATCCCGGGCCCTTTACTTCTAGCGCATGAACCTCTTTTTTTTACAATCCCGCAAAATATTGGGGCACCCCCCACGGTGGCGGAACACCAATGCCTGGTTGCAAGTGCGGCCTTTGCGGCCATGGTAGTTTTGCCACTGGTGTTGGTAGTTTTTATTTATTTATTTATTTTTTTTGAGGACCCCGTTTGTGGGGCTTTGGTGAAATACCAGAGGTCTAAACAGACCTCTGATGTTTCACCTTTAAGACAGAAACAGGAGAATGAGGACACCACCCTCAACCTCCATCTCTGCAGCCTCAGCAGCACAAGATGAATGGACAGGAAGAGCTCTGCACATACCTTACCATTCATACGCACACTAAAGCATAGTAAACACAGGCTTCTCCTCCTCTACCTTCTGCATGCTTTCAGCAGCTGCAGGAGTGAAATTGAGGAGTTTGGTTCCTCTATAGGCTGCCACCCTCCGATCCAGGTATACAGGGGGGCTGCATGGGCCTCTGGAGCATGGGGTCGGTTCACAATTGTAGGTACACCCCTGCACCCGGGCATCAAGGTCAGAGTGGATCCTAAGTTGAACTCCAGGTAAAAAAATTCTCAGCGTTATATGTTTTTGTTAATATCAGAACTGCTCCTCTCCCCGTACTAAAATACAGGAATGCTAAAAGCAGCTCAAAAACAGGTCAAGGAAGAAGTCAACTGCAGGTTGAATGCACCTGTCAATGAATTCAATGAATGATCTCAGAAATGTCAAAGCACCTAAAAGCAAGCTGCATTTGCCCATCAGCACAAGCCCAAAGTCCATCAATACGGACCTTTATAGCTGAATCCTCTATGCACATAGCTCAACATTGTTTTCATCAGTGGCCTCCAGTCAGTAAGGGGCGCCGCCCCCCCCAAAGTTAATTTGCCAAAGACTAAAGCTACTTTAACAAGTTAAAAACTGTTAGTCATATTATCATTTATTTAAAAAAAATAAACATAAAAACTGTATTTCGTTCGTTCATATGTATGTGCACCGTGCGGGGCACCGGACTAATGGATGTCTATTAGGTCCGTAAACTTTTGAAAAGCATGTGATTTGAGGCTGAGCTCTAATTGGCTTGTTTCAAATTGTCCTCTGCGCCCTGAACCCTCCCACTTTTGATTTTAGCAAATCAATATTTGTCCTCGCGTCACTTCCAGTTTCCGGCTTCTCATCCCGTGGAACGCAAGGCCTCCCCTGGAGAGTACGGACCTGCAGGGGGGAATTCGACGAGTGATAACCATTCACCATTTTAATTTTTCAGTTTGCTTTTCTTGCAAAAGATAAATCACCTAATCAAAAGGTGAATATAGACAAATAAAAGACTACCGAAAGCCTATCTCCAGGGAAAACAAAAATCCTCCCTTTCAATGGGGCTGCCCCTAAAGTTAAATGCTTGCTTACCTCTACGGTGCCCCTCAGCATCCTCACATTCAGGTTAGGGGTATGGCCAATGCATTGTACTTGAGGACTTCAGTGGACATGCAACCGCTGGTGCATAGGGGAGAAGAGGCTGTGGGCGCTGGTCTTACAGCCTGGAAGGAGTCTGCAGGAGTAGAAGATCAGGTATCTAAAAGTGCTTTTTCCAGTACCCCTTTAACCCTTGCAGTGCGCTGCATAAGAGAGTTTTTGTTTTCCCTTGCACTCAGCTTCAAGTTCTATTAACCTAGCCACCTCTCCTTCCTCGCCCTGTTGGTAGGACAATGAAAGAGCAGCAACCCACTGATCGGGTCATCTCTATTTTCTCCCCTTGAGTAAGCATTTTCACAGATAAAAGCAATATAAACCTAATTTGCCGAGCCTCCTCCCACAGTAAGTATAGGTGCTTTTGCATATGGCATTACAGCAGCCTGATATGAGGACAGATTCTGATAACTATACTAGATATAATTTAAAACATATGATCATTTAATGATTTTTTATGAATACATAAACTAAATGATGTTTTTCAGATATTTGCCTGGGGTGGTCCCACCGTATCTGTTGAATTTTTTTTTGAAGGTTGCAGCACGAAGTTGGAATACCCCCAAGGTAAACTGGAATGCCAGAGAACTCCAAAGTTGGCAGAACAGAGCTAGGAGCTATGGCAAAAATATGCTGCCCCTAGAGTACCCAAGATGTATAAAAAGACGGCAAGAAGATTGAGGCCAGCAGACCACCTATAAATAAAATATCACTGTTATTGGAGCAGAACAGAAACAGCCAATGGACCACAAGGAAAACATAGCACAGAGAAATATATTTACTATATGGCACGTATGTGTCAGAGAGCAGCATTAAGCACAGTCTTTATGGCCACTTCATACCAGGTGCATTGGGCTGTGCTGGGCAGCCTTTACCGGTGCAGCGCTAATGCACCAACAAGACGTTATGCCTTGTTTATAATTAAGTCAGCGTACAACACTGCGCTAAAGTGGTCCGCACTGAAAAAAATACAGCATGCAGTCATTTTCTTTTTACCATAGTGTGTTGTGTTGCAGTACATCCCACCACAGCTGCAGTAAACGGAAATTAATGATTGATAAGTCAATAAGCATACGCTTAGCTAGTGGACTGCAATGCTAAGAAGAAAGTTGCCACACACCAGAGGAGTCACTGGTGTCCACACTGATTAGGAAGGGCATCCACGAACTTGACATTGACTGCCCTTGTCTATAACCAGCCCTCAAACGTGTTTCACCCATTCGTAGAGAGCATGACTAGGAAATATGGGTGAACCGTGTTGGAGGGGGTAGTCTTAGAAGAGGGCCGTCAATGTCAAGCTTGTGGATACCCTTCCTAATAAATTTGGACACCAGCACTTGGTCTGTAAGTGGAGATGGCTCATATAACCCTTGACATACAGGATTGAAGACCAGCAAGAAGGAGGTGCATCGGGCTGTGCTGGGCAGCCTTTACCGGTGCAGCGCTAATGCAACGACAAGACGTTATGTCTTGTTTATAATTAAGTCAGCGTACACCACTGCTCTAAAGTGGTCCGGACCGAAAAAAATACAGCATGCAGTCGTTTTCTTTTTACCGTAGTGTGTTGTGTTGCAGTACATTCCACCACAGCTGCAGTAAACAGAACTGAATGATTGATAAGTCAATAAGCATACGCTTAGCTAGTGGACTGCAATGCTAAGAAGAAAGTTGCCACACACCAGAGGAGTCACTGGTGTCCACACTGATTAGGAAGGGCATCCACAAACTTGACATTGACTGCCCTTGTCTATGACCAGCCCTCAAACGTGTTTCACCCATTCGTAGAGAGCATGACTAGGAAATATGGGTGAACCGCGTTGGAGGGGTAGTCCTAGACGAGGGCAGTCAATGTCAAGCTTGTGGATACCCTTCCTAATAAATGTGGACACCAGCACTTGGCCTGTAAGTGGAGATGGCTCATATAACCCTGGACATCTTGCTGGTCTTCAGTCCTGGATGTCAAGGGTTATATGAGCCATCTCCACTTAAAGGCCAAGTGCCGGTGTCCACACTTATTAGGAAGGGCATCCACGAACTTGATATTGACTGCCCTTGTCTATGACCAGCCCTCAAACTTGTTTCACCCATTCGTAGAGAGCATGACTAGGAAATATGGGTGAACCGTGTTGGAGGGGGTAGTCCTAGCCGAGGGCCGTCAATGTCAAGCTTGTGGATACCCTTCCTAATAAATGTGGACACCAGCACTTGGCCTGTAAGTGGAGATGGCTCATATAACCCCTGACATCCAGGATTGAAGACCAGCAAGAAGGAGCGGCTTGGAGCGGAGAATTTTTATGTCCGAGCATCCAAATAGAGGACTATAATATTTTGTGCAGCTCTGCATAAAGGATGCAATTATTTTATCCAATAGGACATTTGGGTTTTATTCTGTATGATAAAAGACAGCTATTCTGGTTAGCAACCAAAATAATGGAGACCATACAAAAGTACCTCCTGATTTATGTGAGCCTAAATATGCGTAGCCCCAATGAAGCCTCAGTGAGCCTACAAAGTTTTTACATCATTCCTCAGGAATATTCTAAGGAATAGAATGTGCATTTTTTTTTTATTTCGGAAACCATAGCTCAAAAACAAAAGCTTTTCTCTGAGTACTAATATGCTTTTTTATAGCTTTATAGACTCCTTGTCCTTCCGAAACTGCTTAGCCTATAAGACAGCAATAAAGTGGTGACAGCATAACTATCCTTACAGGCCTAATAAAACGGTGAAGAAATGTGTTATGTCAGATATGACAGTTTAGCTATTTTATGGAAGTGCCTTTGTGCTTTTTTTTCATAGCCTGCGTGACAACAGTGACTGCTTGAACTTCATTGGTTCATATACACAACACTTTCACTCTCCTTCCCTATATACGTCTTTCCTATAATGAAAAAATGGTTAAAAAAAATTATCTCTATTTCAAAAGTCATTGTTGCTCTCCTTTCTTGCCGTAGGTTATCACGTGATCAAACAAAGGAAATTGCTCTCATGATCTGAACCAACATGGCTTAGGAAAAACCATTTTGGTGGCTAAAGGCTGGGAACTGGAAACTGATTTTTTGCCTTGTGAGCTAGCCTGATAAAACAGTAAACCGCCGACAAGACTATACTGCAGTCCCTTCCTTCCTAGTTTATTTCCAGAATGGCCTTTGTGTTCCTAAAATTCAGTGCACTTTATAATGCAAGCAGCAATTAGACTTTTGCAGTCGCCATGCAGCATGACCCTTTCTGCTTCCTTCACTCTATATAGATTAGGGCACCTGTGTCAAACACAAGACCCCGCGGGCCTCTCGCCCTCCACTCATTTGTAAAGACAGGAGCCTTGTGTGGGACAAGGGAGATGCAGTGTGGAATAGGGCATCACGTGGTAAACTGCACTGTGATCCCCATGTGCAGAGATGTCGTCCAATGATCTGCCCAGTGAAAGGCAGAGCCACTTACACTCCTGTAAAGTGAGATGTGTGCAGAGGTCAGGAGAGTGGTACAGAGGTCAGACCCAAGGAAGGGTGGAAGTGAGATGTGCACAGCCTGTGAAAGAAAGCTAAACCCTGCACAGTATGCATAGCACGCTTCTAATCCCTGCAATCTGTACTCAGTGCACCCCTGAACCAGTGCTGTAACTTGGCCTAGGCCAACAAGGCCCAGGCCTAGGGCTGCACTTTGCAGGGGGGCAGCAAAAAAAGCCTTATGGGGTGAATTGGGCCAGAGGGCAGAGTTCAGGAGGAAAATCAGTCTGGCACCCCCATAAAGCAGTCAGTGATGAGGCTGCACAGATGGGCACTAATGAGGCTGAACGTATGGGAACTGATGAGGCTACGCTGATGGGCACTGATAGACTTGTGGTCTGTGGTTCACAGATGACAGGGCGGGTCGTAAACAGTAAAGGGTGTGGCCTTTACGGGAAGGGGTGGGTCATATGTAAATTAGGGGGTGCACACGTTTAGTCAGGCCTAGGGCAGCACAAAACCTAAATACACTACTGCCCTGAACTCTGCACTCTGTGCATTGGGCACTCCTGAAACTGCAATGTATACATAGCACACTCCTAATCCTGCAATCTGTATGTAGTGCACCCTTGAACTGTACACTGTGTACATAGCACACCCCTAAACCCTGCACTCAGTACATAGCGCACCCCTGAACTCTGCATTATGTACATAGCACATCCCTAAACTCCACACATAATGTACTTCTGGTATTTATTGCTCCTTTAAGATCTTCCCAGTGTTAGTGCAATTTGGCCACATCCACCATTCGATGCGGTTGGCCAGCGGGGGGCGTGGTTGAGTTCCTGCACCCAATCTCTCAGAAAAAAAGCCCTTATATAGTCTTACAGATACAACTGGCCTTTTGAGGGCAACCATAATGCTGGTGCAGCCCTCAATGAAATTCAGTTTGACATCCTTGGGTTAGGGAGACCACCTATCATATTTTGTAGTCAACAACCATGCAAGTTTAAACCTGAAATTAATTTGGGTGTCCCCATAGAGCCACTCAGGGGTTAGGTCCAGGCTGTACATTGCTAGAGCTTCAACTGTCTACTGACTTTCTAACCTTTGGCAGCTGAACAACAGAGGTGGGGCTTAATGTTTTTGGTACAAGTGATATCTCTGGGAGGTGAAGCAGGCTTATCGAAGGCGTGGCATCTAATTGACAACTTGGTCTTCTCCACAGCACCCCATAAGTCAGGGGTGTCAAACTCAATTTAATCGCGGGCCGCATCAGCATTGTGATTGCCCTCAAAAGGGCCGGTTGTATCTGTAAGACTAGATGTCAAGAGCATCCCCTACCCTTACATAAGACGTCAAGAGCCTCTCCACCATCAGAAGTTGAGTCCCCCACCCTCCCTTACATCACAGTGCACCTCTCTTACCTTGTGGTGCTGTTGGGAAGAAGCTGGAGGCATTGCTGGAACGCAGAAAGTATAAGGTCTGGAGGAGGACTGGAGCTCTCCTGCAGCTACAGGAGAGGTGCGAGGGCCACATAAAATGGCCTGGAGGGCCGGATTCGGCCCACGGGCCTTGTGTTTGACACCTGTGCCATAAGTGATTATGGGCCATGTGACCTTGGTGGCCGACGGACTACTTTGTTGCACATTGACTCTAGGTTAGAGCCCTGAGAATTGTCCCACCAAGGGGTCAGAGGGGTAGGATGGCTACACTAAAGAGACAGGATAAGATATGGTAGGTAGGTGTCCAGGCAGAGGTCAGGGTAGGCGGCAGGCATAAAGTAGTGAGTGTCCAGGCAAAGACTGAAACAAGCAGTAGGCAAGAGAACAGTTTGTGTCCAGGGAGAAGTTGAGCAGGTGGCAGTCAAGAGCATAACACGAACAAGCAGCATTAACAGGGACTGGAGACACGAACAGGGTCAGGCAATTCAGGTCAACAACATCAAACCAAAAACAGCAATCTAACACACAAGGTAACTGGCAAGAAGACACAGCACTGGTTACCTCAATTTGAAAGTATTTAAATACACTCCAGTGTCAGTGAGCATGCTCAGCATCAGGGATGCATGCCAATGTGTGCCGACGCACACTAACGCACATGCGCGTGCTAATGTTTATGCATGCAAAATGCTGCAGACAGACAGGACGGGCCATGCCCTGGCTGTAAAACATGGATACTGGAGGTACAATATTTTAGCAAAAGCTGGAGCTCCATGTACAGTGTGCAGCCAACAATCAAGAGGGCTCCAATTAAAAAATAGGAATGGATTTGGAGACTAAAGCTGGCCATAGATGGTTCGAAGCTTGGCTGGGTCAGCAGGGACCAGCCAAGATTTAAACCATGTATGGGCAAGGCTGATACAACCAATCTGTCAAATTTTTTCATGCGATTTTTGTCAGCAGCTATAGCCGCTAGCAATAATCACTGCAAGTTTTCCTGGCAGGGAGGGCTCCCCGTCCCCCACTGCCAGGAGAACACAATAGCTCTGCTGAAGAGATTCCTCCATCGCACTGCCTTTGTTCATAGGGGAATTGAGAAACCCGTGGTTGCAGGAAAGAAAAGTGGATTATCTATGGCCAGCCTAACAGAGTTACTGGAAGGCACCACAAAGTTTAGCATTGCTGTTACTGTGGAAACGTTTTAGGCCACACAAGGTTTACTTTGACCCCAGGCCAAGCAAAGGACTACTGTAACTAGTGATCGATCGATATCGTTTTTTTAATGCCAATACTGATATTTTGGTCATCGGATATCGGTATCGCCCGATATTTTCGGACATTTAAAAAAAAGTTTTATTTTTTACATCACTTCCGTTTTTTTTTACATGGAGCCGAATGCGGCTTTGATCGGGTCTTCTCTTCGGTGGCCATGCAGGTAGGATGCCCGGGTCTCCCGGTGGGACAGGAGACCCGGGCGAGCCGCGGAAGGCGGCAGGAGGGGGGGCGTCTCCTCCCACTCCTTGTAATGACAGCCAAAAGGCTTCTCAGCCTCATCGGTTGTCATTACATGACAGCCGACTGTCGGCTATGGATGCCAGTACCGTGGGGTGATGCCTCTAGCTGCACGTATCACTCCGGTACAGCACTTTCCCGAAATATCGGCAATATCGGTAACCCCAGGGGCAGGGGCAGACTGGCAACTTTTGGCCCAGGGGGGACGTACAAACCAGAGGCCCATGGTGCAGCGACTCGGCCCCCCAATCCCACTCTCCCTCACCCCCCCCCCCTCACTCTTCCAATCCTCCTCTTTACCCCCATTCCAAGCTGAAGCCCTGCTCAAGATACTCTCTACTTACCAGCTGAATCTGATTTCCGACCAGGCCAGCAGGGGCAGGTTGGAGGGGCTGGGAGGGCCCGGTTGGGGCTGGCTGGGGCAGAAGAGTCTCCAGTGGGGCATGGAACCGGCCTCTGCTCAGACACAGTTTACACCATCAATGCTGGGGGGCCTGTGCTTTGTCCTTGTCTTCAACCTGCACTCAGGAATCCTTTAGACATGTCTGTGGCAGAAGCAGTGCAGCCTTTTTATGGGGCATCAGAGTGGCCCAGGGGGCAATTGCCCCCCTGCCCCCTGGCCCAGTCCTCCCCTGCCCAGGGGCCAATTCCGATATATCGGGGAAAGTGCAGATCGGCCCCCGATATATCGGCATTGCCGATAATCGGTCGATCCCTAATTGTAACCCCCCTGTGACATAAGACCTCAGTGCAAGTCAAAAAGATGTTTCCGCATGCTTAAAGTGGGGGCTAAACCCATGGATTTAATGGTTTCAAAGAACAGTAATATTCCCGGCATGTCAGGAATGCTAACTGTCATATTTGCCTGTGTCCTCAACCAAACTGTTAAACAATCAAATGGCTGGTGTCATAACTGATCACATGTGCATCATCATGGCAATTGCAGATCAAACAACTAAGATTGCAGCTTCCTTTACTAAAAGGGATAGGAGGGTTTATTTCCGTTTTAAGAATATCCATATGATCAATGTTTCTAAAGGTTCATGGAATTATTTTGGTTTGGATTTGAATCCTCTGTTGCACTAATCACTGGGAATAGGACCTGTCAGATCTTTTGTAATATTTGGATGATTATGGCCATTATATACAATATTTGAGAGCCTTTACCTTTTGTAATGTATCCTGAATCAGTTATGATACAATTCAGTGGGCAGGGAAGTCAGGAAGCCACCCCTGCAGTGGTGGAAGGGTGTGTATTAGGTTTACGGAGTGCAGATTTAGGTGTATCCCATGACTGGTACCAGGTGTGCTCTTCATGTTTCAGCCTGTGTAATGAGGGTGTCAAGGGGGCATTTCAGGGTGTGTGAAAAGTTCATTCCTGTGAATTCTTTATTATTATTATATAAAGAGCAATATACCTCCAGGCTTGTGAATTCCTTGTTATTATATAAAGTTCAATACAACTGCATTAGACAAAAAGCATCAAATTAAATTGTACTCCGAGGAGCTTGTGCTACAGAGACTGTCAGTATGAGGCTGCATTAAGCATAATGAAATGTTACGGGGCTTATTTGATACTTTTATAAAGAGCAACAGTATGCAGTAACCATGGCAACCAGCTAGAATTGGGCTTTTGCAGGTTTTAGCAGGCAGATTAGAAAGCTGATTTCCGACCTGTGGCTTTGGGTTACTGCACCTCACTGCAATCATTTCACTGTAGATATGCCAAATTTTCAACTGCAGGGGTGGAAAAAAAAAACTATATGATCTATCGGATAGATTCTATCCAATCAATGATGCTGACAGGTTTCCCAGGGCATTGAGAATGACCTTTTCATCATTCATGGAGACAGATGTATTCTCTATATGTGCACTCAGAAGGTTGCATTGACCATATTATTTGGTTATTCACAACACAATTTCTATGTTAAAGTAATATTAACCACTTAAAGCGGTTGTAAACCTAAAAAAAAAAAAAAAAAAAAAAAAAACCTGCAAGACAAAGGCATAATGAGCTAGTATGCATCGCATACTAGCTCATTATGAATTACTTACCTTAGAACGAAGCCCCGACACGGAGCCCCGGACACCGCTGTGGGAGCTGACATGATCCCTCGGCGTCTCTTCCAGGTTCGGCGGCTCCGGCGCTGTCATTGGCCGGAGCCGCGATAACGTTGACGATGACGCGGGAGTCATTTTCCGGCAAGCTCCCGGCAAGGAAAGATGAAGGTCCGCCGTGTCGGTTTAGGAGATATTAATTGTACCAATGACAGCGCCGGAGCCGCGATAACGTTGACGATGACGTGGGAGTCATTTTCCGGCAAGCTCCCGGCAAGGAAAGATGAAGGTCCGCCGTGTCGGTTTAGGAGATATTAATTGTACCAATGACAGCGTCGGAGCCGCGATAACGATGACGCGGGAGTCATTTTCCGGCAAGCTCCCGGCAAGGAAAGATGAAGGTCCGCCGCGTCGGTTTAGAAGATATTAATTGTACCTACAGGTAAGCCTTATTATAGGCTTATCTGTAGTTAAAGTGGAAAAAAGCGGTATACTACCGCTTTAAGGACCAAGCCTATTTTTTTTTTTAATTATATATTTTTATTAATTTTTCAAAAATACATAAAGTTTAAAAAAAAACCAAAAAGAGGAACAACAAATAACAAATAAAGATTGATTTATACATCCATGCATTTATGGCATTTCCAGATTTGCTACACATTAATTATTCCTTGACCAAAAGAAAAAAAAAACCCTCGTAATAATTATTATCAATCGTAAAGGGGAGAAATCTCCCAAAACCATCTTCCATCCACCTTATTATCGTGAATAAAACTTGTGAAAAAAAAAACAAAAAAAAAAAACAAAAACCCTGAGCCCCCGTTCACACTAAGGCGACCTTAGTCGCCGTAGGTCGCCTTCCATAGGGAAGCTGTGGACCCGTTCTAATAGTCGCTCCGACTTAGAAAAAGGGTCCGGAGCTTCTTTGGGGCGACCCGGAGGCGACCGCCATAGACTTCAATGTTATGAAGTCCGTGGCGGCCGCTCCGAGGTCGCCCCCCCGAAGTCGGATCACCCCTATGTGAACGGGGCCTGAGGACCGAGCCTATTGTGACACATTTTGTTAAAAAAAGTTTTTTTGCTAGAAAACTACTTAGAACCCCCAAACATCCAAACATTATATATATATATATATATATATATATATATATATATATAAAATTTTTAGCAAAGACTCTGGAGAATAAAATGGCGGTCATTGCAATATTTTTTTGTATTTGCGCAGCGGTCTTTTAAACGCCATTTTTTGGAAAAAATTACGAAAAAATTACATTTCACTGCATTTAAAAAAAACTTAACAGTAAAGTTATCCCATTTTTTTGTATATTGTGAAAGATGATGTCATGTCAAGTAAATAGATACCCAACATGTTACGGTTTAAAATTGCGCACACCCGCTGAATGGCAACAAACTACGGTCAATAAAAATCTCCATAGGTGACGTTTTAAAAAATTTTAACGGTTGCCAGTTTAGAGTTAGAGTGTAGCTCTTTTTTTTTTTAATTATTGCTCATGCTCTGGCGATCGCGGCCATACCTCACATGTGTGGTTTGAACAGCGATTTAATTTGCGGGAGAGACTACCGTATACATTTTTTTCGTGCATGAGCTCACGGCGTCGGGTCGGGTTAAAAATTATTATTTTTTTTTTTTCCTATTTATTTTATTTATTTTTATAATTTTACCACAGGTTTTTTAAAAATAAAAAAACTGATCACTTTTATTGCTGTCACAAGCAATGTAAACATCCCTTGTGACAGCAATATGCAGTGACAGGTACTCTTTATGGAGGGATCGGGGGTCTAAAAGACCGCAGACCCCTCCACTACACTTCCATGTATTCAAAGCCTTGAAAACTGCATTTTTGATTACATTCACTTTTTAAAATTTGGCGCCTATAGCAGCCGAGTATCCCAGACCTGACGCCATGGACGCCGCCTCCGGGTTACGTCATCGAAGACCCGATTGAAGCCGCATCCTGCTTTGATCGGGGCTCAAACCAGCCGGCGCGTCCGGTGGGATGGGAGACCAGGGCAGAGCCGCGGAAGGTGGCAGGAGGAGTCTGGGGGTAACGATACGAGCGGCTCCCGAGCCGCACCGGTCGTTACTGCCGGAAAGCCGACCGCCGACTCCAAAAAAGGGTACCGGGATGATGCCTCTAGCTAGAGGCATCACCCTGGTACAACCACTTAAAGTCAGCCAGCGTGGGTCTACGTCGGTTTGTGTTTAGTGGTTAAAAGCAATTTTTTAAAATAACAAACCTTTTATATTTGCCTGCTCTGTGCAATGGTTTTTCACAGATCAGCCCGGATCCTCCTCTTCTCGGGTCCCCTGCTGGAGCTCCTGGCCCCTCCCTCCTGCCTAGTGCTCCTATAGCAAGCAGCTTGCTACTGTATAAGGGGCACCTCATCATGCTCGCTCCTGAGCCGCTGCTTTGTGTGCCCATTCACACATGGAGGGCTTGGCCCCGCCCCCACTCTTTCCTCATAGGCTTACTGGCTGTGATTGACAGTAGCAGCAGCCCAACGCTGCCCCAGCCAATGAAGAGGAGGAAGAGACTCGGGAGAGCCACTGCTCTCATGCACATCGCTGGATGAAGATGGGGCTCAGGTAAGTATTGGGGAGGGGCTGCTGCACACAGAAGGTTTTGCATAAAATTCATGAAGGTAAAAAACCTTGGGCCTTTACATCCACTTTCAACAAAACCATCTAAATACTACACCGTTAGAGCTCTCCTGCCTTTCCTGTATTTTACCAATGAAAATACACTTATTGGGATTTTTTTTTTACCAAACATATGTAGCAGAATACAAATTGTATAAGACATCAATTTAATTTTGGTACAGTGTCGCACGACCGCGCAATTGACAGTTAAAGAAACGCAGTGCCAAATCGCAAAAAAAAATGGCCTGGTCATCAAGGGGGCAAATCCTTCCGGTCCAGAACTGGTTAAATACTAATTTGAGGAGGCATGGTGTTCATTTAAAATTTGGGTGGGTGGAAGCAAAACCACCCCCATTGTCCACAACAACAATAGAACAGAGACGGTATCTTCACTGTGTATAATGTGCCATAAAGGGCCGTGCTAACGCTCTTGTATAGAATTGTATTGGAACTCTCCTGGCTCCCTTTGTAATGTAAAGCACTGTGCAAACTGTTGGCACAATATAAATCCTGGGTAATAATGATAATAATGGGCTCTGCCTGTACTACCAGCGCTTATACTATAGACACCAGATTTCAGACATTCCGCCTCTATGTTCTCTCGGCCAGTGACCTCTTGTTGGAGATAGGAGCTCTGTGTACTCTGGGTGTTTGGTGTTTGCTGTTTCATTCATACATTGATTGTAGTCAGTTTATGGCTTTATAATTGGTTACATGTTCCTGCTTCTGCTTTCACTACAACATAAATGGCTCCTGGCATAAAAAATAAAAATACAGAAAAGCATCCTATGTAAAATCTCTATACGGTGTATAGCAATGTACCTGGCTCTATGCAATTTGAAGCAAAACCAACAGAACGCTTAGACCTGTTGTGCACATTGCTGCTGGAAAACACTCAGCTTTTATGCATACAGGCTTTTTATTTTACTGATCTAAACACAGCCCATTGTTTTTAATGGGCCTGTACACACAGGCGGGTAAACACACGCTGAGAATTAATCCTTAACCACTTCAATAAAGGGCACTCTCACCCCCCTTCCTGCCCAGGCCAATTTTCAGCTTTCAGCGCTCTCACATATTCACTACATTCTCTTTCTTTTCCCCCCTCCCCCATCAGGGCTTCCCCTTCATTTTTCTTCCCCTCCCCTACCCCCCTTCTTTTTCCTTCCCTCTTTTCCCTCTTCTTTCCCTTCCCCCCTCCTATTTCTTTTCCACTCCTTTTCTTTTCCCCTTCCTTTTTCCTTTTCCCTCCCTCTTCCCTTCTTTTCCCCCTCCCCCCCTCCCCCCCTTTCTTTATCTTCCCATTTCTTTCTGTCCCCACCCTGTTCTTCCAATTGATCCATTATCCTATGATATTCATGAGCTTGATTCCCAATATGGGAAATATCAGGCTCCATACCTGGGAAGCAGCTTATCCCAGAAGGTTATGCAACTGTCTCAAACCCCTTATTATTTGAAATTATGTTTATGTTAACTATGTTGTTTTGTTCATTTGTTTTCAATAATAATATTTCTCCATATGATTTAATGTATACATGTAAAATCTTGTTATTGTATATCAATTATCTGTTGGTTATGGTCACAGAGGTATAGCGCCACTTGGCATTCATCTCCCCTGATTATCCCTTGTTCAGCAACCCGGATCCATTTCCATCACCATCTATGGATGGGAGGATCCTGCTGGATGTTCCCCATGGCGGGCATGTGACGCCCGTCTGGGTACACACTTAGTATGTGTCCCTGAGCCATGGTGTAGTGTCTGGGTACCGACACTGCTGACAGTCCCTGGATATCCGGTGACTCGTCTACGTCGGCGCCGCAGACACACCCATTGGCTATGCGCAGTACGTCACATCCGGCGCATCTTGATGAGCCGGTTTGTGTACAAGCGCATTCGGAGCGTCTGCCCCGAACACAGCTATCATGTGGCCGGCTGATTACCGACCCAGCTGTGTTTGGGGTGGAGCGGTTCCTCATATAGGCGCCATCCCCACTGAGATACTCACTCGGCTACGGGATACCGGACTGCGAGGAGCGTTAGGTAAATATAGCACATGGCTTTATTATGCTGTCCTTCTCATTGGACTCTCTGCTGCTTATCATTCTAACACTATTACTCTTTGAGATACTTGGGCTCTTGTCATCCATTTATGGGTCCTTCTTGCCGTCCTGATTTCTTCACACCCCCATCCCTTTATGTATACTATTGTCACACCCCACGTTTCTTGCGATCATTTCACCTTCACTCTTTGGTTTTATCCACTCACTTTTGGTGATGCGTGCACTTGATTTAGGATCTTTTGTTTCAGTTTTGGTCTATCTATAGCACGTGGTGTCTACAGGCTACTCTCAAGCTACTGAGATGGGTCTATCCTTCTTTTCACTTTTTCTCTGTAGCGTTCACGCATTGGCTTGAACCAAACACTTCAATATTGCGTTTTTTTCTGTCTCCTTATGGACATAAGGTTTGTTGGTCCTGATATCGACCCAATCTTCCGTTCACCAGTCCTGGCTACTCCAGCAGCCACCCCTTAGCCCTGTCATGAGACACTACAGGGGACATATACAAGTATACTGTATTTGGTAAGTTCTCCTCCTACTATGGAGCTGACATATACAAGCATGTACGCAATTATCCCATTTTGATTATACACTTTTCATTATCCAGAATACAGTTGCCTTACATGTTGTGATTTGGACCCCTATTTGTTGTGGACTGCTCCCATGTCCGCCGGGGGGGTACTAGTCCCAGTCGTGATCCCCTAGGTCTCCAGTTGCTTTTAGAATCGGCTATACAGGTGGGTTATATGTTGGCTGGCGCTTACCTCTGTTTTGACCTACCGTTATGAGATGTATTATGTGACATGTTTCCCAAATAGATATGCACTGACTTTACTTTCTCTTAATAATTCTAGTAGCATTGTTGATATACATACCCACGTTATTTGCCCCTGAGGAAGCGGTCACCCGCGAAACATGTCGGGCTGGGTTTGGGTTTAGACACCCAGGTCCATCACACCAGACCCACCAGTCTTACCATCTCTGGCAAAGGTCTGCAGTGGACAGCGTGATCTACACCCACCCTCCGTGGATATTTGGCTCTCCCAAAGCCTGTATATTGTATGTACTACTCAATTGCTCTGTATGCTGTAATATTATTAGTGTTTTGTCAACACGATAATAGTTACTTTTAAATGTTCTTCTTCTTTATTTTTGGTGTTGTATCAATAAAATTTGTGTATTTTTACATACATGTGGATTCTCTGCTATTTGTCTTGATGACAGTATCCCTTTAAAAGTCCCCTTGGCCCATCCATTTTCCTTTTCTGCTCTCACATATTGAATGCTACACTATACCCATATGAAATTTGTATCATTTTTTTTACACAAATTGCTTTCTTTTAGTGGTATTTAATCACCGCTGGGTTTTTTTATTTCTTACAAAAAAAAAAAAGACAGAAAATTTTGAAAAAATAAAAAGTTTTTCTTATTTTCTGTCAGTATATTTTGAAAATAAATCATTTTTCTCCTTCACTGATGTGCACTGATGAGGCGGCACTGATGGGCATTGATAGGCTGCACTGATGGGTACTGATGAGGTGGCACTTATGGGCACTGATGAGGTGGCACTTATGGACACTGATGAGGAGGTACTAATACGCCACACTGATGGGCACTGATAGGTGGCACTGATAGCCGACACTGATGAGCACTGATAGGCAGCACTGAGAGGTGGCACTGATGGGCACTGAAAGGCGGCACTGACGGGCAGCACCGATGAGCACTGACGGGCGGCAGTGATGTACACTGATGGGCAGCACCATCAGTGCCCACAATCAGTGCCCATAGTGCTGCCAGTCAGTGCCCATCAGTGCCTAGATAAGCAGGCACTGATGGGCACTGACTGGCAGCATTATGGGCACTGATTGTGAGCACTGATGGTGGGCACTGATTGGCACTTTATTTTAATTTTCTGTAATCAGGGCACTGATGATCAGTGCCCTCATTACCTGTCTTTGTCTCCCCTGTGAGGGGGAGCCGCTGATCGGCTCTCCTCGCCTCACACTCTGACAGTGTGAGGCGAGAAGAGCCGAATAACGGCACTTCCTCCTTTACATGTGATCAGCTGTGATTGGACACAGCTGATCACATGGGTAAAGAGTCATGTCATTGACTCTTTACCGAGATCGGGGTCGCACCGTGTCCTAGCAACACGGCGCGGCCATGATCGCGGCCGTTTTGGTGCGGCATCATAGGACGGTGTCCCAGAACAAAGGATGCCCCGCTCCGCCGTCATTTGACGGTGGACGTGTAGGAAGTGCTTAATATATATATATATATACACAGAAATCTGAGTTGCCGCTCAGAATTTTGTATACTCGCAAATACGCTCAAATGCCACACTTTCTTCTTGTGTGTGCATAAACGCAAATACGTGCAAGTTACATAGTTAGTCAGGCTGAAAAAAGACACAAGACATAAGAGCTGGGGGAGGAGAAGCAGCAGCACACTAATCTTCATGCAATCGGATTCTGGTGCGGACCAAAAAAGGGTCCTGTGCGACTTCGGTCCGAATGCAATGTGAATTCAGCCATACAATCTAAATGACTGAATTTGTAACGCACAGACATTGCATGTGATTTGCAGAGCAGTGGGCTCCGAATCACATGCAATGTCTGACATCGTATATGTGTGAACTGGCACTAAGTGTTTTTGTTACACCTCCATTACAAAATGAATTTGGCTTTATCAGAAGACTGAGAGCCGGTTCACACTGAGGCGATCCGACTTGCCGGGGCGACCCGTGAAGTCGCGGTGCACAGCGCGCACCGCGACCTCTGAGCGACATGCACGGACTTCATATCATTGAAGTCAATGCAGGTCGCTCCAGGTCGCCCCAAAGTAGTACAGGACCCTTTTTCTAAGTCGGAGCGACTTGTGTCGCTCCTATTAGAACGGGTCCTGTGCTAAACTATGGCAGGCGACCCACGGCAACTTGTCAGGCGACCAAGTCGCCTGACAAGTCGCCCCAGTGTGAACCGGCTCTTAGGGAGGTGGTCAGAGCATTACTAGAGATCAGGAATACTTGAATTTTTCCTGACATTCTATTAATATCTGCTTATTAAGCAGGGATAAATAGAGATAAGCTGGTGTTTTAAAGGACTACCACATATGCTGTAATGGCGAGATCACTCAGCATGTACGGAATGGTGAACATGCCAACTTCCCCTCCCCCCATGTATCAGGTGACCGGCGGCACTCTTCTGGACAGAACCAAACTGTTCATTGAATGAGCTGCACAATGATAGTAATTGCTATAATTTGTCTTACGGTTACCATTGATACTGAAATACACATATTATTGTAGCTTGTCCTGGCTATGTCAGCTAGCAAACCAGCCAAGTCCATCTCCACCACTAGAATATAAGAGAGGGCTGGCATCTACTAAAGAGTCAATGGAGCCGTGCTGTTTGCCATGAAAATAGAAGGGTTTGATAACAAAGAAATAGGAAGGGATGAGAAATTGGGTGCTTTGAATGAGATGAGAATTTTTAATGGTATGGTGGATAAGCTAACTGGTATAGTTAAAGGCACTGAGCCATAGAAATCCAAGCATTAATGGCTGTGTAAAGACTATGGAGATACGGTGGGTATAGAAAAGAATCACCTCCATTAAAATAATCACATTTTGTTGCGTTGCGGCCTGAAATTAAGACAGACACGGTCTTCGTTATATCCAGCTGTATTTACTAGTGCGACTTAGAACATCCAAGTTAAAAGGTATAACACCAACATGCCAGAAAAAAAAAATCCAAAATTCAAAAACAGAATCACTGAGTTGGAAAAAGGATCACCCCCCCCCCCCTTTATGTCAGTATTTTGTTGAACCACTTTTTGCTTTAATTACATCCTTTAGTTTGTCTGTACTAACTTTGCACATCTAGACTTTGCAATATTTGCCCACTCTTCTATGCAGAACTTGCTCATGTACAGTTAAATTTGATGGTGACCATTTGTGGACTGCAGTCTTCAAGTCATTCAACAGATTTTCATTGGGGTCGAAGTCTGGGCTCTGACTAGGCCATATAAGGATATTCACAATTTCTCCTTCAACCCCTGTGTGGTCATTTTTGCTGTGTACTTTGGGTCATTGTCATGTTGAAAGATAAACCTTCTCCCATTGACAATGCTCTGGCAGAGGGCAGCAGATTGTTCCCAAGAATTTGATGGTATTTTGCCCCATCCATTTTTCATCTATCCTGACAAGTGCTCCAGTCCCTGCTGCAGAGAAACACCCCCATAACGGGATATTACCACCTCCAGAAGAGGGGCATGGGAGGGGTCACTGTAGATAAAATGTGGTGAGGTATCAGTGTGGGCGTGACCTGAGAACCTGAGGAAAGAGGCCATGCCTCCGAAATGTGTCATCATAGTAACCTATGTGGGTACGCACTGGTCGTTCTGTCTCTCTCCCCACCACCTATTGTCTTCCGGGAAGGCCCTGACGCCCATGCGCAGTGTTGACTGTGACGGCTGGTCCGGGCACAGGCATATTCGGGTGAGTATGCTGGAGCCCCATCTAGGAGGACTTGGATCCCGCCATCAGGCTTGTTAGGAGTAGCGATCGAGCTCCATACGTCTTGAAGGGGTGATCCAGGAGAGAAGGGAACAACTAATTGTACAAGGCCAATATAATTTAGGATCATGTGAGTGCAGCTATTATAAAGTTCAGTTTATGTCCACAATAAAAACTATATTATGCGAGTGCGGCCATGCGCTTTTCTTCTCTTTGACCCTTTGCACAGATACTTTTGTCTGCCACCCAGTGGAACCAAGGAGAGCTGCAACTACCTGGCAAGTTGAAGGTTTTTTGTTTTTTTTTTCTCTTTCCATAAAGGACCATCCACCAGCCAGCCTGGAGGTGTCTATCTGGTCAGCGCATGAACTGGTGAATCTATTTTTTTTGGTGTATTACCACCTCCATGCTTTACTGTAGGAATGGTGTCATTTGAATAGTGAGCTGTATTGGATTTCCGCCAGACATATTGTTTGGCGTTGGGGCCAAATAATTAAATTTCAGTCTCATCTGACCGTAACACCTTTTTCCACATAGCCTCAGAATCTTCAAGGTGCGTTTAAGGTTTAAGATGAGACTAAAATTGGCCTCAACACCAAACAATATGTCTGGCGGAAATCCAGTAGAGCTCACCATTCAAAATACACCATTCCTACAATAAAGCATGGAGGTGGTAATATCCTGTTATTGGGGTGTTTCTCTGCAGCAGGGACTGGAGCACTTGTCAGGATCGAAGGAAAAATGAATGGGGCAAAAAAACCATCAAATTCTTGAGAACAATTTGCTGCCCTCTGCCAGAGAGTTGTCAATGGGAAGAAGGTTTACCTTTCAACATGATAATGACCCAAAGCACACATCAAAAATGACCACACAGTGGTTGAAGAAGAAAACAATGAATGTCCTTGCATGGCCTAGTGTCAGAGCCTGCATACTTGCCAACTGTCCCTTTTTTCCTGGGACAGTCCCTGCAAATAGGAGCCTGTTCCAGGTAATCTATATTGTCCCTGGAAGCGCCTGTTAATCAGGCTGCCCATAAATGTTATGCAGAAGTAGTGCAGCTGAATGGGAGACTTATTCTAACTCTGCTACTGTGGCCTTAAGTTTGAATTTCCCTTTTTAATTTCCTGTAATTCTCTTTATATTGAGTAGACTCTATAATCTGATAAATAGGCAAGATTAATTATGCAGAGTGGGCAGGGCTTCCGGGAAGTGGGTGTGGTAATTGATAGCTGTGCTGCAAAGTGTCCCTGGAAATTTTTTTTAAATGTTGGCAACTATGAGCCTGGACTTAAACCCCATTGAAAATCTGTGGAATGACTTGAAGACTGCAGTCTACAAACAGTCACCATCTAATGTAACTGAACTTGAGTAGTTCTGCAAAGAAGAGTTGGCAAATATTGCAAAGTCTAGATTTGCAAAGTTAGTGGAGACATATTCCATATTAATGAGGCCCATTAATCTTTTCTTTATCAGCACCACCCATACAGTATATAACATGCTCTCTTTTACAGCTTCATTTAGATTTCCTTTGACATTTTAGTATTTATATTGATTTTTGCTTGGGTCCTATAGTGTTTTCTACTGCCTCATTGTAGGTATACTGAAGAATTTAAAATATTGAAGTATTATTTAATGACAGAAATGTACCTATCATGCTTTTAAATTCTAGGATCAAAAACGGACAGGGCATGTCGTTGACAATGTAATGGCTGTGGGAACCATAATTCAGAACTTAAATTAGTATTAAAGTGGTTGTAAAGTCTCCTTTTTTTTTTTTTTTTTTAATAACAAACATGTTATACTTACCTCCTTTGTGCAGTTGGTTTTGCACAGCAGCCTCAATCCTCCCCTTTTCGGGTCCCTCGTTGCTACTCCTTGCCCCTCCCTCCTATTGAGTGCCCCCACAGCAAGCAGCTTGCTATGGGGGTACCCAAGCCGAGCTGCAGCTCTGTGTGTCAATTTAGACATGGAGCTGCTGTTCGGCCCCACCCCCTGTTTCTCCTGATTGGCTCGCTGACTTTGATTGACAGTTGCGGGAGCCAATGGCGCCGCAGGCTGTTCTCAGCCAGTCAGGAGGGAGAGTCCTGGACGGCTGAGGGACTTGTGGACATCGCTGGACAGAGAGTTGGCACAGGTAAGTATTAGGGGTGCTTGGGGAGACTGCTACACACAGAAGGCTTTTTATCTTAATGCATAGAATGCATTAAGATAAAAAACCTTCCTGACTTTACAACTCCTATAAATGCAAACATTTATTTTATTGCAGTCTACCAATTCGTAAATGTGATGGCTGTATTCATTTCTTTTATTCTATTTTCATTTCGTGATCCAGCAGCAAGTCTGTTGCTTTTCAAAAGCTCAAGCTCTCCAGCAGAATGTATCAGTATACATGGATGAGACAAGCCACTTAACACTGGCAGGGGTGATTACAATAATCAGCTTTTATTTATTATTGCCAAACCTTTAAGCTTGGTTCACAGTACTGCGACCTGAAACCTTACGGTGCGACTTTGCCAGGCAACTTCCTGGCTATTTGCTGGTGACTTGAGTACTACTTTGATGCGACTCTAAAGCGAGGGAGGGGCTACACCACAGGGAATGCCTGTGTAATCTTCCTGTAATTTTGGATCCAAATCACTATAGATGAGGATCTGCCTTGAAGATTTCCATTAAAGTCTATGAGCACAAGTGAGATAGAAGTCGCCTTGAAGTAGTAAAGGAACTTTTTCTAAAGTCGGAGCGACATCAGTAGTGCTAATTAAAGTAGAACTATAGGCAAAACTTTTTTTTTACATTTTGGAAAGATCAAGGGAGGGTTATAACACCTGTCAGATTTTATTTTCACCATCTATGTCCCATTGTGGAGATTTCCCTTCATTTCCTGTTCCATAGCCAAACAGGAAGTGAGAGGAAATCCCTGTAAATCAAGGGAATTTCTTGGGGACCCCCAGGTCATCAAAACCATGTCTAACATGGGATTTCACATCTCATACGACTTGGGGTCTTACAACTCGGATCCCAAGTCGCGGCACTATGAACTGAGCCTTATTACAATAGGAATCAGCTGTAACTAATTTTAAAGTATGAGCTGGAGTTTGGCTTTAATATATTTAGTGTATTTAAATCTGCCAGTACATTTAACACTATCACCCCCCCCCCGACTGACAATGCTTCTTTGCCTCTTGTGCGCATTCATCCAGAGTTATGTCTCACTCAGGGGCAGACTGGCAACTTTTGGCCCAGGGGGCCAGTACAAACCTGAGGCCCATGGTGCAGCGACTCGGCCCTCCTCCCACTCTCCTTCTTCCTGTCCTCCTGCTGACCCCCATTCCAGGCTGAAGCCCTGCTCCAGGTACTCTCTACTCACCGGCCGAATCCAGGTTCCCAACCTGGCCAGCAGGGGGCGGTTGAGGGAGCTTGGTTGGGGCTGCCAGGGGAGGAGAGTCTCAAGTGGGGCAGGGAACCAGCCTCTGCTCAGACAGTTTAACCATCCATGCTGGGGGGGAGAAGGCCTGCGCTCTGTCCTTGTCTTCAACCCACACTCAGTAGGTCAGCGTCAGAGACTTTTTACTTCTCTTCACCAGGAATCCTTTAGGCATGTCTGTAGCAGAAGTGGTGCAGCCTTTTTACAGGACATTAGAGCGGACTGGGGGGCAATTGACCCCCCCCCCCCCGCTGCCCCCTGGCCCAGTCCTCCCCTGGTCTCACTAATACAGGAGGTGTGTTACTGGCCAGATCACCAGGTAAAAACAGAAAGATGAAAAAAACAAAGAAATAAAAAAACGAATGCAGCCACCACATCTAATGATTGGTAAGCTGCAATACAATACATTTTTGGTTTTGGGTTTATTACCACTTTAAGGGCTCAGTTCACTGAAACAGTGTTAATTTCGTCAACTAAAACCGACTAAAACGTTTTCGACTACTAAATTAACACAATTTTAGTCGACTAAAATACGACTAAAACTAAAACAATTCAGATGACTAAAATACGACTAAAACTAAAATGGCATTTTAGTCCAAAGACTATAACTAAAACTAAATCGAAATTTGCTGCCAAAATTAACACTGGTGCATGCTCAAAGCTTAATACCATAAATAATATTAGATTTTTAACTCCAGGACCAGCAGTAGTATATAATGAGTTTGGAAATTGTAGATAAATGCTTAAATAATGCATTACAAATTACAATTGAACTACACCCATTCCATTATAGATGACTAAAATGAGTTTTAGTCGACTAAAATGTAGGACGTTTTAGTCGACTAAAATGTACTGGAGTTTTAGTCGACTAAATACGACTAAAACTAAAACCCTTGCAGAAGACTAAAATGGGACTAAAACTAAAATGCCATTTTAGTCCTAAGACTAAGACTAAAACTAAATTGAAATTTGCTGCCAAAATTAACACTGCACTGAAACTGACATTTTAGAGTTTGTTGGATAATTCAGAGTTAAACCATCTAACAGTTTCTTCTATCTCTTGGAACTGTATTGGTGAGAGCTTCACACCTACTCTGGCCATTATTAGGACTCCAGTTCTCCCTGTTTAATTTTTTTTTACCTGTTTTATATTATGGAAAATGTAACAGGAGGAGCTGAAAGACACAAAGGTGGGTGGTAACACCTAAAACTCACAGTTAAGCAGGAATAGAGTTGAGAATAATGGCAGGGAGTTCTCACTGTTGGAGCCTTTTTCATTTTTAGAAGCCCTAAATCTTTCGCTCAACCCCCCTATACAATGACATTTTATTGTAAGTCCATTTCTTTTAAACTTCTTGCCCCTTTGACTAATGTCCACCTTTTTTTTTTCCCTAAAACATTTTTAGATATGCCGTGATCTGCCGCGGTTCTTGGTTCTGAACGTACAGAAAGCTTTGTGTTACAAAAAAACCTTTGTAGCTTTATATGGCTGAAATTTGATGCAGATTATATTTTTTGCACAATCTGTACATCCAAAAACAAATTGCACAGCTTTTCATAAAATGTTCTAACAAATATGTACCCAGTCTTTGCTCAGTTCCATATTGGAAGTGTTAAGAGGGGATCCAAACACTATGGTGGCTCAGCTGGGTAGCTTGATGGGTTGCTTACGTTGCATGTAGGTTCAGGGTGCTACTGAGGTTTTGTCCAGGGAAGCTGGGTCATTTCTAAAGCTGCATTTTATGTTTTCCATTTTAAATTTAGCTATCCTATAAAGCAGTGGTCTCAAAACGTTGGTCCATGGGCTGAATGTAAACGTTTGCTTGCCTTTATCTGGCTCTTAGGGCGTTATTCCTCCCACTGATATTAGGCGCTTTTCTTTCCACTGGCCCCAGCAGTGGGGAATAATTCCTCCCATTGACACCAACAATGTGGCACTATTCCTCCTATGGATACCAATGATGGGGCACTATTCCTCCTATGGATACCAATGATGGGGCACTATTTCTCCCACTGATACCAATGATTGGGCACTATTCCTCCCACTGATACCAATGATTGGGCACTATTCCTTCTACTGAAACCAATGATTGGGCACTATTCCTCCAACTGAAACCAATGACGAGGCACTATTCCTCCCATTAATACCAAGGATGGGGCACTATTTCTCCCACTAATTCTAATAATGGGGCATCATTTCTCCCACTAGTACTGATAATGGGGCATAACTCCTCCCACTTATACCAATAATTGGGCACAATTCCTCCCAATAATATCAATAGTTGGGCATTATTCCTCACACTAATACCAACTTTTCCTCCTGCTAATACCAAGGATGGGGTACTATTCCTCCCACTAATACCAATAATGGGGCACAGTTCCTCCCCCTAATACCAATATTAGGGCACAATTCCTCCCACTAATACCAATAATGGGGCGCTATTCCTCTCACTAATACCAACTTTTCCTCCTACTAATACCAAGGATGGGATACTATTCCTCCCACTAATACCAATGATGGGGCACTATTCTTCCTACTGAAACCAATGATGAGGCACTATTCTTCCCACTGATACCAATGATGGGGCACTATTTCACCCACTGATACCAATGATGAGGCACTACTGATACCAATGATGGGGCACTATTCTTCCCACTTATACTAATGAGGAAGCACTATTCCTCCTGCTAATACAAAGGATAGGGCACTATTCCTCTCGCTTACCAATGATGGGGAACTGTTCCCCCCACTGATACCAATGATGAGGTACTATTCCTCCCACTTATACCAATGATGGAGCACTATTCCTCCAACTAATACCAAGGATGGGGCACTATTTCTCCCACCAATACCAATAATGGGGCATAATTCCTCCCACTGATATCAATAATAGGGCACCATTCCCCCCACGCACTATACCTCCTCCTACTGACCATAGGGGCTATAGAATAGTGTTACTCCCAACACCACCAAGCCTGAGTAATTGTTTGTTCTTCTCCCACTGGCCACAATCCAATCCCGCTAAAGTCTGAAGTAAAATGGCCTTTTATTTAGAAAGTTTGGGGACAACTGCTTTAAAGCAAACCTGTGCTATGCCCATTCCACAATACACTAGAGAGTTACATTGCACCCCCATACCCAGAAGTAATTCGCTGATCACTGTACCTGCTATCCTGTAAATATGTTACTTTGCTGCGAGTAGGCAAAGCACAGGATCAGTTTCCTATAATGTTTAAATAGAGAAAAGTATCTACAACCTTTTACACAATCTGCCTATGGTCTCTTGGAATGTTCTTGTGCCAAAAGTGGCCTCAGTATACAAATATATTAATAAACTGGTCAAATTATTATCCTTCAATACAAAGACCTCTGGCAATAAAACATCTTAAGTCATGGTTATGATCTGGGTTTGCTTCGATGAGAAGGCTACAAGCACTGGGCAAAGTTGTTGGTGATAGAACACGGGGATCTAGACTCTAACCCTTTCCTACTCTGTCTGAAAGAAGTAAAGAATTTTGGCTAGAGTTCTACTCTAAGCACACGTGGTCAACAAACAGAAAGACTGATGTTTTCTGTACGTGCCTTTGGGGACACTGACCTAATTCAGTACATTTTCTTCAGCGTTTAAGGTTCATGCACAAGTCACATTCCAAGTAAAGACATATGTAAATATGAAGTCTCATCATGGGATGTTCCTCTGTACAACATTTTCCAAAAGGGAATCAAGAAAATATATATATGTGTGTCTATATACTGTATGTATTCAGATTAAGGTGGTTTTGTTCTGACCCCCCCCCCCTCCTTTTCTTACTTAAAGCGGAAGTATCGTCACCTTTTACCTACAGGTAAGCCTATAATAAGGCCTATAATAAGGCTTACCTGTAGGTAAAATTAATATCTCCTTAACCTGCAAGGTTTAGGAGATATTCGCCCTGCATGCAGCCGCTGAAACCAGCGGCGCATGCGCTCTGAAGGTCCGGCGGAACTTCAGAGCTCTTTGCCGGCTCCTTGCCGGAAAGTGAACTCCACGCATATGCACGGGAGTGCCAAACCCGGAAGAGACGCCAAGGGAACATGACAGCTCCCTCAGCTGTGTCCTGGCGACCGTGTGGGGGCTTCGTTTTAAGGTAAGTATTTCATAATGAGCTAGTATGCATCATTATGCCTTTGTCCTGCAGAGTTTTTTTTTTATGGGTGTTTTTTTTTCGGTGACGATACAACCGCTTTAAGCCTGATCCGAACCAGCAATGCCCACGAGCGTGGCAGCTCCAGCCGTTGTCTCTCTCTTCATTGGACAGATTGATAGCAGAAGGGACACAGTCTGTGTCAATAGACGCAGCAGCAGGACTCAGGAGCGAGCATGCACAGGTGTCCCCATGAAAAGCGCCTTTCCCTGGAGGCACCAGACAAAGAGGAGGGGCCTGGAACGCTGGCAGGAAACCCCAAAAGAGGAGGATCGGGGCTACTCTGTGCTAAAGCATTGCACAGAGCAGGTAAGTATAGATATGTTTGTTATTTTAAAACAAAAAAGCTTTAGATATACTTTAAGGGCTCTTTCACGCGGGCGTTCCGATCAGATCCACCTGTCAGTTTTTTAGGCGGATCTGATTGGATGCCCATTCAGCCCTATGGAGCAGCCGATGTCAGCGGTGACATGTCCGCTGACACCCGCTGCCATCCGCATCCGATCCTGTCCGTGAAATCCGGACGGATGGAAACCCTATTTTCCATCCGGATTTTCCATCCGCCTGTCCGCTCTCATTCGATCCCCCATAGAGAGCAGCGGGAGCTGTGACACCTCCCTCTCTGCACTGCAAGCGGAGACGGAGCTGTCATCCGCCGGCTCAGCGGGGATCGGCGGATCGATCCCCGCTGAGCAGCACGGATCCGCCTACGGAGGCGGACCGTGTGAAAGAGCCCTAAATTGTTACTAAACTCACAACAGTAAAATCAGTCTGTATATGTAGTAAAGCATGCTTGTTATACTCACTGTGGAACCTAAGGGGTTGCAAGACTGCTATATACTTCTGATGAGAAAAGGTATTTAGCAGTTTATATTTACTAAAACTATTGCATTTCCATGTTCTGTGTACTGAGGTAGACCAGATATAGTGCATGCAGGCTCCTGGGTTTAGTAACATTTTAACCAGCTCAACATTTTATCCCCTTTATGACAATTTTTGCTATTCGGCACTGAGCTAATTTAACTGGCAATTGCGCGGTCATGCAACACTGTACATGCATGAAATTTATATCATTTTTTCCCAAACAATAAGAGCTTTCTTTTGGTGGTATCTGATCATCACTGGGTTTTTTTATTTTTATATTTTTGTTATATAAACTAAAAAATGCGAAAGACTTTGTGCTGCTATTTACTAAATATCTCCTCATTTCTTATTCCTGCTTTGCAGGGATAAGAAACAGAGAGATCATTTTCTCTATATAGAGCCCTGTATTGATTGTCAACACAGGACTCTGGGCTGTAATTGGACACAGCCGATCAGCAAGTCCTGAACATGAATCAATGGCCAAGATGTGCTGACTAATGCCTCGTACACACGTACCGATCGGCCGTCTTTTGTCCAGGGATGTCCTGTCCGCTGAAAAGTACAAAAGACTGCACGCGAATTTTGTCGGCCAACATCAGCCGACTGCAGAAGTGATGTCATGTGATGGTTAACTTTCCGTGTGTTTTTTCTTCTCTGAGCATGCCCAGTCTTGCAAATCTGCTGATTGTCGGCCGAATTCTGTACTGACTGAGGAACAATCGGCCGTTCTGGTGTTGGCCAACAAAAATTTTAATGCCTGCACAACAGATTCTGTTCGGCCGAAAATGCGCTGTCGGCTGTCGGAAGCATCATACTAACAAGCCTACAATCGGCCGATCGGTCGTCGGCCGAAATATTTACGGCCGACAATCGGTACGTGTGTACGGGGCTTAAAGGCCCATACACACGATAAGAAAATCAGAAGGGAAATTTCGTCCGACGACCGATCTGCCGATTTTCGGATTGTTAGTATGGTGCTTTCGACAGCCGACCCCGACTTTTCGGCCGAAAAAATCCTGATGTGCAGGCTATATAATTTTTATCATCCGTCAACACAACGTCCGATTTTTGTCTCATTAGTACAGTTTGACGGAAAAAAAATCTTAAGAGCAAGACTAGGCATGCTCAGAGACGAAAGAACACATACAAAACCAATGACATCCCTTCTGAAGTAGAATTCTGTCGTACGGGAAAATTCGTATGAAAATAACTTCCTCTCTTTCCACATCAGACTAGCATGCAACAAAAAATGGACGACAGATCGTTCGATGATCTGATTGTGTGTACGGGGCTTAAGTCCTGCTGTATTCAAGCACGTGAGCGCACCCTGAACCCGGATGAAGGCTGCAACATACAGAAGCGTTACGGTGCCTGTACGAGCCGCATTGCCGCAGTATATGTACTAAGGCAGATCAGCAAGTGGTTAAAGCTAAAGTTAGATTTACCTTCCCTGCTTTCTCCCGCCAACAAAGCACCAATGAATTTTTAAAAATAAAACCTTTCCCTGTTCACAGTAAGCGAGACATCGCTGCTTCAAGCCTGTATGAAAATCCCTCGCCTCTGGAATTCTGTGTGCCAACCAAAGGGAACCCAACCATGCTCTATGATCTATGACCATGCTCGATGATCTGTGACCATGCTCTATGATCTCAATAAGAAAGCAGGAAGATCATTGCACACTGATGATCTTTTTAATCAATGTATTGATTAACATTTAGAGAGGCGCTGCACTAGGCAGGGCTGCAGGGTGCTATATCTGGGTTTAATAAAGTTGGTTGTGATTTTTCTGTTTTTCCGTTTTCATCTAATGCCTTCTTTTAAACCTAGTGTTATCATCTCCGGGTTTCTGAGCTTTTCTATGCAATGCAGGTAGATCATAGCTAGGGGAAGGAGCCAGAAGGGTTGTGTAAATAGCATATTGAATCGAACACAGCACCCTGCCTTAGTAGACCTCCTAAGAGCCCTCATTCCTTAAGCCGGCTATAGATGGGGCGATTATCTTATGGTTGCAGGAAAGAAAATCGCTTTGTTCCCCTATCAACACAGTCAGTGTTAATGGGGGATAACCTCCTGGTAAGCTATTGTGGAGGGGGCCGTCCCAGGCCCGGGAGAAGACACTGTGATTATTGCCAATCACTAAAGCCAATGGAAATATTTGCATGAATAATCCAGCAGACTGGTTGTACCCAAGTTGATTGAGCAATCAACTTGGGTGCAATCACATAGCTCCCAACTGTCCCTGATTTCGAGGGACTGTCCCCGATTTGGAACAAAGTGCCTTTGTCCCTCATTCTTCCTCATTTGTCCCTTATTTTGGTCTGATCTATATAGTGGTTTATAAAATACACTTTTTATATTTTAAAAAGGGTTTCCCAGTGCTAAACCTTTCATCCATTTCTGGTTACTAGCGGGCGGACTAACAATCTGCACTAATTATAGCATGTACCGGACTGTAAAGGGTGGCCGGTGTTGTGTGAAAACACCAAGTGGTCGAAATCTCCAATTATTCCTGGTGTACACTCACCGGAAAAAACGTGGTTGGAGATCTCGGCAAGTTGGAGTTTTCGGCAGAACACCGGGGCGGCTTCCCCCTGCCTCCCCGCTGGGAGATCACAACAGCTTAGCAGGAGGGATTCCCCCATCAACACTGACTGTGTTGATAGGGGAATAAAGAAAAGCAGACCAAAAAAAACAGTAAACAGTAAGGCCTCTTTCACATGGGCGACACCCTGACACCCGCTGCTCTCTGATCCGATCCTATCCATGAAACCCTATTTTCCATCCATCTGGAGGATCGGATCGGATCAGATGAGAATGGACAGGCGGTCCGTTCTCATCTGATCTCCCCATAGAGGACAACGGGGATCTGACAGCTCCGTCTCCGCACACAGAGCGGAGACGGAGCTGTCATCCGCCTGCTTAGCAGGGATCAGCGGATCGATCCCCCGCTGAGCAGAACGGACTCTGTCGGGTGGTGCTTCCGTGTGAAAGAGGCCTAATGGGCCATACACACTATAAGATTTTCTGAAGACTTTTTCCTTTAGACCTACCAATACCATATAATATGAGGTCAAACCTAAACACTTTCAATTTGTATGCAATCTGGCAGGCCCTTGCACTACATAGAAAAAGTTAAATCTGAAGGAAATCTAACAACAAAAGTTGGGATAGTGTGTATCCAGCTTAAGGCTGGGGAAAAAAGCATTAGATGATGCTGGTCGTCCTCCAGCCAGGAAATGAGGGGGGCTCTTTTTGACTTTCTGCAGCTTTTAATGCATACTGTCAGAAGCTTACAGTGTGCAGTGAAATCAATGCCAGCATATTCAGTAAAGTCTGCACAACTGTACAAGACTAAAGGAAAGTCTGGAGTTCAGCATTACTCTAGTTACAGTATGTATGTGAAATGTTCAGTGCTGTGGACTCTGCCCTGCTGACATGCAGCCCTGACATAATGGAAAATAATAGCGGACTATATATTACTATAAGGATTTATGGATCTGTGAAGGAAATGAGAACATCTGTGAATGCATATTTTCCATTCACTTCATTTCATATTGGTCACTCAGCGAGCAGATAAGCCCAGATAGCATGTGACAAGGATGGTTTGCCCTCATGATTAGTTATTAGCAGTTATAAACATCCGGTTGTAGGAAAAAGCTGCACATGTGATTTTTTTCACCCTGCAATTTCATGCATGCTCTGAGCTCTTTTTATCCTGTTTTAGCTTTATAAATCGGTTTATTTTAAAAGCATGAAAAAGACTGTAAAGTGCTTGACTAAAGTAATGTAAAGTCACACGCAATCTCTAAATTGTTCAGCTGGACCTAATGTGGCCATGCACACTCCAGTTTTGGCAATTTCCACCAAGGTTCAACTGGGAAAACCATCAAATGGAACACAAAACCTACCATCTCTTCTGTATTAACCAGTTCAGCCCCAGAAGGTTTACCCCTCTTCATGACCAGGCCATTTTTTGCAAACTTTAAAGCGGAGTTCCCGCCTCAAAATCGATAAAATCGATTTTGGGCCATCCGCTTGCTATTTTCTTCTTATTATAGAAGAAAATATACTCACCTTCCTTCCACTTCCTCCCTCTGCGGCCGCGGCCCGTGCCGTCACTTCCGGTTTGCGACGATTCCTGGGAGCTAAACGTCATCGCTCCCAGGAATCAACGCGCCTGCACCGGCCCCGCTCGTCACTTCCGGTGCGACGCCGCATTTCTTGCTAAACAGCTTCTGGGCATGCCCAGAAACTGTGCAGGGATGCCGCGCCTGCACCGGAAGTGACAAGCGGGGCCGGTGCAGGCGCGTTGATTCCTGGGAGCGATGACGTTCAGCTCCCAGGAATCATCGCAAACCGGAAGTGACGGCACGGGCCGCGGCCGCAGAGGGAGGAAGTGGAAGGAAGGTGAGTATATTTTCTTCTCCCAGGAATCATCGCAGTGCATTGTGGGACTCCGACGTCATGAAAGAGGACACGAAGAGGGACGCTGTGGCTTCAGCTGCCCACACCTGAGATGGCAGCGCTGGAGAAGAAATTTTCAAGGTAAGTATTTCTTCTTACAGGTAAGTGCGACCCGGGACAGTTCAGAGGCTATCCATTATGGAATGTACTAGCCCTGACTGTCCCGGGGGTATTTTTATCTAAAATTTGTCCTCCAAGGCCGGAACTCCGCTTTAACTGACCATTGAGCGGTCGTGCAACACTGTACTCAACTAAAATTGATGTCCTTTTTTCCCCACAAATAGAGCTTTCTTTTGGTGCTATTTGATTACCTCTGTGGTCTTTATTTTTTGCACTATAAACAAAAATATACAAAAATAAAAAATATTCTTTACTTTCTGCTGTAAAACAAATCCAATACAAAATGAAAAAAATCAAATGTATCCATCATTTTAGGCCAATATGTATTCTGCTACATGTTTTTGCAAACAAAAATCCCATTAAGCGTATATTGATTGGTTTGCACAAAATTTATAGCGTCTACAAACTATGGGATATATTTATGGAAATATATATATAAATTTTTTTACTGGCAATGGCGGCAATCAGAATTTTTTTGTGGGACTGCGACATTGCAGCAGAAAAATCGAACACCTTAAGGGCCGTACACACTTGACGAAAATCGGACGAAATATTCTTCTCAGCGTTCATAACCGTTTTTAGTTGACAGTGCATGAAATGTTCACGAAATTTCTCATCCGATTTTTCTTTTTTTTGGCACATTTGTTCCTAGACTTCCGGGTTGTCAGCAACTTCAGATCATGCGCGGTCTTTCGTATCCGATTTTTACGGACGTACTGCATACACATTAAACGAAAATCGGTCGTCTGGGGACTGACGAAAAAAATTTTGGTGTTTGTCCCTCCGTTTTTTTTCGTTGAAAATGTCGGCATCGGGTGCTGAAAGTCGTGTACACACTAGTCGAAAATCGGACGATTTTACCTCGGACGGGAATTTTCGGCAGATTTTCTACTAGTGTGTACCCCACTTAACTGACACTAGTCCCCCCCCCCCCCCTCTCCCAATCTATAACTCAGTTTACAGGCGGAGGGGAGGGAGTGAACCAGCGGGACCACACTTTTTGTGTGCATAATCTTCCACACTGGGAATGTTTTTCCTCACTTCCTGTCTTGGAAAGAGCAGGCATTTCCACTTTTCACAGTTGCCTCCATTGGGAGATTTTCTCTTTATTTCCATCCCCGTGATTAATTTTAGTTCTACTGAAATTTGATTGGCTGTTGTGCATCACTGCATGCATCACATCATTGTTCTGCAACGCTTTCAGTGAATAATCCCTGTTAATGTCCATTTCTCATTTCTTCAGCGGAGTATTTCGCCTTTTGATCATATCGTGGCCATTAGGCAGAATATATCCAATCGCTGAATATCATCTCTTTTATTCCCCCTAGACAAAAGCAGTAAGGTTGACTTGCTGGAGTGACCTTTCCTTTACAAAACGCACAGTAGCTTTCTTAATTAATGTGGAACTCTTTAATGTGTTACTGTTTCTTGTAAGTAAAAAGCCATTTGTTGAAGTACGGTGTTCCATTGCTGGAAGTAAGTTTAAATTAAGAAGATCATTTAATGACCTGTCACTCATACAAACCTGTAAAGCCAACCTAGGTTCAAATCAGGCAGCCAGAAGTATATGCTCATAACTTTTTCCCCTTTTAGCCCCAAATAGCATTTTCTGGAACACCCTCATGCATCGCTTAGTGCCATACGTGTGCCATATTGCCCTATAGAGAGCTATGTAAATTGCAGTCACCTATATTTGTATACTAAGGGTCCCAAGTTTGGGGCTACCAGGGTATACTTTACCTGCCCCTTTTCATAGTGATAGTCTGTGGGTCTTCTGACTCATTGGTGTTGATTTACTAAGGGCTTACCTCCACTGCCAGAAACCAGGGTGTGTTTTTGGTATTTTTTCTCCCTCTGAAATGCCAAAATAGTCTCATGTAACTTCAATAATGCAATTGATTGGTAAAGTATCTGTGAAAGTGGTAACATTTGGAGTGTTGACATGTATGAACCCCCCCCCCCTTCTTCACCACCAAAAAAATGTTTAGGAGGAGATATTGATTTGGGCTGGTGACATGGTTCAAACAGGCACCAACATACCTGGATAAAGAATATGTACTGGGTAGTTTTTCGTGGGATTTTAACAATGCCAAAACAGAAATAGAACCAGAGAAATTTAAATAAAATTATCACATCATTAATATTTTGTCCATGTTAAAAAGTTATCAACTTGTCAGGTCATAGGAGATTTTCAGAAGCTGTGACGATGTGGTGTCTTTCCCAACATGTTTCGCCAATAGTTGTTTCCCCAGGGGATTTATCGAGTGGTCACTATTCAAAAGATCAGATGTGCCATAAAAATATAGAGTGATACAACATAGTTGTAACGGAACAGGGCACCAAGGACCGGGTACCTCCGTTGACAGATGCTCCTAGTGCTTTCCAAGGGCTCCAAGCACTCCACCAGACACCGTAACCACTTCAGACCCCACGAACCGCCGCAGCTTGGTTAGGGTCTTGCAGTCTCCTACCCACCCTGGACCTCCGACAAGGCTCCAAGTTCCTGTGGGTGAACCTCTCTTTCCCCAGAGAGTGCAGCAGAACAAGCTCTTACACAAGCTCTTACAAGAGCTCAGTGATTCTCTAAGGGAGTATGGAAGACCATAGCAATCCCTTGCAGCAGATTCCCCCAATAAGAGACAGGACTCTAGATGAGGGTGAAGAAACTCAAAACAACTTTATTGAACAAGACTTATATACAGAATTTGGAACATCCCGCCCCCAACAACCGCTTTCCTATTGGTCAATTGTAAAGTACCTGTGGTCTCCTTCAGGTCCTCCTTAGCCATGCAAATGAGGACTTGAAAATGAGTCAGCAGGGATTGGTCAGATAGCTTGACCAGAAGGACTGCCATGTGCAATGAGACAGAAGCCCCCAGGGGGCAATCAATGTACACAATAGCCAGACACAGAACAATCGGAGGTCATTAGCACTTACAACGAGACAGGGCAATCCACATTCCCTCCAAATTCACAAACAAGGAAAACCTTGCTGACATTGAAAGATATGTAATATACACAGCATTTAGGAATTACAGATTTCATGGCAAAAAACTTGTTTTAAGTTTTTATTGCATTTATTTTGCTAAATTTTTTGGCACTAAGTGCCAGTGACTGTTAAGCCGGGTACACACGTGACATTTGGCGGTTCAAAATAAAAAAAAAATGGGCGGCATTCGGGCCATGTGTCTGTCGGTCTGTCCAACCAAAGCTGGCTTCTTTCAGACATGCATGCTGGAAAACCAGCAGCCGACCGACTCCTGATCAGCGCTCTCAGCCAATGGCAGAGACCACTGATCGGAGTGGAGTGTTCTGGCCCTGTCAGAACACAATTGCTCAGCGGGGGAGATTGCTGTACTAACTATGCATAGTTAGTATAGCTACTTCAACTGGAGCAGAGTTTTTTTTTTTTTGGTTCAACTCGCTGGGTACTACACAAATAGTGTGTACCAGGTTTAAAGGGATCTCCAGCCGCTGATCTTATAATCGTTGCTTATAATCGTTCATGCGATGATCACATGCGAGTGATTGGCCCTGGACGTGGCGATTACATGCGAGTGGCCGCTATTATCTGCTGGAGCCAGCAGTCTCCCATTGCGGTCAATGGGGCTACCTCCTGCAACTAATTGCTGGGGACCCCTGCTGGGGTTCTCGCATGTAGTCAGAGTAGGGGTGCCTTTGCAGGTGTGAATGGCACCTGATTTTATGGCAACTGTCATAATTATAAAAAAACATAACATAAAAGTAAAGTCTATAGTTTGGTAAAGATGGACGATTCTGAATGTCCCAAATTTGCTGAAAAATGAAAAATATTACACTCACAAATAAAATGCTTGTAGTCTTTGCATCCAACAGCTCGCTCCATCCTGCCAATCATGGCTCCAGCTTGAGCATTATGGTGCTCAGAATCCACTGACTACCCTAAAGGCCTGGCTACCTGCTAGTGTACCTCTGTAAGCCCCGCCAACCACTGGATACATGACTCCTTTAGATTTACCAAAACCATATAATATGAGGTCAAACCTAAACACTTTCAATTTGTATGCAATCAGGCAGGCCCTTGCACTACATAGTTGAAGGTAAATCTAAAGGAAATCTACCAACAAAAGTTGTATAGTGTGTATCCAGCTTTAGAACCATTGTTAGGGGTGCATTTTGGGGACCTGCTCTTTCATCACCCTACGCCTAATGCAAAGAAAAACATTATCTGTGAGCGCAATATTTTACATTTTAATGTTTTACATTAAAGAAGTTGTAAAGTCAGAAGGTTTTTTATCTGAATGCATTCTATGCAATAAGATAAAAAGCCTTTTGTGTGAAGTAGCCTCCCCAGCACCCCCTAATACTTACCTGAGCCCCCTCTCTCTCCAGCGTTGTCTACAAGTCCCTCAGCCGTCCAGGACTCTCTCTTTTGATTGGCTGAGACACAGCCATTTGCTCCAGCGGCTGTCAATCAGAGTCAGTTAGCCAATCGGGAGATAGGGGACGGGGCCAAACCAGAGCTCCGTGTCTGAATGGCTGGGCTCGGGTGCCCCCATAGCAAGCTGCTTGCTGTGGGGGCACTTGTCAGGAGTGGGGGGCCAGGAGTAACAAAGAGGGACCCGAGAAGAGGAGGAGCCGGGCTGCTCTTTGCAAAACCAACTGCACAGAGGAGGTAAGTATAACATGTTTGTTATTTTTAAAGAAAAAAAGAAACTTTAGGGTCCTTTCACACGGCCCCCATCCACCGACCAAGTCCGTTCTGCTCAGCGGGGGATCGATCAGCCAATCCCCGCTGAGCAGGCGGATGACAGCTCTGTCTCCGCTCTGTGTGCAGAGACGGAGCTGTCAGATCCCCGCTGTCCTCTATGGGGGAATCGGATGAGAACGGACCGCCTGTCCATTCTCATCTGATCCCATTTGATCCGATCCGCTGGACGGATGGTAAATAGGGTTTCCATCCATCCGGATTTCACGGGTAGGATCAGAATCGGATAGCAGCGGGTGTCAGCGGAGATGTCTCCGCTGACATCCGCTGCCCCATAGGGCTGCATGGAGGATCCGATCAGGTCGCCTAAAAAAAACTATGCCGGTGCACCTTGAGAGGGGAATTTACTCAAGCAGTCAGAATTCGTAGCAACCTACCAACCTCTAGCTTAACTTTCAAAACTTTAGGCCTAGTTTACACTTGCGGTTAGGGGGGTGGTAAAAACAGGTGATTGAGGGGGTGCAGGAAAAATGACCCCCCCTGTCCCTAGATAAATTGGACGTAACCGCAACCACCTTGCAAATACATGCAATACATTTGGTTGCAGTGTGTTGGCGCAGGCTTTGAGGGGTCAAAACAAGTTACGAGGAGGAGACATATTGCCTTCTCGGCACCTGAAAAAGGAATCTACTGCGGATCACTCTTCCGAGGGCTACCACAAAAGGAAACAAGCCCTAACTGAACAAGCTGCAGTTAGAAGCTGATTGGTTGCTATGAACAGCTGTTTCAGTTTTAGTACATTCCTCCCTTGGGTTATAAAAAGAAAATATTGAATTGCAGAACTTCTAAAGAATATTTAGATACCATGCTATCTATTATACTATCTATTCCATGCATTCTATTAGAAATGTATAATACCACCTCCAGCATAGCAACAACTACCAACGAATTATGGCTGTGCAATAGTCTGGTCATAGTAAAGCAAATATAAGGCCAAATTCACATTTGTTGCTTTTGTTTGCTCTGAGCAACATCAATACTTGCATAGGAATAACACATCAAAGCAAAAGCCTAATTGCACATTCTGACCTCCTCCCAATTACATGAACTTTGAAGAATTATGTCAATACAGTGATTATTCCTAGCATACAATGCACCCTCTTTATAGAAGGAGAATCAAGGCTCCATTACATTTACTCCTTATTAATAACTGTTTTACTAAAAAGCTATTGCATAAATAAAACTCGGAAACATGGAAACCTCTTCTGGTTGGAAGACACTCCTATAGGGAAGGAAGAACAATCCATACACTTTCACTGCTGTGTTTAAAAGTAATGAAGCTTTATGCACCATCCGTAAGAAAAGGGGAAACTGAATCTCACCAAAAGTAAAAATGTGTTTTGGTTCACTTGTCAACCCAAGCATCTACCAAAAAAAATGTCTGAATGCCTTTCCTCCCCCCTAGATAATTAAAGCGGTGTTCCAGCCTCTCCCCCTCCAAAAATTAAAAGTCAGCAGCTACACATACTGTAGCTCACTCACCAGATGAAGTGGGTCTTAGATACCTTATAGTATTAAGACCAGATACGGCTTGTTTGGCCACCTGACCAGGGTAGGTTCCGCTGGGTTTAGTGGTGCCCCAATACTCCGGACTGCCCCCTCCTAGTTGGCCTCCATCCATGGGTCCATCCGGATTTATGCAATACAAGAAAGCTCCAGATGGTGTATTACCATTTTAAAAGGCTTTATTGAACTTTTAAAATGTACACGATATAGTAAAACAAATAAAACGCCAGCTAAAAACAGAGCTTACGAGTGGAGAGTGGTGAATACCGGCATGCTTTCCACTCTGCTCCTGTGACGTAGACAGCGCGCGCTCCACCTTACGCGCCTTTCGTCATAACGTTGACGTTAATGTCCTCTGAAGACGTCAACGTTATGACGAAACGCGTGTGAGGTGGAACGCACGCTGTCTACGTCACAGGAGCCGAGTGGAACGCATGCCAGTATTCACCGCTCTCCACTCGTGAGCTCCATTTTTAGCTGGCATTTTATTTGTTTTACTACATTGTGTACATTTTAAAAGTTTCCATCTGCTGTTTGGTGCTGCCGCCGCCATTGCCTGTGAGGGAACCCGCCAGTGAAGCCTTGCGGCTTTACGGGCGGGACCCTAATGGATTGGCTTGGCGGTGGGGGAAGAGGAGGGGGCCAAACTTCCGAGGGATGGCGCCGCGGCACCTCCTCTCCAGTAGTCTATACTCTGTCCATACATTCCATACCGGTCCTTCACTTCCAGGAAAGGAAGAGCACCTGACTTACTACCCTTCCTCTCATTGGAAAGTGCTGATGTTTGGGGATTGGCCCAATACTGTCACATGGGGCAGGGAGACAAATCTCAGTACTGAGTAAATTATGGATTATACAGAGTTTCCTTTCCTGACAGCAGGGGATTTTTTTGCACGCCGGGTAGATGGGAGGAAGCCGAGCTGACATGCGTCCAATCTCCTCCCCTTCTTCTTGATGACCAATATGGCTGGGGAAAATTCTACTGCGGTGCAATCTGCACTGCAGTAGATTCAATGGACGGAAGGAGAGACATTAGGGGTCTTTTAGCCCTGGCTGATTTTTATACTTACAAAATTGTCACTCATGGTCATTTGTTTTATTACAGTCTTTGTAATAAATTATTTAAATGTTGCCTTTTCAGCTTTTCCCATTACCATATTATAGTGTTTTTTGAGGTCGAACCTTCTTGGTATTAGTGTCCACTTCCATCAACTCTTATCAGCCAGTTTATTTAGTCTGTTACAGACATTAACTTCAATCTCCCCAAACACGTCAAATAAAGTCAAGGTCGTATTTTGCTTTTCAACACTTGCATGCAATAAAAACGAGCACAGTGAAGTATAAATAGGAAGCCTGCATACCGGTTTTGTCACGATTGGACTCTGTCCATCTATTGTCCATCTATTGAAATGTTATTGGGTTGGATATGGAGGTAGCTCAATGGAAGTTTGATTTTATTTGCTGTTTTTGTCAATTGTCATTAGCAAATGTTGTTTAGTAGCAGTGACATTTTCAATATTTTTGCAAAGAGTTTGTCCAAAGGGGCAGTGCAATGTGTTGGCACAAAATTACACTTCATCCAAGTTCCACGTTAAATCCTTCTGGGACACAGTGCTTTTGCTCCCAAGCCTTCAAAGCCCAAAATAGGGAGTGAGAATAAATAAAAAAAAAAATATTAGAAACAAAAAAGTGTGGCACAAAAGTTTTAAAGTTGTAAAGTGATCTTAAAGAGGTAGTATACTCCGCCATAAATCTTCTACCTACAGGTAAGCCTATGATAAGGCTTACCTGTAGGTAAAATGAATATCTCCTAAACCTGCACGGTTTACGAGATATTTGCCCTGCATCTAGCCGCTGACACCAGCGGCGCATGCGCTCTGAAGGTCAGAGCTCTTTGCCAACTCCTTGCCGGAAAGTAACTCCTGCGCGTATGCCCGGGAGTGACGTCATCACGGCTCCGACCACTCACAGCGCCAGAGCCGCCGAACCCGGAAGAGACGCCTAGGGAACATGTCAGCTGCCTCAGCGGTGTCCGGGTAGTATGCATACTAGCTCATTATGCCTTTCTCCTGCAGGGTTTTTTTTTTTTTTTTGGAGGATACAACCGCTTTAAATAAGAAATCCTTAAAGAGGAAGTAAACCCTCCTCTGACACTTGTACCTATAGGTAAGCCTATAATAAGGCTTACCTATGGGTACTGTAAATATCTCCTAAACATGCACCGTTTAGGAGATATTTACCTTACATGCAGCCAGTGACGTCACTGGCGCATGCGCTCTGAAGGAACGGCCGCTGGTGCCGTTCCTTCAGAACTCCGTGCCGTGACCGTCGGCTCCCGCGCGCGTGCGCGGGAGTGATGTCACCACGGCTCTGGCCAATCAGATGGCCGGATGCCGCGATCCCGGAAGACAGGCGACTGGACATGTCGCCCGTCATACAGCTAAGCGGGCGGCACGGCGGGGGCTCGTTCTAAGGTAAGTATTTCATAATGAGCTAGTATGCGATGCATACTAGCTCATTATGTGTTTGTCTTTCAGGGCGAAAAAGAAAAAAAAAAAAAAAAGGGTTTACAACCTCTTTAAAGCAAGTTATGTCTTAGAGTCGGTTCACACTGGGGCGGCACGACTCTGTACTACTTCGGGGGCGACTTGTGCAGTCCCGTGCACCACGACTTCGGCGCGACGTGCACGGACTTCACAGGTCGCCCCGAAGTAGTACAGGACCCTTTTTCTCTCTTTCTTTCACATTTAACCCCCTGATCACCCACTGCGTTAACCCCTTCCCTGCCAGTGTCATTATTACAGTAACAGTCCATATTTTTAGCACTGATTACTGTAGTAATGTCACTGGTCCCCCCAAAAGTGTCAGGATGTCAGTTAGGGGTCCGATCTGTCCGCCGCAATGTTGCAGTTCCGCTAAAAATCACAGATCGCCACCATTACTAGTAAAAAAAATAAATAAATAAATTACATAAATCCACTAGTTTGCAGACACAATAACTTTTGCGCAAACCAATCAAAATACGCTTATTGCGATTTTTTTTAATCAAAAATATGTAGCAGAATACAAATTGGCCTAAAAGGATAAAAAAGTTGATTATTAAAAATTTTTTTTGGGATTGTTTTGTGAAAAATATTATTATTTTTTTTTTTTCAGAATTGTCGCTCTTTTTTTGTTTATAGCGCAAAAAATAAAAATCGCACAGGTGATCAAATACCACCAAAAGAAAGCTCTATTTGTAGGGGGAAAAAAAAAAGGACATCAATGGTATTTCCGTACAGTGTCGCACGACCGTGCAATTGTCCGGTAATTTAACGCAGTGCTGAATCGCAAAAAATGACCTGGTCATTAAGGGGGCAAATCCTTCCGCTCCAGAACTGGTTAGTGGTTCGAATCTTGGCCGGGTCCTTCTAAACCGGGCAAGGTTCGAACCGTTTATGCCCGGCCTTAAGCCTCGTACACACGCAACGATTATCGGCCGACCGATTGGCCGTCTTTTGTCCAGTGTTGTTGTGTTGGTTGAAATGTGCCTAGACTGCACACGAATTTTCTCGGCCAACAAAAACCTACTTCAGAAGTGATGTCATGTGCTGGTTTACTTTCCGTGTGTTTTTTCTTCTCTGAGCATGCCCAGTCTTGCTCATCTGAATTTTGCCTGCCGAAATCTGTACTGACTGAGGAACAATCGGCCGTTCTGTTGACGGCCAACAAAAATTTTATAGCATGCACACCAGATTTTGTTCGGCCGAAAAGTCGGAGTCGGTTGTCGGAAGCATCATACTAACAAGCCGACAATCGGCCGATCGGACGTTGGACCGAAAATTCACGGCCAACAATCGTTGCGTGTGTACGAGGCATAAGTGAAGATTAGTTTTGTAAAGTGAACATCCTCCACTCTTTTCATCCTCTTTGTATCTCTATGTCTATGTATCTCTTGTATCTCTATGTCACGTCTGTTTGCAATGGAAGGCAAGCTGCTGAATTTGCACTTGTAGATGAACCAGGCTTTTTCCTCTTTGGTTTCTGACCAGATTTACACTAAACATATTTTCTAAAATAAACCCTTCATTAGAATTTGGCTGGCACAACTGCCGGCCTATGTGTCTGACATGCGAGGCTGATTTCCATTTTACTAATTACTCTGCGGCATCAAATGAAATAATTAGGTACATCTTGCTTTCGCTGTGATTTGTCAGATAGCTGAGTTTTCTACTTATGAAAAATTACACTTGTATTACGCTGACGGCCAGGCGACACAGATTATTATTTCGTTGACAGAAATAGGCAGCGCTTATAACAGTTTGTGCTGTTTTATAGAATGACATATTAATTACATCCGAAAAGTTGGATGAACATGCAGCGCAAGCAGAAATAATGTATACAGTGCTTCGCGCACTATAATTACACAATAAAGGCATACTGCAGTTGGACATGAAAAGTTTGCTTTAACCACTTGCCGACCGCCTACTGCAGATATACTGTGGCAAGCTGGCTCGGCTGTGCGAACCGACGTATGAGTACGTCGGGTTCGTGGGAGCGCTTCTGGAGGCGCGCACGCGCCCGCCCCCCATTAGGAAGCAGGGAAGCTGATCCACTGGGTTTTTTTTCCAGAAATGTCGCTCTTTTTTTGTTTATAGCGCAAAAAATAAAAATCACACAGGTGATCAAATACCACCAAAAGAAAGCTATTAGTGGGAAAAAAGAACATCAAATGTATTTGGTTACAGCATCGCACGACAGCGCAATTGTCTGTTAAAGTAACGCAGTGCTGAATCACAAAAAATGGCCTGGTCATTAAAGCGGTTGTATACTTAAAATAAAAAAAAAAAAAAGACAAAGGCATAATGAGCTAGCATAGCACCCCGACACGGACCCCCGGACACCGCTGTGGGAGCTGACATGATCCCTCGGCGTCTCTTCCGGGTTCGGCGGCTCCGGCGCTGTGATTGGCCGGAGCCACGATGACGTCACTCCCACGCATGCGCGCGGGAGTCATTTTCCGGCAAGTTCCCGGCAAGGAACGATGAAGGTCTGCCGGACCTTCAGAGCGCATGCCCCGCTCGCGTGCCGGTTTAGGAGATATTAATTGTACCTACAGGTAAGCCTTATTATAGGCTTACCTGTAGTTAAAAGTCACAAAAAAGCAGGATACTACAGCTTTAAGGGGGGAAATCCTTTCGGTCCAAAAGTGGTTAAAGGGAACCTGTCAGAACAAAAATATAAGTGCTGCCATTGCTGATCTGTTTGTGAAAGTGAATGGCCCAGAGGATTTCATCCTAACTTTACTATTTAGTCCAGGATTTCTCAATCAGGGTTCCATGGATCCCTAGGGTTCCTCCAGAGGTTGCTAGGGGTTTCTTGAGCAATGAGCAATTTCTGCCCCCACTGACACCATTGATCTTTTTAGCTATCTGTAAGGGGGGTAATTCTTCCCAATGACAAGTGTAAGGAGCTTTCTTCCCACTGACCGTCACACTAATGTATCATGAGTTGTAGAAATAGTCATTTTTAGCAAGGGGTTCCCTGAGATTGGAAAGGTATTTTGAGGGTTCCAACTTTGGAAAGGTTAAGAAAGGCTGATTTAGTCAGTCTGTGACTCAGAACCTGTATGGCCATATTGGGTTTCACAGCACCTAATATGACCTTGTTGAGGCAAAACAGAAAACAGCCGCTCAGGTGATGCGAAGCACTCCGGTGGCAATCAGATCCGCCGTCCAGTAGTCAGGTATTCAAAAGAAAAAGTTTTGATCACACTCAGGAGTAGATAAACTCGAAGTGTTTATTCCCATAAACTAGAAACACAAGTGCATCACACAGACATGGGACAGGTTGACGCGTTTCACGACTATTGGTCTCTTACTCATAACCCATATGAGTAAGTGACCAATAGAGTCGTGAAACTCGTCAACCTGTCCCATGTCTGTGTGATGCACTTGTGTTTCTAGTTTATGGGAATAAACACTTCGACCTAATATGAACTGCTTGTTCTAGGTACTGTAAGTAATTAAGGCAGGCCATAGATGGTGCAATTTTCTTTCTTGCAACCACAGGTTGCAGGAAAGTGAGGCCTGTAGGAGAGAATAGACGAAAGGGCGGCATGACTAGGGGAGGAACAGGGGAACTGGGTCAAGGAAGGGTCAGGTAGGTCAGTATAGTGTGAAGGGGAGTAGGCCTTACCCGATTGGAGGCGAGAGTTGTGTGGGCAGGGTTCAGATGTGTAGGGGTCTGCGTAGGTGGGTCCATCCAGTCAATCTGAAGAATTTCAGGAGAAGAGGTGACTTCCCTCCCTCCTGCCCTTGGGTTATCAGTTATTGAAGTATATGGGTGGTGGTAATGTTTTTTTTCTTTTGTTTGGTGTCAGGAACGTGGATGTAGTTTATAAAAAAAAAAAAAATCAATTACTAAATCAAAAATAAATAAATAAAATACATAAAATAAAATGGAATTAAGTGAATCCGTAATTTAAAAAAAGAAACATTTATTTGTTTGATTTGTTTAATTGATGCAGTTTTTTACACTTTGTCACAGCAGAGGCGGGTAAAGGGGTCTTTGGGGGGGTCAGTGAACAAGTAAATTGTTAAAAGAATTGTGGGGCCCATCTAAGGTATGGTGCTTTCATTTGGTTAGTGGTGGTCCTCCCAGGAGCTAGGTCCCCTGGGGGAAAAAATGGAAGTATGTGTGGTGTATTTGTTGTATCAGTATTTGTAGCTGCTGACTTTTAATTTTTTTTGAGGGGGAGGCGGAACTCCGCTTTAAGGTTCGGGGTTTCAAAGTCATTTTCTAGCTAAAAATACTGATTTTAACTTGTAAACAGCATGCGTCAGAAATAGGCCTGGTCCTTAAAGAGGTTGTAAACTCAATTTATTTTATTTTTTTTCGTTTTCACCCTGAAAGAGAAACCCATAATGAGCTAGTATGCATCGCATACTAACTCATTATGCAATACTTACCTTAGAACGAGCCCCCGCCGTGCCGTCCACTCACCTCACTCACGGAGCCGCAGTGACGGGAGCCGACGGTCACGGCACGGGACTCTGAAGGAACGGGACCAGTGGCCGTTCCTTCAGAGCGCATGCGCCAGTGACGTCACTGGCGCATGTAAGGTAAATATCTCCCAAACGGTACATGTTTAGGAGATATTTATAGTACCTATAGGTAAGCCTTATCATAGACTTACCTATAGGTAAAAGTATCAGAGGAGGGTTTACTTCCTCTTTAAGTGGTTACTTAACTGAAGTAGAGAAAAGACAGTTTACCAACCTGGCTCTGTGGTCTTGCATGGCTGTGTAAATCTCTAGATTTTAAGGACATAAATACAAATTTGGCAGGTAAGACCGCTCCCATGTATATATACTGTATACAGTATATAAACTATGGATTTAGTTGTGGCCTGATGTTTAGCTTTAGATTAACCACTTGCCGACCGCCGCAAGTACATATACTGCGGCGGTCAGCCCCGTGCAGGCAAAGTGACGTACCGGTACGTCACTCGCCTGTGAGCCAATAGTGGGCGACCGTGCGCTGCCGGAGGCGCGCTCCCTCCCCCGCTTATTCACGGGCACCTCCACGCCTGTGAGCAGCGGACCCGATGTCCGCCGGTCACTCGCGATCGTCAGTTACAGAGGGAGAAAGGCAGGAGGCTAATGTAAACAAAGCCGCCTGTCATTCTCCCTTGTGTAACAGCAGAGATCATACGGTCCTGCTATGTAGGACCATAGATCTCTGCTGTTACATGAAAAGCCACATCCCTGCACAGTAAGAAACACGCCCCTAGGGACACACTTAACCCCTCCTTCTCCAATAAAGTTAACCCCTTCCCTGCCAGTGTCATTTTTACAGTAACAGTGCATATGTATAGCACTGATTACTGTAGTAATGTCACTGGTACCCCCAAAAGTGTCAAAAATGTCAGTCAAGGGTCCGATCTGTCCGCCGCAATGTCACAGTCCCGCAAAAAAAAAAAAAAAAAAAAAAAAAAAAAAAAAAAAATCGCAGATCGCTCGCCATTATTCGTTAAAAAAAAAAAACAACAAAAATGACAAAAATCTTTCCCGTAGTTAGTAAATGCAATAACTTTTGCGCAAACCAATCAAAATACGCCTTTTGCGATTTTTTTAAACATATGTAGCAGAAAACAAATTGGCCAAAAATGTTAAAAAAATTTTGATTTTTAAATTTTTTTGGGGGGGATTTCATATAAAAAAAATGTGAAAAATATTGTTATTTTTTCAAAATTTACGCTCTTATTTTGTTTATAGCGCATGATCAAAAAATTGCACAGGTGATCAAATACCACCAAAAGAAAGCTCTGTTTGTGGGAAAAAAAGGACGTAAAATTAGTTTAGGTACAGCGTCGCACGACCGTGCAATTGTCCGTTAAAATCACGCAGTGCCGAATCGCAAAATAGGGCCTGGTCAGGAAGGGGGTAAAATCTTCCTGGGCTTAAGTGGTTAAAAAAAAAGCATGGCGGGGACATTTTCCTTTAGAAAATAAGCCCCTCTTTGACATATGTAGTGGCAAAGTTCTTGAACTGCATCAGCTGTTCACCAACTGCTTTATTTTTATTGTTTGCTTTGTTTCTAGTTGCCTCCTGTACGGACCTATTGGCCCATCACTGTGATGGACAGCCTTAGTGATCTAAGCAGAGGTGCGAAGCCAAAGTTTATATATTAAAGCTCAGTTTTGGAACTCCCTTACAATACTGAACATTTGTGAAGGTGTGGGCAGGTAACTATTGACAGGTGTACTTTAAAAGCTGAAACATATAAACAATACATGACTGTTTAGGAACCAGTTTGCTTGCACAGTGCAATAAAATGACAGTAAAATATTTCCCGGATACAATGTAAATGAAGCACCTTAAGCTACTAGTAGGAATGTGAAGCAATTTGGGCGTTTTATACACCAAGAATGACTTATAATAGCTGGGGAATATTTGGGTAGGCAGTGTAAAGGGCAGTGAGGAACTCCCCATATAAAGAAACACTTGTGACGCAGTAAAAAAAAAAAAAAAATACAGTTTATACATAGAAATGATCTAAGGGCAAAATCCTCTCAGTTATAAAAAAAAAATAAAAAAAATATTCGTCCCATCTGGGAGACTTCCCTTCACTTCCTGTCCCATAGTCAAAACAGGAAGTGAGAGGAAGCCCCTCCAAAGTACAGTCCAGATAGCTGCGGCTGACGGAGGCATGTAAACTGACCACAGTGTCAGGGCTCAGCGGCCGTTATATACTGTGGTCAGTTTACAGGGGGAAGGGCAGAAACTGGCAGGATCAGCCAGGTTTTTCAGGCATTACAGGGGGCCAAATTACACAGCACAAGCACTGTGCTATATAAAATGCTTTAAAGGACAGGATCCATTTTTTTTTTTTTTTTTTGTTAAACGCCTTAAGTGGTTATACTGCCCTTGTACTGCCAAAAACTCCAACCTGCCGAAATCTCCAACCACGTTATATCCGGTGAGTGTACACCGGGAATAATTGGAGATTTCGAGCACTTGGTGTTTTCACACAACACCGGCAGTCTATACACCCGAGTACATGGTATAATTAGTGCAGATTCTTACTCTGCCCGGTAGTTGTCGCTGCCTTGGAGGCGGCCATGTTTTTGGTTACTAGCGGCCTGTGTAAGAATCTGCACTAATTATACCATGTACTCGGGTGTATAGGCTGCCGGTGTAGTGTGAAGACAAATTATTCCCAGTGTATAGTCACCGGAAATAACGTGGTTGGAGATTTCGGCAGGTTGGAGTTTTTGGCAGGACACCCTTATTTATAGACCGAGGTTGGTCCCTTTGATGTAAAACAACCAAATGATACTTTGTTTATAGTTATCCCCCAGTGCTGAGCAATGTTAATAAACATTTGCCGGAGGCTCTTTTTTTTTTTTTTTTTGACAGCTGTGAGTGAGCAGAGAATGGCCCTGCACTGTATGAATCGTGGAAATGCTGGATTAAGATCATGAGGGGGGTTGAATGGAGATTTTTTAACAATTAATTGTGCAGCTCTAGTGGACATTAAAGAGGAGATATAAATTTTCTAAACAAAGGGCAAGTTTACTAACAGATCAGGCTCTCCTGAAAAGCAGAAAAGAGCCACCAAATGTGTTTTCCTAGCACCTACCTAGGCAGGGCTATCTTTCCGAATGGGCACGTTGGGCAGTTGCCCGGGGGCCCCACTTGCCCGGGGTGCCCCACCTGCCAGCAACCCAACCCTAGCCAAGCATTAGTCCCGATTCCCTTGTGCATTCCGCCGCCGAACTTAGCAGATGGCAAGCGCCTGTCGGGCCACTTGGGCCGTGGAGGGGGAGCCCACAACTGCAGGAATGCCTGTCCACCTCCACGGGAACAGGCACACACAGGACAGTCCAGTCTGACTCCCGCTGAACTTGGAAGCTGTCATTAGCACTGCTGTACCAATAAATATCGCCTTATCAATAATTTTTATTTTTGTTCTCGTGGGTGATTGTGTAGGCAGGGCCCCAGTGCACTGAATTGCCCGGGGCCCTTTAATGTTCTTAAGATGGCACTGTACCTAGGAGGGTGCTACACTTGTAATCTACTGCCTTACAACTATCTGTGCCACGTACACTAGGTGGGGAGTTTATTCTCCCCTACACTCCTTCTGCTCATGATGTACTGCTGTATTAATGCATTATTTCGTTTTCTGCAGTGTTATTATGTACAAAGACACCTGTCAAATGTAATGCTTAGTCATTGTCTCTTATGTAATGTTTGTTATTACCTACTTACAATAAAAAATACTGAACAAGAAAAGATTGCAGCTGTGCACAGGGCTGGCCCAAAACATTGTGCTGCCTGGATCCAAAAATTAAATCCCCCCCCCCAAAAAAAAAAAAAAAACTCACACCCACCAAAAGGCCCCCACATCCATTATTTTATATCATGATAATTAAAACTAAAATAAATTTTATGGGGAGGTCAGATTTACATGCAACAGCACCTTGTCTATATGAAAAAAATGTTTTAGGGGCTGCACTGTGGGGGTGGGGGGTTAAGGGGTTGCATTGTGGGGGAGAGGGGGTTAAGGGGCTGCTTTGTGGGGTATGGGGACAAAAAAACAAACAAAAAAACAGTAATAACTTTAAAATATTAAAAATATTATATCTGCTTTCAACCTCACCACCAGACCGGTCCACCAAACACCCACGGTCAGTCCTCCTGTCACTCCTGTGTCTGTCACGCCCACCGCCCTAGAAGATCCAGCCTGCCCTGCGTGAGATGGAGTGCGCTGATGTCTGACGTCATTGCGCACACCACGATCATGCGAGGCACGTTCCCCAGAGGAGACGCTCCGCCTCCTCATACTCATCAGTTATCACTATGGATGGCAGTATGAGATGGGGAAATGCCGCCCGTAATGAGCCACAAGCTGGTGACACACAAAACTGCTAACAAACAAATCTGGGACGTCAATTTGCTGCCCCTGTCAAAGTGCCGCCTGGGTCCAATGGACCCAGCGGGACCCATGGTAGGGCTGGCCCTGGCTGTGCAGGACTCTGCCCACATACCCGTATCAGTCATTCACAGTTTCCTGTGAATGAATGAACTACAAGGACTGTCAGCCACTGCGGCTGACAGCTTATAGTTCTGAATGTACTGCAGGGGGACTAATGAGCGCTCTCGTAGGTTATTCACAAACAGACTGCCTGTATGGGGGTATAGGCAGAAAGCTGCAGGGCCTGTCTACAGAAGCCTGACATTGCCCCCGTGATCTACTGTGCAATGCTTTCCAGGCTCCTGCAGCAAAAAAGAATAAATGCACACACATATATATATATATATATATACAGGGGCTTTCTTTCTCAGAGAATAGGTGCAGGTACTCCCCTCTTCTGAGTCACCCCCTTGTCCCCACTCCCTACCCACCTCCGAGCGCTGTCCTTTGGTGACACCCTCTGCCCACCTCCCAGTACCCCCCTTTTAGAGAAAACATAACCAAGTATCATGTTTTGGTTTAGGTAATTTGTATGGAATTTGTTAATGATAACTAGAAAAACAGTAAAATAGATCCCCTGCAATCAGCAACAATAGATCCCCAACAACAATAGCCCCCTGGCAACAATAAATCCTCCCCTGCAACAATCACCCCCCCCCCCCCCCAATAAATCCCCCCCTGCAACAATAGACCCCCCCCCCAACAACAATAGTTCCCCCAAGCAACACTAAATCCTCCACTGCAAAAAAAGCCCCACCCACAACAAAATGCCCACCAGTAACAATAGATTCACCCCAGCAACAATATATCCCCCAGCAGCCAGCATCGATAGGCCCTTCAGCTCACCCCACTGGCCCCAGCACCCCTTTGCCATTGCATACATTCAGACTGGAGGTGCCGGAACTGCGTTCCCCCGCGTTCCCTCTGAAAAAATCCCTATATATATATATATATATATATATATATATATATATATATATATATATATATATATATATATATATATAATACACACATTTATAATTTTTTCTGGGATGGTAAATTTTAACATTTGTTTTCTTGTTTCACAGAAAGCAAATTCACATAGTTCTTATATATACCTGTTCTTTTTGTCAGTGACAGCTCAAAATCAGATTCAAAAAGCTGTTTAGACACTTTTATTATTAAGAAATCTGGAGTCTGATAAGACCAACATAGAGCTGGTGTTATCACACTGCAACACATGCTGGTTTATTAAAAAGAATAACAAAGTGAATATTGAATGTTCAAATATGTACAGTTTGGCTGTTAATAATGCCTTATTAATAATAATTTGTCTAGCACCTATTATGAAAATACGTTTATTGATATTCTATATTACTGCATATCATTTTGATTATCGCCATTAATTTAGTTTTGGGAGTGTAAGGGTCCTTTCACACGGGGCGGACCGTTTTTTGATCTTTTCTTTTTTTACGGACACGCATGACACTGGTGTCATCCGGTCCGTATGTCCGTTTATCATCCCATCCGTTTGCGGATGATAAACGGAGAAAATGTATGTCAATGGGGTTGCGGATGTCAGCAGATGACACCGCTGACATCCGTTTTTGTGTCCATTCTGTTTTTTTAAACGGAAGGAAAATAGGGTTCTCTTCCGTTCCAAAAAACGGAACTGATTGGAAAGGACGCAAATCGGATGTCAGCGGACGGTCATCGGCTGACATCCGCAATCCCATTGACATACATTATGTCCGTTTTTCATCTGCAAAAAAATGGGATGAAAAACGGACATACGGACCGCCCGTGTGAAAGGACCCTAAAGCAGAACGGGACAGAGAGAATCATCAGCGCTGAATATACAGTGGGAACTGCCAAAGTTAACCACTTCCCGACTGCCTAACGACGATTTACGTCAGCAGTCAGCCCCTCACAGACAAAGTGACATACCCGTACCTTGCTCACGGACCCCCCCCCCCCGCGCGTGTGAGCGGCGGACCTGATGTCCGCCGCTCACTCGCGATCGTCGGTTACACTGGGAGAAAAGCAGGCGGCTAATGTAACCAAAGCCGCCTGTCTTTCTCCCCTGTGTAACAGCAGAGATCATACGGTCCTGCTATGTAGGACTGTAGATCTCTGCAGTTACATGAAAAGCCACAACCAATCACAGTTAGAAGCACTGGTACCCCCAAAAGTGTCAAAAATGTCAGTCAAAGGTCCCATCTGTTCGCCGCAATGTCGCAGTCCCGCAAAAAAAATTGCAGTTTGCTGCCATTACTCGTTAAAAAAAACAATAAAAATGACAGAAATCTTTCCCTTTGTTAGTAAACGCAATAACTTTTGCGCAAACCAATCAAAATACGCTTTTTGCTATTTTTTTTACCAAACATATGTAGCATAAAACAAACAAATTGGCCTAAAATGTTAAAAAATTTAGATTTTTACATTTTTTTGGGGGGAATTTCATATAAAAAATTGTGAAAAATATTGTTGTTTTTGCAAAATTGTCTCTCTTTTTTTGTTTATAGCGCATGATAAAAAAAAAAAAAAAATCGCACAGGTGACCACCAAAAGAAAGCTCTGTTTGTGGGAAAAAAAGGACGTCAATTTCATTTGGGTACAGTGTCGCACGACCACGCAATTTTCCGTTAAAGTCACGCAGTGCCGAATCGCAAAATAGGCCCTGGTCAGAAAGGGGGAAAAATCTTCCGGGGCTTAAGTGGTTAAGATTAATAGTTAACAGCAGGTGATTGGTTGCTAGGGGGTCCTCCTAGCAACCAATCACCTGCTCATTAACTTAGAAAGTTAACTCCGGCAGCGCCCGCTGTATATTCAGCGCTGACGATTCTCTCTGTCCCGCTCTGCTTTACACTCACTGCTTCCTGCTCCACTCTCCTGTGTCCGTGAGTGTCGGAGGCAGTCCGGCGGCCGGCCCTGGGTGTCACCCTGGGGCTCCCTGGCACCCCCGAATGTGTGGCACCCGGGGGGAACCGCCCCCCAGCCCCACTGTTGGTATGCCACTGTTTCCATGCAATAAAAATGATAAACTAGTTATGTAAAAATTCTATTTTTCTAGCAGATATATTAATTTCTGCACCACATCTGAATCTGAGACTATGTATTCCACTTTTCATAGATATAAGAAACTGTTCTTGCTAAATCTTAGCACCAGTCTTTGTGGGTTCTCCTCGCAGCGCTTTTTTTCAGAGCTTTATAAAGAAGTCTTGTGAAATTATGAGAAAGGGTGGTGACTTATGACATAAAAAGGGAAAAATAATATTTTCCATAAATAGTTCTCCTAGCATTTAGTGAATGTTTAAAGTCCAGCCAAAACTTTTTTTCTTAGTTTTGGACAGAGAAGGGAAGGGTTAGAACCCCTGTCGAAGTTTTACTGCTATCTCAGGCTCTGTTAGAGAGATTTATCCTCACTTCCTGTCCTGCTGACATTTCACCAGACAGGATGTGAAGGTAAATTCCAAACAGCAACAGAAATAAACTTTTTTTTGTTTTAGTACAAGAGGGAATTTTGTTTTTGCCTCCTTTCCCTCACTGTCCTCACTTTCTGTCTGCTAAACTATTGTTAGGGGGACAGCAAATGAAGGGAAATCTCTCTAGGGGAGCCCCAAATAACAGGGAGCCACGGATAGTTGGACAGCAGGAGAGATCGCTGTACTAACGTTGGATAGTTAGTACAGTGGCTCCGACTGTACCAGGCTTAAGACCTGACAGCTGAGCTGATGGGCCCTATGTTAGCTAAGTAGAGAATAGAGAGTTAATTACAAACTTTATATTTCATTGAGAAACATGATTTTGTTTTAGAATAAGTATACTTCTGTGCTTAGGACAAACATTCAGGGGAATTCTTTGTTGCAATCTGCCTATGTACCTTTAGAGGCTGCATGGTTCTTCTACAGCCTCTTGGGGGCATCTAAACCTGGGGCATACTGATGTGTTAATATCGACAAGTAATAATACTGTTATTGAATGGCCCCATCCACTCCCACATCTCCCAACTACCCATAGGACCCGCAATCTTATTATGGAATAGGCCAATGAGTGGTACAGTAGTGGGTGCAGCCAAGGGCCAACTTAAACTAGTAATCAATATTTTCATAGTGAAGTGTTCCTGTATACAAAATATAATGCAGGAACTGCACTGTGCATTAAGGTGCAAATTAACACTTGTACTTGTTTTCCCATAAATGGGACCTTGCTTCGTGCACTGGTCCAAATCATTTGGTGGAGGGGGGGGATTATGGTGTGGGGTTGTTTTTCATGGGTTGGGCTTGGCCCCTTAGTTCCAGTGAAGGTAACTCTTAAGGCATCAGCATACCAAGACATTTTGGACAATTTCATGCTCCCAACTTTGTGGGAACAGTTTAGGGTTGGCCCCTTCCTGTTCCAACATTACTGCGCACCAGTGCACAAACAAGGTCCATAAAGACATGGATGAGTGAGTTTGGGGTTGATGAACTTGACTGGCCTGCATAATGCATAAATGATAATTAAATATTAAGACCTATATGCGGGAATGATGACTGAGTATTCAGATTGTGCATTATTAAAGCTCAACTTACCCTTAAGTTTAAATCAGCTAAATAAATTCCAGAAGCATCAAAAGGAGTGCAGCAGTTTGTTTCAAGCCACAAAAAGTTACATCTTTGCTAATTTAGCCCACTTCTATTGGATAATAGCGCATAGCAGCAATTGGCCACAATATCAATTTATTAGAATTTACTATACATTCACTGTATGTTATAGAAGAGGAGTCAATGGTGTATATACACATACATACACTGTACACTAATACCAAAAGTATTGGGATGCCTGCCTTTACACGCACATGAACTTTAATGGCATCCTGGTCTAAGTCCGTAGGGTTCAATATTGAGTTGGCCCACTCTTTGCAGCTATAACAGCTTCAACTCTTCTGGGAAGGCTGTCCACAAGGTTTAGGAGTGTGTCTATGACCATTCTTCCAGAAGCGTGTTTGTGAGGTCAGGCACTGATGTGGACGAAAAAGCCCGGCTCGCAGTCTGCGTTCTAATTCATCCCAAAGGTGTTCTATCGGGTTGAGGTCAGGACAGTCAAGTTCCTCCACCCCAAACTCACTCATCCATGTCTTTATGGACCTTATTTTGTGCACTGGTGCGCAGTCATATTGTAACAGGGAGGGTTCATCCACAAACTGTTCCCACAAAGTTGGGAGCATGAAATTGTCCAAAATATCTTGGTATGCTGATGCCTTAAGAGTTCCCTTCACTGGAACTAAGGGGCCAAGCCCAACCCCTTAAAACAAACCCCCCCACACCATAATCCCCCTTCCATCAAATGATTTGGAACAGTGCACAAAGCAAGGTCCATAAATATATGTATGAGAGACTTTGGGCTGGAAGAACTTGACTGGCCTGGACAACCTGATAGAACACCTTTGGAATGAATACCAGCGGAGACTGCAAGCCAGGCCTTCTCGTCCAAAATCAGTGCCTGACCTCACAAATGCACTTCTGGAAGAATGGTCAAACATTCCCATAGACACACTCCTAAACCTTGTGGACAGCCTTCCTAGAAGAGTTAAAGCTGTTATAGCTGCAAAGGGTGGGCCCACTCAATATTGAACCCTACGGACTAAGACTGGGATGCCATTAAGACTCCATTCACATTGATCCGACTTGTCAGGCGACTTGTCAGCCTGACAAGTCGCGGTCCTCCCGCTCCCACTGTGTAGTACAGGAGCCGTTCTAATAGGAGCGACACAAGTCGCTCCGACTTAGAAAAAGGTCCTGTACTACTTCGGGGCGACCTGGACTTCCATTATGTGAAGTCTGTGCAAGTCGCGCCGAAGTCGCGCTGCACGCGACTTCACAGGTCGCCCCCTAAGTCGGAGCGACGTAATGTGAACGGGGTGTAAAGGTCATGTGCATGTAAAGGCAGGTGTCCCAATACTTTTGGTAATATAATGTAAGTTATTTTTACTTTAGTAGATCTTTCTATGGCATACTTACTCCTTACTGTTCAGAACAGGAATGTAGTATTTCTAATTCCCACAGTATCGCCTCTGTCTGTTGGTGTACTATAAAAACTCATACCTTTGACCCTTACGCTTCAGGTTTTCATGATAACTTATGGAATATGTAGATGATACACAAATAAATTTATCAGCAGTAAGTTCCTTTTTATCGTGTGTTCCTGACTGTCCAACAGTTGTGTCATCGTTCAAGCCATTTCACTTCCTTAAACCTGATATGGATCATTCAGAAGACGTCAGTTGCTTCCCTGCCTGAAATAACAAAGATAACACACCAATAACTCTACTTCCCAAACCTTTTTTCTTAGTGGCAATATTTGAATCTGATCTTTTTATTTATTCTTTATTTAAAGTGGAACTTCACTCATAACAACTTGATAAAAAAATAATGTTCTTTAGCAAGGAACATACATTCCACATTAATTATGCTACCAAAATTAGTGTGTGCTGTAAATTGCCTCCAGCATTGTTCCTGTTTCTTCTTGCTGAAGACTGCCATTTTGCTGAAGCCCAGAGCCCCTGAACAGCAATAAATCTTTAGGCTGTCAGCAGATTGATCTCTACAAATTCAGCACAGTGCCTAAAAATGGAGAGCAAATGAGCATGGGCAGAGCATGGTGAGACAGTGTATTACTGGATTTTACACAGTATAGGCACTTATTTTTCATGTTTTACATAGCCGTACCTGCAAAAGGGTCCAACCTCAAGTGATCTAGCAGGACTTTGAGTAATGTTCCACTTTAAGTCAAGGGGAAAGATACACTGGTATTTTGAAAAAAATATATGTGCAAAAAAAACAGCAGTAAATCATACAAAAGGTGCCAACATGACAAAGGGCCCTTTCACACCAATGATCCGATCAGATCCGCCTGTCAGTTTTGTTTTTTAGGCGGATCTGATCGGATCCTCCATGCATCCCTATGGGGCAGCGGATGTCAGCGGTGACAAGTCCGCTGACACCCGCTGCCATCCGCATCTGATCCGGTCCGTGAGTCCGGACGGAAGGAAACCCTATTTTCCATCCGTCCAGGGGATCGGATCGGATGAGAGCGGACAGGCGGTCCATTCTCATTCGATCCCCCATAGAGAGCAGCAGGGCTCTGACACCTCCCTCTCCGCACACAGTGTTGAAGGCAGGGCAGAAGGTCAGAGAAGTGGTGAATCGATCTTCTCCACATCAGTAGCAACAGTAAGGCCCCTTTCACACTTGTTCGACCTAAATTTTGACTGGACTTTAAGGAAAGCCTATGTCTACGGACCTCAACATGCATCAAAGTTGGACCAAAGTAGTGCAGGGACTACTTTGAAGTTGTTGCAACTTGAAATGCACAGATATGAAGGACGCTTATCGGAAATCATGGAGTACGACTTGCCATGCGACTTTGCAGTCCCAAGTCGCACAAGAGGTAGAAAAAAAAAGAGGTAGAAAAAAAAAGAAGGGAGTAAAAAAAAATAATAAAGCAGAAAAGGAAAGTCAACAGCAAGAAGATGGGCAGAGGTAGGGGTGAGGAATGGGAAGGTAGTGGGTCAAGGCGGTGAGTATCCACGAATTTGTGTTAAAATATAAGATTATGTAAAGATCAGATCTGCAGGAGAAAAGTCGTCCATCTCAGACAAGTCACTCCTATCAGGGGGTGGTGATACGCTTGGGTCTTTTGCGGATGCAGTAACCATAACAGATCCCGTAGTGGGCAGTGTGCTTGAGCCTGATCCGGGCGGACCCAAAGCTTTGTGTCAACGCGTTTGTGCCAGTCTACGGCCTTGGTCATATGAACTGCACTGTGGTAGAGAAAAGGATCAGGAAATCCGATTCCACCTTGCAATTTATGTTTCGCAACTTTATCAGCACTCATCCTGTGCTGTTTGTTGGCCCATGGCAAAATTCTGATCGAAAATGTTTAATAAAAGAACTAGGAATTTTGATAGGATGAGTCTGAAGTAGCTAGAGGAGCTGCGGAAGTATATTTATTTTAAAGATACAATTTCCCAGGAGAAGGTATATCTATCCCATCCTTTTAAATATTTCTTACTGTCGTGAGAAAAGGTGGAAAGGTTAAGGAGAAATTCTCATCTAGCGAGGAGGTTATTTTAATTCAAAGTCATTTAATAGAAGTAGAAGCCCACCGAAAGGGGAAACGTTGTAATGCATGAAGGGTTTTCAGAGGGACACTAATATTGGGAGCTTCCAACCTTGAGAGGACAGGTTGCCATATCTTTTTTTAAGGCTCGACTTTGCCAGGCAACTTGAGTGTGACTTGATGCAACTTGAAGCAACTTCAGGGAATGCCTAGGTAATCTTCCTGTAATGTCGGATCAAAATCACATCAATTAACCTCTTTACCACTAGCCACTGCGGCACAGTGGCTCGTTATCGTCTAGCGACGTAGACCTACGTCGCTAGACTCCTCCCCCTGTAGGCGGCGCTCCCGCTGTTTTCATTCACAGCGGGAGTCGGGCCAGGGGAGGAGCGGAGCGGCGATTGCCGTTGCTCTGCCCCGATCGTCGGGGAATCCAGTTTGGAGATCCGCCCGCCTGTGTAAACAGAGCGGGCGGATCTCCTAAGTGACAGATCGGAGTGTTCAGCATAGCTGAACATCCGATCTGTCCCTGACTCACTCAGTCACCTCCCCCCCTACACGTCAGTAAGCACCAGGCATACATTAACCCCTCCCTCTCCAATAAAATTAACCCCTTCCCTGCCAGTGTCATTTTTACAGTAACAGTGCATATATATAGCACTGATTACTGCAGTAATGTCACTGGTACCCCCAAAAGTGTCAAAAATGTCAGTCAAGGGTCCGATCTGTCCGCCGCAATGTCGCAGTACCGCAAATAAAATCGCAGATCGCCGCCATTACATACTTAAAAAAAAAAACACCAAAAATGACAGAAATCTTTCCCTTAGTTAGTAAACGCAATAACTTTCGCGCAAACCAATCAAAATACGCTTATTGCGATTTTTTTTTACCAAACATAGGTAGCAGAAAACAAATTGGCCAAAAATTTTAAAAAAAAAATGTTTTTTACATCTTTTTTGGGGGGAATTTCATATAAAAAATATGTTAAAAATATTGTTATTTTTTCAAAATAAACGCTCTTTTTTTGTTTATAGCGCAAAAAGTAAAAATCGCACAGGTGATCAAACACCACCAAAAGAAAGCTCTGTTTGTGGGAAAAAAAGGACGTAAATTTCGTTTGGGTACAGCGTCGCACGACCGCGCAATTGTCAGTTAAAGTCGCACAGCGCCGAATCGCAAAAAGTGGCCCAGACGTAAGACAGCAAAATGCTCTAGTGGTAAAGTGGTTAAGAGGAGGATGCGACTTAGAGGAGACTTCCATTAAAGCCTATGGGCAAAAGTCGCATAGAAGTCACCTTGAAGTAGTACAGGAACCTTTTCTAAAGTTGGAGCAACTTCAGTAGTGCTAATTAGAACAGTTCTCATTGACTAAAATGCGATTTCACATGTCACGCAACTTGGGGTCTCAGGTCGGATCCCAAGTCGCAGCAGTTTGAACCGAGCTCCCAACTGGTTTGGGAGGGACATTTCATGATGGGTGAGGAAAAGAAGATCATCTGCAAGCCCAGCCACCTTATTCTCTATGGAGCCCAGGGTCAACTCTAAAGCCCCGTACACACGTACCGATCGTCGGCCGACAGATCGGCCGTCAAATGTTCGCGGCTGTCGTGTCTGTTGAAAAGTGCAAAAGACTGCACAAGAATTTTGTCCGCCGACTACAGCCGACTGCAGAAGTGATGTCATGTGATGGTTCACTTTCCCTGTGTTTTTTCTTTTCTGAGCATGCCCAGTCTTGCAAATCTGCTGTCTGTCGGCCGAATTGTGTACTGACTGGCGAACAATCGGCCGTTCTGGTGTCGGCATACAAAAATTTTAATGCTTGCATGACAGATTCTTGTCGGCAGAATGTGCGCTGACGGCTGTCGGAGGCATCATACTAACAAGCCTACAATCGGCAGATCGGTCGTCGGCCGACGCTTTTCAGCCGACGATCGGTACGTGTGTACGGGCCTTTAGTAAGATGTTTGTGCGACGAGCCAGAACCGCAGGGGTGACACGTGAGGTGCACGGTGGGCCGATGAGAGACAGCAATAATACAGTTCATCGGTTTACTCACGGTTAGCAGAAAGCCTCCCTGGGCTGGTCGCACAGTGAAGAGGAAGACAGCACGAAATCCTCCGGGGCACGCTCTGTGATAGGGAAACGCCAGCCAAGATGGTGGTTGAGGTGCCCGTGATGACAGGGGTGTTTAGAGTGCTTGTTGTGGCTGGGTCCCTTGATGGTATTTGTCGTGACGCCAGTACCGTTAATGGTGGTACAACCAGTTGTAATAGCAATAGTGAAGAATGAGGTAGACAGTGGTAGGATACAACTCACAACTTTTACTGTGACTGGTTTTGATTGCAGTACAAACATCCAGATAGAATACAGTCTCTGGGTAAATAGAGGAATTCTGCTGATCCACTGTTAATAGGTTTTGGTAGGTCTTGTCTCAGGCTGTGGTTCAGTATAATGCTTACTTGTTCCTGGTCCCTTTAGAATCCAGTGAAATTTGGTGAGGTTGCCAGTGGCTAAGGAAATCCTTCACCTTTATTCTCAAAGGTCTTGCTGCCGTTTGGTGGCTTTTACCCTTTGATTTGAGCAGTTCCAATTTGTCCCTTCTTAGGACTGACCTTCACTAACCTCTACATTGTGCTTCTCTCCTGTACACTCACTTCCTGAACTGAACACTGACCACAGATAAACCTGAGCTGGGATAGATATCCCAAAGTGGTGCTATCCCCATCTTGTGGTGGGAAGTATGAAGCACACTTGACCAGCCTATGAACAGGGATTAACAAATGTCAAATGCAAAATGACATGCAATACAGCGATGACAAAGAAATAATACATTTGCAGTTCCCACGTGTCATGAGTGGGACGCTGCATACCCCCATGGTAAAACGTGTGTCGACCTCGACACATTTTTGACTCGATGTTGTGTCTTCCTGTAAGATATAAGAGAAAGGGAAAAGCATGCATGCATAGGAAATAACAATATAACCCCATTCTTGTACTTCTTGTATCTGCAAGTAAAATGGGTTAGGCAAACATATCTCAGGCAACAACGAAATGTGTCAAAAAGGTGACAAAAAGGGGTGTAGCTTTTCCTCTGAAGACTGGTGATGTATGGCAAAACCAGAATAGTCCACGATGAGATGGAAAAAGGAAAACAAAACAAAAATAACATCTCAGGAGGCTCACAGGGTATGAGTCCGTTCCCTGGGCACAGGAAAATGTCAACAGATGAATATCACGGAGGCTCAGGTACGTGAAAGTCTATCTCCGGGTGCAGGCTTGAACGTTGCAAAACAGTAGGTAAGTAGTCCTTTTAAAAAGTCCTTTAAAGGAAATGAACATGACCGGGGCTGCTGTTAGAAATCGCGGGGCCCCGTACAGACTACCTGGCAGGGCCCCCCCAAGAAAATATTAAAGATATATTTAGCTAAAATTACAACAAAATCACTATTAGCAGACACAAATATAACATAACTCGCATAATTCCTCTAAAAAAAACTATGTTAAATAAAAAAGAAGATGAGATGAGAAAAATATACAGGCTGGGCAGTTGGAGCTCAGTGATCAAAGAGACAGAGAGAGAGAAACAAAGTTACAATTTACAAATAAACTCCTGAGCAGAGATAACATTAGAGCCAGTGCTGGGAGGGGGGCCCACACAAGGGAGGGGGATTAGTGAGGGACAACTGTCTCTTTCTCAACAGATAAAAGCTGATAGCAGGGAGAGGGACAAATCAGATTCAGGTGCTGGAGGAAGATTTCTGTATTTGTTGTCCATCACTAATCCCCCTCTCTGTGTGGGCCCCCCTGTGTGCTCGGGCCCCCTACAAGAGGGCTGGTGGTCCCCCCCTATCAGCGGCCCTGAACATGACATCACAAGTAAGTCTTCTTCTCACTTTGGAACTTCAGACGATGTAAGGATGCATTCAACGATGAGATGGCAGGGCTGGTAGTTGTCTTCTCGGCTGCTGGTGTAGGAAATCCTTAAAACGGACAGGTGGTTGTCCTCTTGTAGTCCTGTCGGATCTTCGTAGCGGCTGAGTTTCTACAGGTCTTGTTTCAAGGGAACTTGGTGTCTCTTGAGCTGTAGTAGACACTTCTTGAGATAGCTCCTCTGGTTGAAGTGCGGTTGTATTGGTCTTGGCAGGCACTAAGATATTGAGCCATGGTGTAAGGAACCACTGTAAAGGATCAGAGTCTAATAATGCTTTTCCAAAAGACTGTAGTGGATTCCCTGAATCAGATGATTTTGTAGGCTCTGGTTCTATGGATTGAGTTTCCTCTTGGACAGTTTCTTCTTGAAGAGTTTCTTCTTGAGTACTTTCCTTGAGACATAACTTAAGGCGATTGCGATGTACTACACGTGATTTGTTCTCTTTAGTGATCTCATAAGTATGAGTCTCTGGATTGAGAATAGCTGTAATGGTGTAAGGTTCTCTCTCCCATTTGCTATCTAACTTGCTGGTGCGATGGTCGTTTTTTAACCATACATGGTCACCAATTTTGAGAGGTTCTGCTTTGGCAGATTGGTTATAATCTCTTTGTTGCTTTTCATGAGCATGTTCCATGCGATGTTGAACAATTTCTTGTGCATCAATTAGACGTCTTTGGTGTTCACTCACCCAATCAGTCTTTGGTAGAGGGTTGATTGCATCAGGCACTTGTACGCCCAAAGTATGGTCAGCAGGTAGTTTACCTTGTCGGCCAAACATGAGATAGTAAGGTGTATATCCAGTAGAACAGTGAATGGTGTTATTGTAGGTGTACATCAATTGAGGCAATAGAGTAGGCCAATCACTTCTTGTAGCAGGTGGTACTGCTCTTAACATCTCAATTAAAGTTTGGTTCATTTTCTCACAAAGTCCATTCCCTTGGGGGTGGTAGGCTGTGGTCCTGATTTTCTGGCAATTGTGAAGTGTACACAGTTCTTTGAAGAGTTGCGACTCAAAGGCAGATCCCTGATCTGTAAGGATTCTTTCTGGGCATCCATATGGCAATAGGAAATGTTTCCAGAAGGCATCTGCAGTTGTCTTAGCAGTCAAGTCCTTGACAGGTACGGCTACAACAAATTTGGTATAATGATCAATGATGGTCATGGCGTATGTGTAACCTGAGCGACTTGGTTCCAGCTTCACATGGTCAATTGCAACTATTTCTAGCGGTGTTCGGCTTACAATGGGATGTAAGGGTGCTTTTTGGTCATGTTTTTCATTTCTTCCAACAGCACAGGTGGAACATTCTCGACACCACTTTTCAATGTCTCCTCTCATCCCAATCCAATAGAATCTTCTACGGATGGTAGCTTCTGTCTTCTGCACGCCAAAGTGTCCTGATTGGTCATGATACATTTCAAGAATGATTCTTGCATCTCGGCGTGGTATTAAGATTTGGTATAGACGATCCCAGGTAATTGGGTCTAAAGTTCTTCTTAATAGTAGGCCCTTCTGTAGGAAGAGATGTTTTCTGTGTCTCCAAAGTTTTGACAATTCTGGATCAGCATTTCTTCTGCGAATTCTTTCAGGGGTTCTTCCGCTGGTGAAGAAATCTTGCAGTTCTCCCAACACTCTGCTTTCATTTTGCAGCTTGATCCACCTTTCTTTGTCCTCTTGGGATCTTGGATCCACTTGTTGTTGAAGGTTAAGAACTTTTCTTCCTTTGATGGTGATAATGTCTTGTTGGGCAAAATTTTTGTAAAAAGCTGGCATTTCTACCTCTTCCCAAACCTCTTCCTGTGTAGTAGGGTCTTCTTGGGTAGGCAGACGGGATAATGCATCCGCATTTTCATTTGCTTTTCCTGTTCTGTATTTTATGGTGAAATCGTAGTTAGCTAGGCGTGAGGCCCATCTTTGTTCCAATGCTCCCAACTTGGCGGTATTAAGATGTGCTAGCGGGTTGTTATCTGTGAAGGCCACAAATGGTGTTGCGGCAAGGTAATCTTTAAATTTTTCTGTAACAGCCCACACGAGTGCGAGGAATTCCAATTTGAAGGAACTATAGTTTTGGTCGTTTCTTTCAGTACCTCTAAGAGATCTACTAGCGTAGGAAATTACTCTTTCTTTACCTTCTTGTACTTGCGACAGGACAGCTCCCAGACCTTTCTTACAAGCATCTGTGTAAAGATGAAATGGCTGCTGGTAATCTGGATAGCCTAGGATTGGTGGTTCTGTTAACTTCTTCTTCAGGAGCTGGAAGGCAATTTCTCTTTCTGTGTTCCATTCTACTGGTATTGGAGACTTTTGGTACCTCTTAGGATGTCCTCTCAGAAGTTCTAGTATTGGCCCCGCAATTTGGGCAAAATGAGGAATAAAGCGTCTGTAGTATCCTGCGAAACTGAGAAAACTCCTCACTTCTTTCACTGTAGTAGGAGTAGGCCAATTTCGGACTGCGGCTATCTTCTCTGGATCCGGTTTAACACCTTCAGAGCTTACAATATGCCCTAAGTATTTGACTTCTGACTTCAGTAGATAGCACTTAGATGGTTTGACTTTGAGTCCATGTTTAATGAGGATTTGAAAAACTTCGGCCAAATGTTTCAAGTGATCTTCATAAGATTTGGAGTAGATGATGACATCGTCTAAGTACAACAGGACGGTTTCAAAATTTTTGTGTCCTAAGCAACGCTCCATTAATCTTTGAAAAGTTCCGGGCGCATTGCAAAGTCCAAAAGGCATGCAGTTGAACTCAAATAGGCCCATAGGGGTGGTAAATGCAGTCTTCTCACGATCTTCAGGTGCCATTGGTACTTGCCAGTATCCACTGGTTAAATCAAGGGTAGAGAAGTAGGCTGAAGATCCTAAAGCTGTCAAAGATTCCTCTATTCGTGGTAAAGGGTAAGCATCCTTGTGGGTGATTTGGTTAATTTTTCTGTAATCCACACAGAATCTGATATTACCATCCTTTTTACGGACAAGAACTAGAGGTGCAGCCCATGGACTATGGCTGTCTCTAATGACATTGGAATCCTTCATCTCTTGGATCATTTGCTTTACGGATTGGTACATAGTTGGTGGTATAGGCCGATATCTTTCCTTGATCGGTGGGTGTGAACCTGTAGGGATGGAGTGCTTGATGATATCCACTTCTCCATAGTCTGTAGAATGCTTACTGAAGGCACGGTGAAGCTCCTTCACAATTTTTAGTACTCCCTCAATTTGGTTTGCTGGTGTGGAAGCATCTCCCACATGAAGTTCTTTCCACCAGGATGTGTTTACATTTTGGTCCTGTGGGTTCTGTCTCTTGGTAATTTCTTCTGTGGTAGCTGTAGCCACACTGATGACATCTTGAAAAGTGACTTGGATTAGCTGTGCGATAGGACGGTGTTTTGTTAGTGTTACACTGCTATCACTCAAGTTTAGGAGTCGAATAGGCACTTTACCTTCAGAGACGGTTACTAGGCTTCTTGCAGCTCTAACTAGAGGATAGTCTTCCAAAACAACAGGCTCTACCAGGGCTTGGTAGTCTTGACCTTGAATTCCGACTACAGCTCGGCACCACAGAAGAGTTTCGGTGTTGGGTTTGAGGATCACAGGTTGCTTATCTCGGATGCGGGCACAGCAAATTTCTCCTTTTTCGTTGGCGAATCTCTGTTGCGCATTTAGTACACGGATGGTTTGTTGAATCACCTTCTTAGAATCAGGAGAGGCAGTAGGCACTAACTGGTGCAAGGCTTCTAGCATCTCAACATAACAGTTCCTGAGGACATTCATTCCTAGGACTATTGGAGGGTTAGGATTATTGTCTCTGACTCGTACCACAATAAGGCCTTGTCGAGGTAGTGTAGTTCCTCCTACTTGGATGGTAGGTTCCCAATAACCATGGACTGGTATGGGTTTGCCGTTACTGGCTATGAGACTCAGCCAGGATTCTGGAGGCTGGGTAAGCTGATTTTGATCCCAGTATTTTTCAAAGGCTGCTTGTTGGATAGTGGTGACTTGGGATCCGGTGTCAACTAGGGCAATAAAAGGAACTCCATTTATTTGAAGTGCCACTTCTGGACGGGATCCTACGTATCTTGGCATCCAGTGGGGATCTTCTGGACCTATTGGTTCACCTCCCGAGGGGTGGTCTTTGGCCTCGGGGGTTTCCCTGTTTAACCGCCAGCAGGTTGCTTCTGTATGGCCTGGCTTGTGACAGTATGTGCAGATAGGCCGCTTAGGGGTACTAGTGCGGTCAGGGGGGCGTCCGCCAGAATTTCTGGAATCAGTCTCTCTATAATTAGAGGGGAAGAGTCTTCTGGACACAGGTTTCTCATCCTCTAGCATTAATGGTTTCTCCCATTGTTCCAACTTTTGGTGGACTTTCTCCAGACTTTTAGTCAGGAAATGGACTTGCTCAGTCAAAGCAGCAACTGTGTCAGGAACTGGAGCTTGGGTTGCCTGACTGACTATAGGTAAAGACTTTGCGGGGTAACCAGCTGTGATACAGGCACTTCAACAGATCTAACAGGTTCTGTTGGTGGGCTTTTTCCCAGTATGCTGATAGCTAATTCTTTGAAATCTAAGAAGGTAGCTCTTGGATGTTGGGCGGCTAACATTCTTAGTTGGCTCTTTAGATTGTCTGTATTGACGCCTTCAATAAATTGTTCTTTCAGGGTTTTGTCCTGATTCTCTGCCTCACGGGGGTCTACTTGGATAACAGCTCTAAGGGATTCCTGCAAAGATAATGCAAAGTCTCTGAGTGACTCACCAGATTGCTGTTTCTTGCTGAAGAACCTCATCTTGACCTCTGACACGGTCCTGGGTTCAAAGGTGGTGTAAAGACGTTCAAAAATCTGCTCCATGGTCTTTCTCTCTGAGCTCGGCCAAGATTTCACTTCTCTAAGCGCAGCTCCTTCCAATTGTGCAAGAAGAATCTCCATCTGTTGCTCTGAGGATACAGGGTACAATCTGAACACAGCAAGAATTTTTTCTTTAAAGTCCCTTAAAGTATGAATTTCTCCAGAATATCGTGGGAACCAGGGGGCCCCAAAATAATAAGGCATGGTTAAAGGCATTAAGCTTGGTGCTGCAGCGGTTGGTATTGTACTGGGACCGACTGTGGCTGATGCAGGGGGTCCGCCGAGGTCAGGCTGCACGTCATCTTCCTGCACAGACATGGTAACAGCAGGTGAATTCTAGTTAGGTAAGTCAAATGCGTTTTTAGACAATTTTCGTGCGGCGTTGCTATGGGCAACCGCTGTCTTGCGGGTGTATGTCCCTTTAAGAATTTTATTCCAGCTGAATACAATGCTGCAGCAATGTTGATTTTGGGTCTCTGGCAGCGTTCCTGCTATTAGTGCTACTTATAGTTAGTAGAGGCAGCTGACAGGTTGCGATTACTGCTCGGACGGCAAGCAATGCGATTATTTTCTCTTCTTTTGCTCGCATGTGAAGTCTTGCGACTTCTGGGGCGTGCGCTTGTCACACTCTCCTCCCAGGATTGACACAGCAAAGGTAAGGCAGGCTGGCCGGACAATTTTGCATAAATGGGTGGCACCAAAATTTCCCGCTCTTCAGGGAGTGTCACTAACTTATCCACAGTGATGGCGCAGAAATTTTTAAACAAGAAGGCCTCCGGCAGCCATTTTAAGTGAATAGAAACAGTCAATTCAAATACAGCAAGCAGTTTTGTTGACACACAAACGTCTGATTTTCTCACTTTGGATGCTGCGATTTTTATGCTGATAACTGGGAAATCACTTCCATGCGACTTTGAAACAGTTTAAACAGTTCTGTGGCCCCACACAGTGTGCAATAAGTAAACAGTCTCTCAATAAAGCAAAGGGGCTTATTCTGATGCAACAGTCTTTTAGATAAGGCGCAGGGGTTAATATCCTGTTCGTGACGCCAAATTTTTATGCGACGAGCCAGAACCGCAGGGGTGACACGTGAGGTGCACGGTGGGCCGATGAGAGACAGCAATAATACAGTTCATCGGTTTACTCACGGTTAGCAGAAAGCCTCCCTGGGCTGGTCGCACAGTGAAGAGGAAGACAGCACGAAATCCTCCGGGGCACGCTCTGTGATAGGGAGACGCCAGCCAAGATGGTGGTTGAGGTGCCCGTGATGACAGGGGTGTTTAGAGTGCTTGTTGTGGCTGGGTCCCTTGATGGTATTTGTCGTGACGCCAGTACCGTTAATGGTGGTACAACCAGTTGTAATAGCAATAGTGAAGAATGAGGTAGACAGTGGTAGGATACAACTCACAACTTTTACTGTCACTGGTTTTGATTGCAGTACAAACATCCAGATAGAATACAGTCTCTGGGTAAATAGAGGAATTCTGCTGATCCACTGTTAATAGGTTTTGGTAGGTCTTGTCTCAGGCTGTGGTTCAGTATAATGCTTACTTGTTCCTGGTCCCTTTAGAATCCAATGAAATTTGGTGAGGTTGCCAGTGGCTAAGGAAATCCTTCACCTTTATTCTCAAAGGTCTTGCTGCCGTTTGGTGGCTTTTACCCTTTGATTTGAGCAGTTCCAATTTGTCCCTTCTTAGGACTGACCTTCACTAACCTCTACATTGTGCTTCTCTCCTGTACACTCACTTCCTGAACTGAACACTGACCACAGATAAACCTGAGCTGGGATAGATATCCCAAAGTGGTGCTATCCCCATCTTGTGGTGGGAAGTATGAAGCACACTTGACCAGCCTATGAACAGGGATTAACAAATGTCAAATGCAAAATGACATGCAATACAGCGATGACAAAGAAATAATACATTTGCAGTTCCCACGTGTCATGAGTGGGACGCTGCATTTGAAGATTTGCATATGATAAACAGTAGAGGCTCCAAAGAAAGAACAAAGATTAGGGGGGAAAAAACCTTTCTGATTCCGTTACCTAAGCTAAAATTATGAAGAGGATGTTTTGAATCTGATCTTTTTTAAGTCTCACTGTCTAATTTAAACCTAACATCCTCTAATTATGCAATACATTTCAAACTTTTAATTCCAACCTAAAAACTCTCCTCAAATGATGCCTCTCCATTCATTTTCTTACTACTTAACAGATACTACCACAAGTGCAAACTCCACTTTGCACATGACCTATCTTCCACATTAGTCATCCCTTAAGGCCCCTTTCACACAGGCGGACCGTTCAAATCCGCCTGTTCGTTTTTTTGGCGGATCTGAACGGTCCCCCCCATGCATTCCTATGGGGCATCGGATGGCAGCGGAGACATGTCCGCTGACATCCGACCCGATCCGTCAAATCTGGACGGATAAAAACCCTATTTTCTATCCGTCCAGCGGATTGGACGGGATCGGATGAGAACGGACCGACGGTCCGTTCCCATCCGATTTCCCCCATAGAGATGCATGGGGAACTGACAGCTGTGTCTCCGCACACAGCGCAGAGACACAGCTGTCATCCTTCTGGTCAGCGGGGGATCGGCGGCCCCGTGAAAGGAGCCTAAAGCCCCGTACACACGTAGCGAATGTCGGCCGAACGATCGGCCGTCTTTTGTCCGTTGCTGTCCTGTCGGTTGAAAAGAGCTAAAGACTGCACACGAATTTTGTCGGCCAACAACAGCCGACTGCAGAAGTGATGTCATGTGATGGTTAACTTTCCTTGTGTTTTTTCTTTTCTGAGCATGCCCAGTCTTGCTCATCTGCTGTTTGTCGGCCGAATTCTGTACTGACTGGCGAACAATCGGCCGTTCTGGTGACGGACAACAAAAATTTTAAAGTCTGCATGACAGATTCTGTTCGGCCGAAAATGCGCTGTCGGAAGCATCATACTAACAAGCCTACAATCGGCCGATCGGTCGGCGGCCGAATATTTACGGCCGACAATAGGTACGTGTGTACGGGGCTTAAGACTCTTGCCTTCATGACTCGTTATAAGCCTCTCTTGTGCTCTAGAAGATCTCCCATACACATTACATTTGGCCTTCAACAACCCTCCACTCTCTATGCCTTTGGTACATGCACTAAAACTTTTAACTTGTGATATATCTCTTTAAGAAAGACTGTAGAATCATGATTTTGTACAAAGCAGTTTCTCCTAAATTTGGCACTACAAGTGTGAACAAATGCAAAATTAAAAGAGAAGTTTGGCAATCCTCATCTGGATCATAGGGGTGCATTTACTTTTGCTCACCTGTAACCTTGAGTCAGCTAATAGCAGGCTATTGCCCGCTATCAGATGCATCACAGAGCTGCCCCAGGCTCTGGAAGGAACCCGACAATATTTGACAGTTGACTTCGGCAAGTGTCTAATAGCCGAAGCTAGCTGTACCCACCCCCTTCTCCTGCACAGTGCTCTTCCCCGAGCAGACAGAGAACTGAGCGATCATGTGATTGCTCATTTCTCTGCTGATGTGGGACAGCTGCAGCATCACATCAATGCTGCAGCACAGAGGTGAGTGTGAAGGTTTTTTTTTTTTTTTTTTTATGTACCCCATACATCTCCTATAAGCTGAATACACACTATACAATTTTCTTTAGACTTTTTCCTTTAGATTTACCAAAACCATATGAGGTCCAACCTAAACACTTTTAATTTGTATGCAATCAGGCAGGCCCTTGCTCTACATAGTTGAAGGGAAATCCAAAGGAAATCGAACAACAAAAGTTGAGTAGTGTGTATCCAGCTTTAGCCTGGCTTCACACACATGCAATGCGGGAACCAGCGCGATCCTAGTGCGGGTTCCCGTATCGCATCTCCCCCGCAGGCAGTTCACACTGCCCTCTGTGAATCGCTGCGGTGTCAATACAAAGTTATTGACATCCCCAGATTGGTTCGCAGATCGCAGTGCGTACTGTGAATTCGGACTGGAATCGGATTGCATGGGTGTGAACACCCATGCGATCCGATTCAAGTGCGGGAAAAAAAAAGTTCCTGCAGCATTTTCGTGCAAATGGGATGCAAATTCAGCCATACAAACCGTATGGCTGACTACGCATCGCACAGACATCGCATGTGATCTGCACAGCAGCAATGCGGTGCGAATTACATGTGATGTCTGTGTTCGCAATAGTGTGAACCCCACCTTAAAAAGTTTGCACTTAAAAAAACATAAAAAAAGGGGCTAAAATGTTGTTAAAAAAATGATAAAATGGATACATAAAAGTAATACATGAATGAAAGCTACAATGGTAGTTTTCATTCTTAAGGCTGCATTCACATGTCAGCGTTTGAAACGCGGGCAGAACCGCTCTTGTACTTCTTTGGAGCGTATTGCGTCCTGCGATTTTGTTTGCGCGATGTTGCCGCGATTCGGCAGGCGGAAATCGCGGCAACATCGCTCGGCGTTTGGGGGGCTATTGCAAATCAACGGGCAACGCTAGGCGTCCCGCGATTTGCAATAAATCTCCGGATCGCGGGCAGAACCGCGGCGGTTCTGCCCGTGATCCATACGCTCACATGTGAACGGAGCCTAAAGAAGAACTTCACCCCCCCTCCCCAAAAAAAAAAAAAAAAACACCTGGCCCTATATGCAAATAAATTGTACTTACTAGTTCATGGAATCCAGCATTGCTTTTTTACAGTCGAAGTTTCCCTTGCTTCACTCAGCTCCAGCTCTGCAATCTTTAAATTAGATCATCATCTAGCACATGCGTAGACATGCTGTGAGTCTCTGCCAGGTCTATGGCACCCCAGAATTGGCAGAGACCCATAGCATGTCTGCGCATGCGAGGGATCTGGTGCGCTGCCTCCTGGGATTTGTGATAGAGACAGGTTGGAGGATGTTATTGAATACGGCGAAGGTCGGCTTCAAAGCATAACTAAGAGAGGGTTTAGAGCCCCTGTCAGGTTTTTTTTTGCTGTCTATGCCCCTGCTTAAGGGACCTTTCACACAGGCGGACCGTTTAGGTCCGCCTGTCTGTTTTTTTGGCGGATCTGAACGGTCCCCCCATGCATCTCTATGGGGCATCGGATGTCAGCGGAGACATGTCCGCTGACACCCGATCCGATCCGTCAAATCTGGACGGATGGAAACCCTATTTTCCCTAATTTCCAGGGATTTCCTCTCACTTCCTGTTTTGGCTATGGGATAGGAAGTGAGGGTAAATATCCCCAATGGGAAAAAGATGGCAAAAATAAACCTTGCAGGGATTATAAACCCTCCGTTACTCTATGCAAAAAAAGAAAAAAAAAAAATACCGTAATGCAGACCAGGAACAAACCTGTCAAACTGATGGCTCCGTCCTGTAGATTATACATAGGGGTGAGCTCAGGCTGGTTCAGATCCTAGTCCGAACCCACCTAAGCGATCCTGGCAGGTATACATGCAGCCACAGGGCAGGGATTGCCTCGGCAGTTTACCATTGGTTTTGTTCAATGGCGGCTGCATGGCGGGGTAACTCAGGCGGGTTCAGATTAGGATTCGAACACCCCTGAGCTCATCCCTGAAGCCCGGTTCACACTGCCACGACCTTCGTGCTACTTTGAATACGACACGCCGGGCGACTTTATCGTGGCTTGCATTCGACTTCTTTTAACAGAAGTCAGTGCAAGTCGTATTGAAGTCGCACCAAAAGTAGTGCAGGAACCAAGTCGGAGAAACTCAGGACACTCCTATTAGAACAGTTCCATCGCCGCTAATGGGGCAAGACTTGTCATGCGACTTTGAACTCTCAAGTCACATGACAAGTTGCAGCCTTGTGAACCAGGGCTCATTGCACTGAAAGAATGCCACTCTCCCTGTGTAATCACCAGAGCTCCATGACAGCCAGGTGCTGTGGTCTACCAAGAGAGTGGGCGACTGTCATACTGTCTATGGAGCGGAGTGCTGCTGGTTTTACCCTGTTTCAAAGAAAACAAACAGAAGCTGCCTCTAAGTGCAGAAAACAAAAGACTTTTATTGCCAAGAGGATAAAAATGCACTTACTAGCATTAAATTAAAACCGGGCTCATTATTGGATGTGGCAAGGAATCCAATGACAGATGGTCCCAGGGGTGGTCCAATGTGCAGCTTATTGGTGGAGATCCCAACTGACCAGCAGAGGGGGGCCGCAGGAGAAAGGACCAGGAAGGACGGCCCCACTGCCCTGATAGTAAGTGCATTTTTATCCATTGGCTGTTTGTTTTCTTTGTACCAGAGTTTGCTTCCCTCTTGGAGTTGCTGCCCTATAACTGCTGAGTCACCTGCTTGCCTGTTCTGTATCCAATCCATTGCGGACATCTCCTCTGGCCAGAATCTACTATCTAGAGCGCCCTCCATCTCCTCATCCTGGTGTAGCACTACTCCCGTGGGAGCTACTTAAAGCGGGTTCCCCTGGGTTACCCATAGCAACAACTTGTAAATTCTTATTACTTTAAGTGCTTGGCTCAGTCAGTAAACAGTACAGGGGATTTGGTTTTTGTTGTTTTTATTTTATGATGGGATGGGAGAAGGGATGAGTGGGATACTCCAACTTTAGCAAACTATGCACAAACTTTAGGACTTCTATCCATGTTGAATGCAGCAAGGCAGCTGCTTCACCCTGCCACTGAAGTGAAATACTTGAAAGGTGAACTACTTGGTAGATTACTCTTTAGGGTTCTACTTTACTCACTGACTGTGTGCGCTGACCTTCTGTCCACTGACCTCACTGGAGTGGTCCCCCTTCCTGGGCAGACCCCTTGACAGACCCCCTGGTACTCACGGACACTGTTTTTCCCGGGTAGCTCTGCCTCCAGCTCCACTGTCAGCTTCTCCGGGACATTCAAGTCTCAGCTCCACACCTGGCTCACTAGGCCAACTGCCTGTGACCACTTTCCTCTGTATGCAGAAGGAGAGACAGCCTTCACCCTCCTCTTGGGACTCTGCTTCCCATCAAAGATGCCCTGTCACATGTGCCCTCAGCTTTTATGGTCAATCCCAGGATGCACTGCAGTGGTGCCCTCCCTCTGGGACTACCACAAAAGCCTGTGTGTCACTGGCTGGGTTTCCTCCACTGTCCAACAGGCTCCCCTATTGGATACAGTGGGGACACTCCCTCAGACCAAGTGAATCACACATGGACACATGCAACAGGCAAAACTAACAATCCTGCTCCCTGATCAGCAGAAGAGCCAAAACAATGCTTTTATTCTAGCACCTATCTAGGAGGGTGCTACACTGGTTATGCCCTGTCCCAGTGTAATCTGTCAGTTTGAGAGATCAGGACATTGCCGGGCGATGCAGAGGCAGAAGAGGGTCTTGCCTCAACTGTGCCACCAGCAGGACAGTGCCAGGACAGTTTGCCCTTTCTGCCTCTGTCCTGATTGTACTGCATCTATGGAGGGACAGCATTGCCACCCTAGGACAGGAAGTATGTCAGGACTACAAATTAAAGGCCCGTACACACGTGCAGATTGTCGGCCGAAAAGATTCGGCCGATCGGCCGATTTTCGGCTTGTTAGTATGATGCTTACGACAGCCGACAGCGCACTTTCGGCCGAACAGAATCTGTCGTGCAAGCATTAAAATTTTTGTATGCCGACACCAGAACGGCCGATTGTTCGCCAGTCAGTACAGAATTCGGCCGACAGACAACAGATTTGCAAGACTGGGCATGCTCAGAAAAGAAAAAAGACAAGGAAAGTTAACCATCACATGACATCACTTCTGCAGTCGGCTGTTGTTGGCCGACAAAATTCGTGTGCAGTCTTTTGCACTTTTCAACAGACACGACAGCACCGGACAAAAGACGGCCGATCGTTCGGCCGACGATCGGTACGTGTGTAGGGGGGGGGGGGTGTTCTGAAGTTTAGAGACAAGCTAGGCAGGGCAAGAACTATGTTTTGGGATTTCAGTGCTGCATTTTCAGTGCACAACATGAATTTAGAAGAGCAGGAACTTGCACTTGAACAGATATAGCAAAATGTTTTCACTGACATGCCTAAGAGAACAAAAGAGCGCTATTAAGTGAAGTGCATTGTTGCGGTTTACATCTATTGTTCAGCTGTTTCTGATTTTCCAAGAACAGTCCCTGATTTTGAGTTGCTGCCCTTGCAAATGTCACTAGCTGCCAATGAAGACTTTATTTGAAATTCCATTTTTTTTTTTTTTCTCGTTTCGTTCTGCTTTTATCATTCAGTCCGATTCATTTAGCTGGAGGCTCAGCAGTAGTAACCTTGTAAATGATTTTACAATGTGGGCAGCTGCAGTGTAAATGCATGTGTTGTCCTTGTGTCATACAGAAGCAGTGGCGGCGTGACTCAATGGTGTGCCTGGAAGTCAGGCTGTGTGTTGTGTCGCAGAGTGAGACAAGGGATTGTTGTGCGGTTGTGTTTTGTCACTGGTATGTGAAGGTCGCTGTAGGGGGTGGGGTCGGGAGGTAATACAGGTAAGATTTTCGGCAAGTCCGGGTGGTGCTGACTTCTTACTGTCAGCAGCACCGCCCTCCAGAACCTGTTTCAGGATCACTATCTAGTTCCTGTACACTCCCCCCTGTTTTTGCTCTGACAGTGCTCAAACTTTCAGTGCCAAGGGTACCCCTTGTACAGCACTGAAGTCTGCTATGTGATCCCTACCTGCCTTACAAGTGATCATTTACTGGGAATGGTAAGAGACGCTAATGACTTTGTATTAACAGGGAAGTATTAACTGGTAACTAATGATTTGTCCTCTGCTTTTCCTGCAGCCCCAGAGACGAGCCCTGTGCAGTGCTGGAGCTGTAAGTATTATATGACGACGAGTACACTGACAGCTCTCTGTGTCTTCTTTATCTCCTTTATAACCATGCAATTCATATCACTAGGTGGGGAGGTTTACTTAAACGGAAGGGTGCAAAATCTGGTACAGCTGTGCATAGAAACCAATCAGCTTTCAGGTTTAAGGCCCCTTTCACACAGGCGGACCGTTTAGATCCGCCTGTCCGTTTTTTTGGCGGATCTGAACGGTCCCCCCATGCATCCCTATGGGGCATCGGATGTCAGCGGAGATATGTCCGCTGACATCCGATCCGTCAAATCTGGACGGATGGAAACCCTATTTTCCATCCGTCCAGCGGATCGGATGGGATCGGATGAGAACGGACCGTTCCCATCCGATTTCCCCCATAGAGATGCATGGGGAACTGACAGCTGTGTCCCCGCACACAGCGCGGAGACACAGCTGTCATCCTCCTGCTCAGCGGGGGATCGGCAGATCGATCCCCCGCTCAGAAAAACGGAGTCCGTCCAACGGACTCAGTATGTGAAAGAGCCCTAAGGGTCCTTTCACACGTGCTTTCCGTTTTGCTCAGCAGGGATCGATACACCGATCCCTGCTGAGCAGGCGGATAACAGCTGTCAGAGCCCCGCTCTCCTCTATGGGAGATCGGATGAAAACGGACCACCTGTCCGTTGTAATGCGATCCCATCCGATCCTCCAGATGGATGGAAAACAGGGTATCCATCCATCTGTCTGGGTTTCAGGGACAGGTTTGGATCGGATAGCAGGGGGTGTCAGCAGAGATGTCACTGCTGACATCCGCTGCTCCATAAGGCTGCATGGAGCATCCGATCAGGTCCCCCTGAAAAACTGACAGGCGGACCAGATTGGAAAGTCCGTGTGAAAGGGCCCTTAGCCCCCTTTCACACGGACGGTGTGCTCGGTGGACTCCGTTTTGCTCAGCAGGTATCGATCCGCCGATCCCTGCTGAGCAGGCGGATGACAGCTCCGTCTCTGCTCTGTGTGCAGAGACGGAGCTGTCAGAGCCCCGCTCTCCTCTATGGGAGATCGGATGAAAACGGACCACCTGTCCGTTTTCATGCTATCCCATCCGATCCTCCAGACGGATGGAAAACAGGGTATCCATCTGTCTGGATTTCAGGGACAGGTTTGGATCGGATAGCAGGGGGTATCAGCAGAGATGTCACTGCTGACATCCGCTGCTCCATAGGGCTGCATGGAGCATCTGATCAGGTCTGCCTGAAAAACTGACAGGCGGACCGGATCGGAAAGCCAGTGTGAAAGGGCCCTTAGGCCCCTTCACACAGGCGGTGCGCCCAGCAGACTCAGTTTTGCTCAGCGGGGATCGATCCGCCATTCCCTGCTGAGCAGGCGGATGACAGCTCCGTCTCCGCTCTGTGTGCAGAGAGAGACCCATCAGATCCCCACTCTCCTCTATGGGAGATCGGATGACAACGGACCGCCTGTCTGTTTTCATGCGATCCCATTCACACAGGCGGTGCGCCTGTCGGATTCGGTTTTGCTCAGCGGGGATCGATCCGCTGATCCCCACTGAGCAGGCAGATGACAGGTCCATCTCCGCTCTCTGTGCAGAGACAGACCTGTCAGATCCCCACTCTTCTCTATGGGAGATCAGATGAAAATGGACCGCCTGTCCATTTTTATGCAATCCAATCCGATCCGATCATTCAAACGGATGGAAAACAGGGTGTGGATTTCATGGACAGGATCGGATCGGATAGCGGCGCTGACATCCGTTCCATAGGGCTGCATGGAGCATCCAATCAGGTCTGCCTGAAAAAACTGACAGCTGGACCTGATCGGAAAGCCAGTGTGAAAAGGGCCTTACTGCCCATTCACACTACCGCGACTTGTCATGCGACTGGTCAGCCTGACAAGTCGCAGTCCATGCAGTGCTACATGAACCGTTATAATAGGAGTGACACAAGTCGCTCCGACGTAGAAAGTAGTTCCTATACTACTTCGTGGCGACATCGGAGCGACTTGCATTGACATTCATTATATGAAGTCCGTGCAAGTCGCGCCGAAGTCGCGATGCACGCGACTTCACAGATCGCCCCCGAAGTCGCGCCTCGGTAGTGTGAACCGGCACTTATTGTCAAAGCCTAATTTAACAAGCTGAAGTTAGAAGCTGATTGGTTACTATGCACAGCTGTCCCAGATTCTGAGTGCTCCAGTTTTAGTAAATCACCCCCAACACTGACAGATGACGACCACCACCTACAACCCCCTTCTGATTGTTATAGGCCCCTTTCACACGGCTGTCCGATGAGGTCCACCTGTCATTTTTTCAGGCAGACCTGATCAGACCTTGCACTCTCCCCTATGGAGCGGCAGATGTTAGTGGTCACATGTCCACTGACACCCGCTGCCAATTGATCCTGCTTGCAAAATCCAGATGGATGGTGGTTCTATTTTCCATCCGTCTGTTAGATCATATAGGATCGGATGAAAACGGACTGTCGGTCTAAATTTACCCGATTTCCCCATAGAGGAGAGCGGGACTGTGTCTCACTGTGCAGAGCGGTGACGGACCTGTCATCCATCCGCCTGCTCTGCGAGGGGTTCAGTGGAGCGAACCCCCGCTGAGCAAGCGGATTCTGTCAAACAGAGGGGCCTTTGGTGACCTTACTAGTCCTCCCATTTTCTCTATACACCTCTCCTGTGTTTTTTAATATAAATGATCCATTTAAACCCTTTTAATTTATTCCTCTCGCTCATGTCATATCTTGTTTCCGCACAACAAATGTACATAAATGTCAAAGATCTCTGTATAGGTGAAAACTGTTGCAAACAAAGGTGTAGTAGTAGTAGCTTGATTACGTAATCCTTTATGTTGTTTTGGGAGAGAGGTGTGCTGGTCCTCGAAGCCCCGCCCACATGACATTTGAAGCCTAGAAAATTGTACAGCATATCATTTGAAAATATGGAAGGAAGATATTTTCTCTTATTATCATATTTCAATGACGTAACCTTTCATAAAGCTCACTATTTTCCCAACTTTGCCCAGGGGTTTATTTACACTAGCAGCCACTCACCTGAAAAGAGATCAGCACTGGGATAGCTTTTCAGAGGCATTTGACAAGTGGCGAGGTGACATATCACCTTCTCACCGCCTTTTTTAACACCACTAATGCCACTCCACTGCGGTGCACTGGATTGCATAGTACATTAGTATCATGTGATCCGGTTGCCTTTTATAAAGTAGCGCATGCACTACTTTTGCTGCAGTCCAGCATGATTTCAGCCCATTCAAATGAATGGGTTGAAATCGCACTGCACGTTGATCACATGTGAACTGCAAAGGAACGCACAGTGCATCACTGTGTAATTCATGGTGTGAACTGACTAGCCTTAAAAACATGAGGTTGCAGTTGTGGGCTCCCCCTCCATGGCCCAAGTAGACTGACAGCTGCGCAGGGCCGACAGGCGCGTGCCATCTGCTAAGTTTGGCAGCAGGATGCACACGGGAATCGGGACTAATGCTTGGCTGGGGATAGGTCACTGGCAGGTGGGGCCTCCTGGGCAAGTGGGGCCCCCGGGCAACTGCCCAGCATGCCCATTTGGTAAGATGGCCCTGCCACTGTGAATAGCTTACGATGGATCATGCTTATAGTGCTCAGAGGAAGCGGGATTGGGTCACCTGTAGCAAATAATTTCCGAAGTAATTGATAATCCGTAATAATATAAATGTGTGTATACACAAAATAGTGCATTAAGTGCAGAGGAGCAGCTACAGATAAAAATAATTATAATTAATTAAAAATAATTGTAGATTGTAAAAAGATTGTACAATCAGATGGTAACGTGTCTGGCCTGCTTAACACGGATATTTGAGATTTGGGTAGATTGCAGGGGATTGTATAAGCCATTGGCTTCCTATGAGTTGATGAATGAACCAGCAAAGCTCCCTAATGGGATTCTTGTGTTTGTCCCCCCATCATAGAGTCTCTACCTGCATTCTCTAAGCTTTGTTGCTCTGTATGGAATCCCCATTACTCTTCTAATGGTTATTTTTTTAATTATTTACTATTATGGGAGTTGAAAGAAAGCTGGAATTCGTTTCTGAGAATGAAGTATTTTAAAGTCAGAGGTCATGTGTTAGACCTGAAGGGAGAATGTTTCAGGATTATTATTCATGAGTGAAACTTTCAAGAGGAATTCCAGGTATGGATATATTATACATAATGACATTGGTTCAGATTTTTTTCCATTTTTATTTTTTACTTTGTGACTTTTTTACATTTTTTTTTTTTTTTTACAACGCTGATGTTGGCAGAGAGTTTTGGTGAGATATCAGGGGTCTAAACAGACCCCGGAAGTCTCACATTTGATATAGAGAAAGGAACTAAGGACACATGATAAGGAGGGTATGCTGGTGGGTATTGTGTGCAGGAGAGGAGTGTGGGGGGTATGACAGTGGGCAGTATGTACAGAAGAGGAGTGTGGAGGATATGGCAGTGGGGCAGTATGTACAGAAGAGGAGTGTGGAGGGTATGACAGTGGGGCAGTATGTACAGGAGAGGAGTGTGGAAGTATGACAGTAGGCAGTATGTATAGGAGAGAAGTGTGGAGGTATGACAGTGGGCAGTATGTACAGAAGAGGAGTTCGGAGGATATGACAGTGGGCAGTATGTACAGGAGAAAAGTGTGAAGGGTATGACAGTGGGGCAGTATGTACAGAAGAGGAGTGTGGAGGGTATGACAGTGGGGCAGTATGTACAGAAGAGGAGTTTGGAGGATATGACAGTGGGCAGTATGTACAGAAGACTAGTTCAGAGGATATGACAGTGGGTAGTATGTACAGAAGAGGAGTGTGGAGGGTATGGCAGTGGGGCAGTATGTACAGAAGAGGAGTTCGGAGGATATGACAGTGGGCTTTATGTACAGGAGCAGAGTGTGGAAATATGACAGTGGGCAGTATGTGCAGAAGAGGAGTGTGGAGGGTATGACAGTGGGCTTTATGTACAGGAGCAGAGTGTGGAAATATGACGGTGGGCAGTATGTGCAGAAGAGGAGTGTGGAGGGTATGACAGTGGGCAGTATGTGCAGAAGAGGAGTGTGGAGGCTATGACAGTGGGCAGTATGTAGAGAAGAGGAGTGTGGAGGGTATGACAGTGGGCAGTATGTGCAGAAGAGGAGTGTGGAGGCTATGACAGTGGGCAGTATGTAGAGAAGAGGAGTGTGGAGGCTATGACAGTGGGCAGTATGTAGAGAAGAGGAGTGTGGAGGGTATGACAGTGGGCAGTATGTGCAGAAGAGGAGTGTGGAGGCTATGACAGTGGGCAGTATGTAGAGAAGAGGAGTGTGGAGGCTATGACAGTGGGCAGTATGTAGAGAAGAGGAGTGTGGAGGGTATGACAGTGGGCAGTATGTAGAGAAAAGGAGTGTGGAGGGTATGACAGTGGGCAGTATGTACAGAAGAGGAGTGTGGAGGGTATGACAGTGGGCAGTATGTACAGGAGAGGAGTGTGGAATGTAGGACTGGGTGCAGGAGAGAAGTGCAGAAGATGTGATGGCAAATCGTATGTGCAGGAGAGAAGTGCAGGGGGGGAGGTCTTTTAGTTAGGGAGATATTTCTTTTCGAGGCAGTGTCTGAGGGGTGACCAGGGAGAGATGTTGGGAAGGAAGCATTGGGAGTGTATTGGCTCTTGCTGGTAATCTTGCTGTAAGCGTGAAGGGCGCACACACTCAGCACAGAAATCTTTGCATTTAGGACGCATATATGTGGCCTCTCGGTGTTAAAGCCCACCCGCCAAGAGGTCGCGTACGGCCAGAGGAAAGTGGTTAAAGCGGAGTCCTGCCCCCCATGAGAAAAAATTAAAGCCAGCAGCTACAAATACTGTAGCTGCTGACTTTTAATATTAGGACACTTACCTGTCCAGGGATCCTGCAATGTCGGCACCCCAGCCGATTTCCGGATCAGCTCTTAGGTGCTGCCACCGCCATTCGTGGTGAGGGAAACCGGCAGTGAAGCCTTTTGGCTTCATAGCCAGTTCCCTAGGCCTGGTGGAGGAAGGAGGAGGGGGGCTGAACTTCCAAAGGACGTCGCCACAGTGTAGTCTCCCAGATGTGGGGAAGGGTACATGTCAAAAACAGGTGAAAGGTGCCAAATGTGGCACCGGAGGGGGGAGGAAGCAGATAAGTGGAGCTTTCACTTTTGGGTGGAACTGCACTTTAAGGACTGTTAGTTTATATTTAGGCCCCCTTCACACAGGATTTCCGATCAGGTCCACCTGTCAGTTTTTCAGGTGGACCTAATCGGATGCTCCATGCACCTCTATGGAGGAGCGGATGAATATGTCAGCTGCTATCTGATCCGATCCTATCTGTGAAATCCAGACAGGTAGAAACCCTATTTTCCATCCATCTGGAGGATCGGATGGGATTGGATGAAAATGGACAGGCGGTCCATTTTCATCTGATCTCCCATAAAGGAGAGCAGGGATCTGACAGCTCCGTCTCTGCACAGTGAGCGGAGATGGACCTGTCATCCGCCTGCTCAGTGGGGATCAGCGGATCGATCCTCGCTGAGCAAAACTGAGTCCGCCCGGTGGAAAGCCCCTGTGAACGGACCTATAGAGTGTTTAGTTAGGCGGTGAGTTTTTGATTGTACAGAGTTTGGTTAACGCAGGCTTAAATAGGATGGTCATAAACTAAGTTCACATTAACTGGACAGAGCATTGGGGTTTGTTTGTTGTTTGTATAGATAGGGCTGTGTATCAGTATGGGAAATGTCTGTCAGCTCTGCTGGGTCTGCTGTCTCAGACAAACCCCTCTCCTGATGATCAGAGGGGGGGGGGGGGGGGGGCGCGGATGGATGGGGATCTCAATCAGAGATCCTACAGCGATTGCAGGACACTACAGGGGAAGGAGGATGCTGAAACCAGGATTGGAGCTTCTAACTACATACACCACCGGCCAGTGTATATAGTTAGAAGCAATGAATGCTGCTGTCCCCACAGTGGCAAGTAAGCGTGTGGGGCCCCCTACTGACCCCGGGCCCTTGGGCAGTGCCTGACTGGTCAGTCCGCCTCTGGGCCAGGCAGGAAGGTGTTAAACCCACAAGTGCTTTTTTTTTTTTTTACCACTGCTATTATTTGATTTTGGCTTTTGAAAATTACAAATGCAGCAATTTAGAAATTGGATGAAAGGTTGCTTTTGCATTCTGAACACAGGAGGTTGGCTGCGTGGCGTGGGCGCCATTCAGAGAATGCTTTGCATCTCGCTGGAGTGGCTGTGTCTGCTTCTGTGATCTTCAGCTTCCAGGGGCATCGGCCAGGTATGGTATATACAGAATTACATTACTCTATGCTGGACCAATGTAGCTATGTATAAAATATCCATATCTGGAATTCCTCTTTCAGTAAAGGGAGTTGAATTCAGGGTCTGAACACAGAAATAGCATTTCCTTTAGGAGGACAAATACAAAATGTATCGGTTTGATTGTTTTATTGAACGCACACCAGTGAAGGGCTGGCTACTTCTGGGAACATTAAGAGCCGGTTCACATTAGAGCGATCCGACTTGCCGGGGCGACCTCGCAAGTCGCGGTGCGCAGCTCGCACCGCGACCTCGGAGCGGCCAGCACGGACTTCGTAACATTGAAGTCAATGCAGGTCGCTCCGGGTCGCCCCAAAGAAGCTCCGAACCCTTTTTCTAAGTCGGAGCAACTTGTGTCGCTCCTATTAGAACGGGTCCACAGCTTCTCTATGGCAGGCAACCTACGGCGACCAGGTCGCCCCAGTGTGAACCGGCTCTTAAACCAGAATGGCTCACGGTATCCTACTACTCGGTACATACTCTGCAATATAGAGGGAATTAGGGCTTTTCACATATGGAGTCCGTCGGACGGACTCAGTTTTTCTAAGCGGGAGATCGATCCGCCGATCCCCCGCTGAGCAGGAGGATGACAGCTGTTCTCCGCGCTGTGTGCGGAGACACAGCTGTCAGGTCATCATGCATCTCTATGGGGGAATCGGATGGGAACGGATCATTTGTCCGTTCCCATCCGATCCGATCCGCTGGACCGATGCAAAATAGGGTTTCCATCCTTTCATATTTGACGGATCATGTCTCCACTGACATCCAATGCCCCATAGAGATGTATGGGGTGACCATTCAGATCCGCCAAAAAAACTGACAGGCGGATCTGAATGGTCCGCCTGTGTGAAAGGGGCCTTAATCATGATGGCTCAGCAGCTTTAGCTTATTGCCAGATAACCCAAGTTGGTTGATTAGATTGACTGTTTAGGCCCCTTTCACACGGGCTTTCCGATCCGATTCCTATGGAGCAGCGGATGTCAGGGGAGACTTCTCCGTTGACACCCACTGCTATCCAATCCGATCCTGTCCGTGAAATTCAGACGGATGGAAACCCTATTTTTCATCCGTCTGGAGGATCGGATCGGATGGGATCGGATGAGAACGGACAGGCGGTCCATTCCCATCCGATCTCCCCATAGAGGAGAGCGGGGATCTGACAGCTCCGTCTCTGCACACAGAGCGGAGACAGAGCTGTCATCCGCCTGCTCAGTGGGGATCGGCGAATCGATCCCCCGCTGAGCAGAACGGACTCCGTCGGGTGCACCGCCTGTGTGAAAGGAGCCTTATATGGGCTAGTGTCATCAATAAATGATCTATAAAGTGGGCACAGATTTTTAGGGGCTAACTAGGTTTATGGCAGTTTGGGTTATGGTACAGTTAGGCTTAATGGTTACGAGGTTAAAGGTGAACTCCAGGCAGATATAAAATAAACAGCTTTCACAGATCTGTAGTCATTAATACATCATTAAATGTAAATTAATTGTAAGCTGCTGAATTTGTTTTGGTATCAGCAATTTGCAGCCCTTGTACAGCAGAGCTCAGATTTAGAGGGGGGGAAGCAGCACAAGGAACCAATAAGTTCACTTGCTGAAAGGAGAAGATAGCAGAGTGACAGAACGGAAAAATAGATAGTTTAACGACTTGCCGACGCCCCCCCCCCCCCCACGCAGATTTACTGCGGCAGGGCAGCTCTGCTGCGCGTAATCACGTACATCTACGTCAGGGGTGGGGAACCTTTTTTCTGCAAAGGGCCATTTGGGTATTTATAAAACCACTCTGGGGCCGTACAAAATTATCACCTTAAAAATTTGCCTGTTAAAAATTTGCCTGTTCTATTTGGTCAAACATTTAATTAACTCACCCCTAATGTGATGGTGAGGTGTGTGATGTTAGCTGGTATTGATGATGTTGCTACTCGCAACAGGTTTTCCAGGTTTGCGTCGGTCAGTCTGGAGCGCAGTCGACTTTTTTGTGGTGGTAAGTTTTGAAAAGAACTGCTGGTGGGTATAGCTGGCTGGTACAGCTGGTAGGTACAGCTGGCTGGTACTGCTGTGGGTACTGCTGGCTCAGGCTGGCACTGCTGGCTTGTACTGTGCTGTAAGTACTGCTGGATGGTACTGCTGGCTCAGGCTGATACTGCTGTGGGTACTGCTGGCTGGTACTGCTGACTCATGCTGGTACTGTGCTGTAGGTACTGCTGGCTGGTACTGCTGTGGGTACTGCTGGCTCAGGCTGGTACTGATGGCTGGTACTGTGCTGTGGGTACTGCTGGCTGGTACTGCTGTCTGGTACTGCTGGCTCAGGCGGGTACTGCTGGCATGTACTGCTGGCTGGTATTGCTGTGGGTACTGCTGGCTGGTACTGTGCTGTAGGTACTGGTGGCTGGTACTGTTGTAGGTACTGCTGACTCTGGCTGGTACTGCTGGCTCTGGCTGGTACTGCTGGCTCTGGCTAGTACTGCTGGTTCTGCTGTGGGTACCGCTGGTTCTGGCTGGTACTGCTGTGTGTACTGCTGGTACTGCTGTGAGTACTGCTGGCTCTGGCTGGTACTGCTGGCTCTGGCTAGTACTGCTGGTTCTTCTGTGGGTACCGCTGGTTTTGGCTGGTACTGCTGGCTCTGGCTGGTACTGCTGGTTCTGGCTGGTACTGCTGTGTGTGCTGCTGGCGGGAAATGCTGGCTAGGAGAAGTGTAGCAGCGCCACGCTGGAGGAAGAGGTGATGTTTCCTGTATTGGTCCCAGGCGGAGTGCATTTGATATCACTCCGCCTGTGACTCACTCAGACTGTCATAATGGAGTAGGAACTATACAGGAAGCATCGGCTCCATTCTGACAGATCAGCTGAGAGACACAGACTCAGCTGCATGGGGGGCCGGACCAGATGACTTTGGGGGCCGCAAACGGCCCCCGAACCGTAGGTTCCCCAACCCTGATCTACGTAATTATGTGCACGCGGTGATTAGACACAGCGGGAGCCAGACCAGTGGATCAGTGGATTTGCACAGAGCAGCCCAGATCCTCCTCTTCTCGGGTCCCTCTTCTGTGATCCTGGCCCCTCCCTCCTGTTCAGTGCTCCCACAGCAAGCACCTTACTATGGGGTCACCCGAGCCGTGTCACAGCTCTGTGTATCCATTCAGACACAGGGCCCCGACCCCTCGATCTCCTGATGGGCTAGCTTATTTTGATTGACAGCAGTTGCAGCCAATGGCACCGCTGCTGTGTCCCAGCCAAGGAGGGAAAATCTCGGATAGCTGAAACACTCATTGACATCGCCGGACAGGGACCTCAGTTAAAGCAGAGTTCCAGCCACAAAATCGACATAGTCGATTTTGGGCCATCCGCTTGCTATAGCTCACCTGAAAAAGAAACGGGTAGTTACGATTAAAAGACACAATGAGTCGGCGCACAATAGAAGAGATCTCAGAAGAGACTCCGACCGAGTCAACCAATGTCAGAATCGCAGCGAGATGTAGTTACGATTGTTTTTTTTTTTTCTACTTACCTTGTAATTGCAGAAAAACATACTCACCTTTCTTCCACTTCCTCCCTCGGCGGCCACGGCCCGCGCCGTCACTTCCGCTTTGCAATGATTCCTGGGAGCTGAACGTCATCGCTCCCAGGAATCAATGCGCCTGCACCGGCCCCGACGTCAGTTCCGGTGCAGGTGCCGTCATACCTTGCTAAACAGCTTCTGGGCATGCCCAGAAGCTGTGCAGGGATGACGCTGCAGACCCGGAAGTGATGGCGGGGCCAGCGCAGTGCATCGTGGGACCGAAGAGGACAGAAGAGGACGCAGAAGAGGATCGCGCTGGCTTCAAGCTGCCCACACCTGAGATGGCAGCGCTGGAGAAGAAATTTTAAAAGTAAGTATTTCTTTTAAAAGGTAAGTGCGATCCGGGACAGATCAGAGGCTATCCATTGTGGAATGTACTAGCCCTGACTGTCCCTGGGGGTATGTATGTTGAATTTTTTTTTTGTGTCTGGAACTCCGCTTTAAGTCTTAGGGGGGCAGAGGGGAGCTACTGCACAAAAAAATGTTTTTTATCCTAATGCAAAGAATGCATTAACATAAAAAAAAACCTTCTGAATTTTCAACTCCTTTATGTGGTTAAAAATAATCTTCTCCCTGCAAGACAAAGTCCTAACCCAAAACGAAGCCTTCCAGCGGAGCGCTGTCACCATTGACAGGGCTTCCATCTTCACCCGGTCTTCCTTCTGGGCTCGCGGGCTGCACATGTGCATCCTTTCAGAGCGCAGTGCGCATGCGCCAGTGACGTCACTGGTGGCAGAGCTAGAGAGTATCTTCTAAATGGTGCCCGTTTAGGAGATATTCCTTGTATCTACAGATAAGCTTTATTATAAGTTTACCAGGAGGTACAAATTTACAAAAATGAGTTTACTACCACTTTAAAGCAGGACTGAACTCAAAAGATATTCACCTCCTCATTCCAGCAGTGTGATAGTTAAATCCTTCACCAGCCGCTGTCACCTTCTCCCTGGCTATTCAGCCTCTTGATTGTCCAGTCGATGAATGATGTCATCCTGCGCATGGCATGTGCACCGGAGTCTGTCATTCCATCACAGCCGGATTATGCATTCAATAGAAGACTGCAAATGGGCAAAACATATCTCTTCTGCTATAAAGAGCTGCCTGATCGCTGTTTTTATTAATAAAGTTTAGTTCTGCTTTAAGATTCTGGACTGCAAAGGAGAGAGATGACTGCAGGTGGAGGCAAGGAATAAGGTAAGTATATCACCTTATTCATCATCCCCTGGGTAGAATATTCCATTAACCCTTGCAGTGCAGAGCGGAACCCACTGAAAAGGTAACGTTTTTTTTTTTTAATTCCCTGCAGCTCGACCGAATAGAAAAAAAACAAAAAAAAACACAATGTTGTGGTTATACATACACTTTAACCACTTCTGGACCGGAAGATTTTCCCCCTTAATGACCAGGCCATATTTGGCGATTCCGCACTGCGTTACTTTAATGGACAATTGTGCAGTCGTGCGACGCTGTACCTAAATAAAATTGATGTCCTTTTTTTTCCCACAAATAGCGCTTTCTTTTGGTGGTATTTGATCACCTGTGCAATTTTTATTTTTTGCGCTATAAACAAAAAAAGAGCGCCAATTTTGCAAAAATAACAATATTTTTCACATTTTTTTTATATGAAATTCCCCCAAAAAAATGTAAAAATCTAATTTTTTTTAACATTTTAGGCCAATTTGTTTTATGCTACATATGTTTGGTAACAAAAAAAAATCGCAAAAAGCGTATTTTGATTGGTTTGCGCAAAAGTTATTGCGTTTAATAACTAAGGGAAAGATTTTTGACATTTTTGTTGGTTTTTTTTTTTAACGAGTAATGGCGGCGATCTGTGACATTGCGGGGACAGATCGGACCCTTGACTGACATTTTTGACACTTTTGGGGGTACCAGTGACATTACACTGTAAAAATGACACTGGGAGTGAAGGGGTTAACTTTTTTTGAGAGGGAGGGGTTAAGTGTGTCCCTAGGGGCGTGATTCTAACTGTCAAGGGGAGTGGCTTTTGATGTAACCACAGAGACATACGATCCTACATAGCAGGATCATATAGTCTCTGCTGTTACACCAGGGAGAATGACAGGCAGCTTTGTTTACATCCGCCGCCTGCCTTTCTCCCTCTCCAGCGGATATTTTTTACTTTCTGCTATATAACATTCCCAAAAAAAATGTAAAAATCAAAATGTTTTAACATTTTAGGCCAATTTGTTTTCTGCTACATATTTTTGGTAAAAAAAAAATCGCAATAAGCGTATTTTGATTGGTTTGCGCAAAAGTTATCGTGTCTACTAACTACGGGAAAGATTTATGTCATTTTTATTGTTTTTTTTTTTTTTTTTACCAGTAATGGCGGTGATCTGCGATATTGCGGCGGACAGATCGGACCTCTGACTGACGTTTTTGACACTTTTGGGGGGACCAGTGACATTACTACAGTAATCAGTGCTAAAAATATGCACTGTTACTGTAATAATGACACTGGCAGGGAAGGGGTTAACATTGTGGGGGATCAAGGGGTTAAATGTGAGCCTAGGGGAGTGATTCTAACTGTGCGGGGGAGTGGCTTGTGAAATGACCATAGAGACATGTGATCCTATATAGAAGGATCACAGGCACTCTGTGATCATTCCAGGGAGAAGAACGGTCAGATGTACAGCTGACCGTCCTTCTCTCTCAGCGGGGAGCGATCGCAGGTGTCAGGCAGCAGTCAGAGCCACCTGACCCATGCATCGGAGTCCCCCTGACAGGCGTGTATACCTACGTTGGTTTGCGCAGGAGCGGCTGCCTGCCGCAGTATAACCGTGGCGGGTGGTCGGCAACCAGTTAAATGAAAGCGCTTAAAAAAAGGACAAACTCTCCTTTTTTTTTTTTCTTTTTTCTTACCTGCAAAGTAAAGGCATAATGTGCTAGTATGCATTGCCCCCTTGAGGGCTGCTGGATTTCTCACCTTTTCGGGTCCCTCTGGGTTAACCGTAGCAACTGCATGCAGAAACTTAACACTTTACTTTCCGGCTCAGTCAATGATCAGTCTAGGGGTTGTTGTTTTTGTTGTTTTATTTTATATGGGGATGGGAGAAGGGATGAGTGGGATACTCCAGAACTTGAACTATTCCCAATGCTGAGGACTTCTATCTGAGGATGCTGCTAGGCCACAGTTTCACCTTGCCACTAGGTGAATCTGAGGTACAGTTCCTGACTAAACACTTGCTTAGCACTTATGTTCAGGGTACTCGCCTAGCACCTCCTTTCACTTTACCAGCTGACACCCATCCTCTGACTACTCTACCCCGGAGTGGCCCCCTCACAGGTCAGGCCCATAGACACGATCCCCTGTACTCACGATACTGCTTTTCAGGTTCTCCAGTGTCTTAACTCCTTTAGTCAGCTCTCCTGGACCTCTGGGTTCAGCTCCTTCCTTCTGGCTCACCAGGCCGACTGTTTGTGACCATTCACACACTGCTACAGAAGAGGAGGCAGCCGCCACCCTCCTTCCGGGACTCTGTTCACCAGCCAAAGACCTCAAGCACATGTGCTCCTGGCTTTTATATCACACCCCACAATGCACCGAGACAGCAGTCTGTGCCAATCACTGGGGCTGTATCAAAGCCTGTGTACCCATTGGTCAGGTTTTCTCCACTGTCCAACATGCCTCCCTATTGGACCAGTGTGAAACACTCCCCTAGACCAGATGAATCACACACTGAGCACACTGAGCAGACCTAACTCACAGATCCTGCTCCCTGTTAAGCACAAAGCAATATAGAATTTACCTGCTGCTCCTCTGATAGTCAGACAGAGCCAAAAACTATACTCTCCTATCTAGCACCTACCTAGGAGGGGGCTACACTATCACATTATGTGACACTTACCTGCAAATGAAGCCCTCGTTATCCCCGCCTGGAGGCGGCATCCATCTTCGCCTGTCTTCCTTCCGGGTCTGCAGACTCCGTCTGTGTGACTGGCCAGAGCCGTGTGACGTTACGCCGCTGGTCACGGCACAGGGCTCTGAAGAAACAGCATGGGCAGCCATTCCTTCAGAGCGCATGCGCAGATTATGTCATTGGTGCAGAGTACAGTAAATATACCCTAAAAGGTGCAAGTTTAGGAGATATATACAGTACCTATAGCTAACCTTATTATAGGCTTACCTATAGGTACAAACATTAGAGGGAAATTTCCTTCCTCTTTAAATTGGAACTTCACCTTCTAAATCAACATTGATTATTTTTAATCTTCATGCTGCTAGCATTAGTAAATAGATAGGAAAGTATATCATATTTACTTAGTTTTAAACTATTTTTTTAACATTTCTTTAGTTAATTTGCCTAGGCAAATTATGTCATACATCCCAGGAGTCGTCAGAAGGGTCAACAACTGGGTTAATTTTAGGGTGATCCAGGAGTCTTCAGGAGGGGAAGAAAGGAGGAGGGGTTTTCTCAGCTACACATACTCTCCTGCATGCATGTCTGAGCTAAGGGCAGACGGATTCCTGGAAGTAAATGCTACATGAGTCACTACTCAGGATGGCCATGGCCAGAAATGCTAGAGCAGGGGTCATCAAACTATGGCCCTCCAGTTGTTCAGGAACTACAATTCCCATCATGCCTAGCCATGTCTGGGAATGTCAGACTTTCACAATGCCTCATGGGATCTGTAGTTCTGCAACAGCTGGAGGGCCGTAGTTTGAAGATCCCTTTGCTAGAGGGTTGGTTTTTAAAGGGATTTGTCAAGAAAATAAAGCATGGAGACATGGATGGATGGGGGCGTTTGCTATGAATATTAAAAATGAATTAAATAAGTTTTTTTGGTTTGTAGAGCTGCGATGAAGTGAAGATCCCCTTTAAGTAGGACTTAAAAAACCCTTTAAGCTGTTGTATCCCCTGTGTTAGAACGAAGCCCCCCCACACGGTCGCCCGGACACCGCTGAGGCAGCTGACATGTTCCCTCGGCATCTCTTCCAAGTTCGGCGGCTCTGGCGCTGTGAGCTACCAGAGCCGCGATGACGTCACTCCCGCGCATGCGCGTGGGAGTTCACTTTCTGGCAAGGAGCTCTGAAGGTCCGGCAAGATACTCCGGACCTTCAGAGAGCATGCGCCGCTGGTGGCAGCGGCTGCATGCAGGGTGAATTTCTCCTAAACCGTGCAGGTTTAGGAGATATTAATTAATTTTACCTACAGGTAAGCCTCATAGGCGTGCGCAGGGGGTGTGCCAGGTGTGCCTGGGCACACCCTAATCACTACGCTGCAGGATGGAGAGTGGAGAAAGGGGCTAGTAAATATGTAATTTACTGGTGCCTTCCTTTTCCAAATGAACACTGCGAACACAGCTAGGTTTACTATGCTTCAGTTTGTGAATGAACAGGAAGCCGCTCAGCACAGAGCACTTCCCATGCATTCACTGCCCAGTGCAGCTGAGTCTGCAGAGAAAGGCGTGTGTGTTTGAGCTTTGGGGTGCACACCCTAATGCAATAGGTTGCGCACACCTATGGTAAGCCTTATTATAGGCCTTATTATAGGCTTACCTGTAGGTAAAAATTTAAAAGCGGAGTATACTACCGCTTTAAGCAGGCCATACGTGGCTCATTTTGTTTTTGTTCGGCCAGTCACCTGAATGAATAAAAAACGTAACTGATTCCCCCATCCAAATATTAAATGTGGATGGGGGAATCCTCCTCGCTGACTCATTGTATTTTGACAGTGGGAGTCTCCGGATGCCAGAATACACTGGTGAGCGCTGAAGCTGATTGGCTGCATGCGCTGAACGATCAAAAATGTACCAACAAGCTGATAAACCAACTTCTCATGAATTCATCCAATTCCTGCTGAACCAGGCAAATTTCAATCCATGCATGGCTAGCTTTATCTATACTTCAAAATCTATATCTTACACTTTGTTGAGAACTTAGCAAACTTTATCACGTATTCTTTCTTTTTATTTATATTCTGAAGGAACTAACATAGGGCTTACCATATCCTTTCTCAAACAGCTGCTAAGTGGGAGGGTCTGCATTCATTTTACCCTCTACTGTGATGTAATAAGAAAAGCAATGGTCTCTGAATTTACACCAAAATGAAACTGCTATTGCAGGGAATGCCTTCAATTTCATATTAGCTCTGTACAGACATCATGAGAAGCAGGAGAAAGATTTCAGAGAACATTCTGTAAACAAACAGTATGCAGATTGCCTTCAGGTTGGCATGGTTCCAGGAAGCAATTGTACAGTAAAAAGGAAAAGTACATTTTTAATTCATTATATAAAGCTATACTATTGTTTAGCAATCATGTGTTATATTAATTGTTTAAGAAAGCGTTTCAAAAACGCCAAGCAAAAATAGACTGTAGACCCAGGAATATCAGTACCTCCTGGTTCAGGTTTTGGGGTGCCCGTCTGCTTGCTGCATATCTCTGACCATCTCTTGTATCATGTCCATAGTCTCTGACCATCTCTTGTATCATGTCCATAGTCTCTGACCATCTCTTTTATTATGTCCATAGTCTCTGACCATCTCTTGTATCATGTCCATAGTCTCTGACCATCTCTTGTATCATGTCCATAATCTCTGACCATCTCTTGTATCATGTCCATAGTCTCTGAACATCTCTTGTATCATGTCGGCAGTCTCTGAATATCTCTTGTATCATTTCTGCAGTCTCTGAACATCTCTTGTATTAAGTGTGCAGTCTCTGGACATCTCTGGTATGATGTCTGCAGTCTCTGAACATCTCTGGTATGATGTCTGCAGTCTCTGAACATCTCTGGTATGATGTCTGCAGTCTCTGATCATCTTTTATATCATGTCTGCAGTCTCTGAACATCTCTTGTATCATGTCTGCCGTCTCAGACCATCTCTTGTATCATGTCTGCAGGCCCTGAACATCTCTTGTATCATGTCCACAGTCTCTGACCCTCTCTTGTATCATGTCCTCAGTCTCTGACCATCTCTTGTATCATGTCCTCAGTCCCTGAACATCTCTTGTATCATGTCCGCAGTCTCTGAACATCTCTTGTATCATGTCAGCAGTCTCTGAACATCTCTTGTATCATGTCCGCAGTCTCTGAACATCTCTTGTATCATGTCAGCAGTCTCTGAACATCTCTTGTATCATGTCAGCAGTCTCTGAACATCTCTTGTATCATGTCCGCAGTCTCTGAACATCTCTTGTATTATGTCCATAGTCTCTGACCATCTCTTGTATCATGTCCATAGTCTCTGACCATCTCTTGTATCATGTCCATAGTCTCTGACCATCTCTTGTATTATGTCCATAGTCTCTGACCGTCTCTTGTATTATGTTCATAGTCTCTGACCATCTCTTTTATCATGTCCATAGTTTTTGACCACCTCTTTTATCGAGTCAGCAGTGCCTGACCACCTTTTGTATCGTGTCCATAGTCTCTGACCATCTCTTGCATCATGTCTATAGTCTCTGACCATCTCTTGCATCATGTCTATATTTTCTGACCATCTCTTGCATCATGTCTATAGTCTCTGACCATCTCTTGTATCATGTTCATAGTCTCTGACCATCTCTTGTATCATGTCCATAGTCTCTGACCATCTCTTGTATCATGTCCATAGTCTCTGACCATCTATTGTATCATGTCCATAGATTCTGACCATTTCTTCTTTCATGTCCATAATCTCTGATTATTTCTTGTATCATGCCAGCAGTCTCTAACCATCTCTTTTATCATATAATCTCCGACCATCTCTTGTACCATGCCTGCAGTCTATAACCATCTTTTGTATCATGCCAGTAGTCTCTGATCATCTCCTGTATCATGTCTGCATTTTTTGATCATCTGTTGAATCATGTCTGCAGTCTCTGACCATCTCTTGTATCATGTCGGCAGTCTCTGAATATCTCTTGTATCATTTCTGCAGTCTCTGAACATCTCTTGTATTAAGTGTGCAGTCTCTGGACATCTCTGGTATGATGTCTGCAGTCTCTGAACATCTCTGGTATGATGTCTGCTGTCTCTGAACATCTCTGGTATAATGTCTGCAGTCTCTGTACATCTCTGGTATGATGTCTGCAGTCTCTGATCATCTTTTATATCATGTCTGCAGTCTCTGAACATCTCTTGTATCATGTCTGCCGTCTCAGACCATCTCTTGTATCATGTCTGCAGGCCCTGAACATCTCTTGTATCATGTCCACAGTCTCTGACCCTCTCTTGTATCATGTCCTCAGTCTCTGACCATCTCTTGTATCATGTCCTCAGTCCCTGAACATCTCTTGTATCATGTCCGCAGTCTCTGAACATCTCTTGTATCATGTCAGCAGTCTCTGAACATCTCTTGTATCATGTCAGCAGTCTCTGAACATCTCTTGTATCATGTCCGCAGTCTCTGAACATCTCTTGTATCATGTCAGCAGTCTCTGAACATCTCTTGTATCATGTCAGCAGTCTCTGAACATCTCTTGTTTCATGTCCGCAGTCTCTGAACATCTCTTGTATCATGTCAGCAGTCTCTGAACATCTCTTGTATCATGTCCGCAGTCTCTGAACATCTCTTGTATCATGTCCGCAGTCTCTGAACATCTCTTGTATCTTGTCCGCAGTCTCTGAACATCTCTTGTATTAGGTCTGCAGTCTCTGAACATCTCTTGTATCATGTCCGCAGTCTCTGAACATCTCTTGTATCTTGTCCGCAGTCTCTGAACATCTCTTGTATCATGTCTGCAGTCTCTGAAAGTAGACACCACTGCTCTACACCATGGCCTGTATTTTATGAATGGGGAATAGAATACAGTAAGGAGTAATACTGCGGAGTATATGCATAAAGGAATCGTCTTTCCACTATAAATAGGCCCCTTAGAAGCAGTTTATACATTTATTCAGGGAAATGTCTGTATGAAATTACCATTATGCAATCCAATGTGTTGCACTGGATACAGAGCTAACCTTTTTATAGGCAACATGATATGACAATCTGGTGAACGGTAAAATGAATGTCTTACAAATCTGACAGAATACTTTGGTAAACACGTACTGAACCACAGCAGAGCAGAATACTTAACCCATTCATGTTCTAATTCTCATCAATTGTCTGCACATTACCAGCAAGGAAATTCAATTTCAATTATTTAATATAACGGTTTCATGCACTCAATTATTTGTAATTAACATTGTATGTAATGTTTATCATTTGTGCAAGCTAATTGAGCTATAATTGATTCTTATATTGCTATCCAATTAATCTTACTTGTTTTATAAAGTTGGGAGGTTCTGTTGATAAAAATTAATTTTCAAATAAATGCAGTGATTGGTTAACGTGGAATTCCAGCCTGACACTAACTAGTCTTAAAAATGTTCCCTCTTACCTCCTGCTACCTAACCTGTGTAAAAAGGACTTGTGTACTTACCTATTTTTAGTCCACTCCAGTCCAATCATATGATCCGCAGCTCCGATTCCCGGTGTCAGTCAGTGGCAGCTGCAGGGGAGAGGAGGGAGTGCTGACAACAGACACAGCTGTTGCTCCCAATTTTACATCTGTGTGGGTGTGGGTAGATGTCTCTGAACTCACACAGTGTGAGTTCAGGGATATGCACCTACACATATATCAAATTGGGAGCAGTGGCTCTGTCCGGGCAGCTGCTGCGACCCAACTGACATCAATGGGACTGCCTGCACAGGGATGCACAAAACACCTGCGCATCCCTGCGCGGATAAACACAGCCCCGCATGGGCGAATGCTGTAGTATGTTGTGTGAATGAGGCCGAAAGCCAGCCATACATGGATTGAAATTTTGCCAGTTCAGCAAGGACCGGCCAAATTTTCCTCCTTGTATGGGCACTGAGGTTGTACAGAAACAAATATGACAATTGACATCTGTACTACTACCTTGTCAGGTTTTCCCTACTCGATCAATGTATTCTGATGGGGGGGTCTCTCCGCTGTCAGAATACAAAAGCTCAGTGGGAGGGTTCCCCCATCTCAAACAAAACCAATGAAAATTCCCAGCTCAACTTACCAGCCAGTCTGCAACCAAATACAATTCCCAGTTCAACTTACCAACCAGTCTGCAACCAAAGACAATTTCTAGCTCAAATTACCAACTAGTCTGCAACCAAAGAAAATTTCCAGCTCAACTTACCAACCAGTCTGCAACCAAAGACCATTTCCAACTTAACTTACCAACCAGTCTGCAACCAAAGACAATTTCCAGCTAACCTTACCAACCAGTCTGCAACCAAAGACAATTTCCAGCTAACCTTACCAACCAGTCTGCAACCAAAGACAATTTCCAGCTCAACGTACCAACCAGTCTCCAACCAAAGACAATTTCCAGCTCAACGAACCAACCAGTCTGTAACCAAAGACAATTTCCAGCTCAACGTACCAACCAGTCTGTAACCAAAGACAATTTCCAGCTCACCTTACCGACCAGTCTGCAACCAAAGACAATTTCCAGCTCAACGTACCAACCAGTCTGCAACCAAAGACAATTTCCAGCTCAACTTACCAACCAGTCTGCAACCAAAGACAATTTCCAGCTCAAAGTACCAACCAGTCTGCAACCAAAGACAATTTCCAGCTCAACTTACCAACCAGTCTGCAACCAAAAACAATTTAAACTCAACTTACCAACCAGTCTGCAACCAAAGACAATTTCCAGCTCAACGTACCAACCAGTCTGCAACCAAAGACAATTTCCAGCTCACCTTACCAACCAGTCTGCAACCAAAGACAATTTCCAGCTCAACTTACCAACCAGTCTGCAACCAAAGACAATTTCCAGCTCAACTTACCAACCAGTCTGCAACCAAAGAAAATTTCCAGCTCAACTTTACAGTGGTGGCCACCCTTACAGACAGCTAAAAACATCACAGCGTTCATACAGCTGGCTCTGCCAGGCGGCATTGATCCCCAAACTATGCAGGTACCATCACAAGAGGTCAATTAGCCACAACTCAAGGAACCCCCGGAGAAACCCTAGGGTTCTATGGAATCCTGGTTGAGAATTTAGAACTATACTGCTTATTTTAAACACTAAGAGTATGGCACCAAATCTGTGGTTGTCTAACATTGGTCCATAAAGTCTTGAGGAAAACACAAATACTGCATCAAATGATTCCCAATGTGTTTCGCCCAGAAAGGGCTTCTTCAGGGTTTT